>NC_134534.1:94770000-95076666 GCF_050624435.1 Tenrec ecaudatus | reverse complement strand
TCAAGAGGGAGGGGAGAGTGGGGAGAGAGGGGAAAAAAAGAGGACCTGATGCAAAGGGCTTAAGTAGAGAGCAAATGCTTTGAAAATGATGAGGGCAAAGAATGTACAGATGTGCTTTACACAATTGATGTATGTATATGTATGGAATGTGATAAGAGTTATATGAGCCCCTAATAAAATGTTTTTCTAAAAGTTAATTTTAAATACTTATCTCCAAATAATTCAATACAGATAGTCCCCTGACTAATTGGAATTATAGCAAGTCACACCCTTCTCCCTTTCTCGTGGGGCCTCGTATCATTAATAACATGGACTGCTTCCCATGTTGTGGTACCTTATCTGCTCATATTATTCTCACGTGCTCATTCACAGATGTTCAATTTTATGCTTCATTATTAAAAGCACCGCCCTGTAGCACAGTAAAGTCATTGCCAGGCGTTAGTAAAGTTAGTAAGTTGAAAAAGCCCCCACCTCCCCACCCCACACACCCCGGAAGTGACAAAGGGAGTGCCCTTGCCAGGCTGTGCATCGCTGTCATGGCGATGCTGGGAGACAGCACAGCGGCTCCTCCTGCTGAGGGTCCTGGTCTTCGTGTTCTCCAGGAAGCCCCCCAGGGTCGGGGACCCTTCACCTCCAGGGCCCTTCAGATCCCACCGGGCCCTCCTGGTGGCCCTGGCCAGGTGATCCATCACCGTTAGGGTCCAGGATTGGCCTGATTTCCAAGACCGAGGCGTCAACAATGCAAGCCCCATGGTGGCGGATTTCCACGCACAGTGGTGCGGCCCCTGTGAGAACCTGGGCCTGAGGCTGGAGAAGGCGGGGGCCAAGCAGCACGGGGCGGTCCTGACGGCCAAGGCGGACATCGATGATCCCACAGACCTCGTAGTGGCCATCAAGCCCAGTTACCTGGTGGACAAGTTCGTGAGCATCAAGGACGAGGACCAGCTGGAGGCCCTCCTGAAGAAACCAATTGGCTGTCGAGCAGGGAGGTGTCCGACAGCGCCAGGGAGGGCTGGGATCCCTCTTACCAGCTCCCCTGGGCTGGCTCTTAGGGGCCTGTGACTGGGAGACCTGTGAGTCCAGTGAACTTCCGGCCAGGGGTACCCATGGGGGGAGTTGCTCCCGCTGTGGACATTGGCCCGCTGTCCTCCCTGCCAACACCCAGGGCTAAACTGTCTTCCCAGGAGGCAGCAGGCCAGCCTGGGATGCTCCGGCCAGGACACCTAGTCCTCTCCTTAGCCCTTTCTGATTGGAACCCAGCTCTTCTCCATCTTTGTCTCTCCTGCTGCTATTTTGTGACGAAAAACAAAAAAGGATGAAATTAAACAGCGAAAGTGATGGGTCTTTCTCCCATCTTTTGTAGGCCTGTCATAAAAAAAATCCATGCTTCCTCCTGCAGTGCAGACGGGCTCTGGCTCCCACTCTAACTCAACCCAGTCAGCACACCCTGCCTCCCAGACTCAGGGACGGAGGGCAAGCCCTGGCCGGCCACGAACCTTGGGTTCCTGTCTGGAAGGTCCCAGCAACCCCTGCCCCGTCCCCCCTTCTCTGAGCAGGTGGCTCAACTCAGACCAATAAAAGGAGGGCTTGTACTGCCCATAGCTTCCCATACCCAAACCAAAACAAAACAAAAGATAGAAAGTTGGGGCAGGGTTAAATTCTAATGACATACAATGGCTGAACTGCACATGAAGCTCTGATGGTTTGCAGGTTTCTGAACTGACTTTTAAGACACCATGGGAACGTCTTTGAGATCAGGTATAAAGCTCAAAATCCTATTCTGTGTGTCATAGCACATTAGAAGCATCAGCTTTCAATTTGAAGTCAAGTTCTTTAAGTTTCTCTAACTTGCTCTGCACTGAGTATACCCTAACAATATGTTGAACAAAAGAAGCCACGCCATTGAAGATTCCAATCCAGCAAAAGATGAGGAAGTTCAAGGCGTGAATAGAAAGATGGCTTTTATTCAAACTTCTGAATATGGAAATAAAGTTAAGCAATACATGAAAGACTGTCTCCCCCAGCCACTTTGCCCATAATTAATGGTAACAATAGATTTTGCAGGTATTTTAAGGAGCAAATGACACACAATTAATTATTTTAACGGAAAGACACAGGGATCAATCCACAAGATGGAGAAGTCAAATACAGAATAGTTTACTGATGATTCAAACAAAAACAGGAGCCTTTGTGAAAACTTGAAGGAACAGCACGGGGAAGATTACCACACGTACTTTAATAGCAGCAAGGAGCGGTGCTGCGGCTTCAAATGCACATTTGGCTTATGTAACGTGTGTGATTGGAGGAGCAGACAGAACCTATGTTAAAGCTGCCAAAACCTTCAAGGATGAATCGAATAGGTGATATAAAATAGGTACTTCGAACTTTCAACATTAGATCACACAGTCTCTCTCTCTCTTTTAAACTTATTGCCCAACTTTAATAGTCACAGGAGGCAATTGAAAATACCATGCCTTGGCTCATCTTATTCTTCAAAGTAACATCCTTGCTTTTCAACACATTAAAAGGTCTTGTGAAGCAGAGTTGTCATTTGATTTCTATTTTCTTAACATTTAAATGGGAGCTCTTACAGATATTGTAACAATCCATATTTCAATTAGATCAAGCATAATTGTACACATGCTACCAGTTTTAATTCATTTTCTTTCTTCTTGAACTTTGATATTAGCTCCCCTTTATCCCTTCCCTCCCCCTCTCCTACTCCCCAGGAACGCTTATTATTATGTTGTTATTATTATTATTTGCCGTATCTAACACCATCCAATGTATCTGCAATTCTGTTATTTATTCCCCTCGAGTGGGGGTGTACGGTCATTATTGATATCAGCTCCTCCTCCCCACCTCTATTCCCATACTCTCAGGGACTTTTCACTCCCATTACTATTTCTGAAGGGTTGTCTATTTTGGATTTCATGCATCAAGCACTCTTACTTATACAAATAAACTTACGCAGATCTAACAAGGTTAATGAGGTGAAACAAAGACCATAATAGTAGGAGAAGGAAATATTAAAGAACTAGAGGAGAGTTAGGTGTTTCATGAAAGCTATATTGCGCCCTAGATTTATCATCCCTTCCGTGTGGCCCTTCTGTGAGGGACTGTCCAATTATCTTACAGGTGGGTTTGGGGTCTCAACTTTGTCCATGCGCCTTCACTTCAGTTTGCTTACTTTTGAACTTCTGATACCTATTCCTGTCGACGCTTCATGGTCACACAGGCTGGTGTGCTTTTTCCATGTGGGCTTTTTTGCTTCCCCACTAGATGGTCACTTGTTTAACTTCAAGCCTTTAAGACCCCAGATACCATATCATTTTAATAGCCGGGCACCATCAGCTTTCTTCACCACATTTGCTATGCACTCATTTTGTCTTCAGTGATTATGTCAGGAAGGTGAGTATTGTACCTTGCCACATTATTAGAACAAATTGTTCTTGCACCGAAGGAAGATTTAAGTAGAGGCCCAAAGTCCACCTGCTTCCTTATTGAATTTACATGTATATATAGCTACATAGACAAATACTTGTATTTGTATTATTATATATCTTTATATATTTACATATATACATATCTATATTTATACCTATGTATAATTATGACTTTGTTTTCCTCTTCTTTTTTCTTTTATTCTGCCCCACTATCATGTTTCCCCTTTGTTCACCTCTCAGTAATTCCCCTTGGATACATTTCAATTGATCAAACACAACCAGGAACACTGCATTCTCCTCATTGTCAATTTTGGGACCCTTGCTATTCCCCTATCCTGTCCTTGTTACTCAAAGCTCACCACTTGTACTAATAGTTCCAAGCCTAACTGATATTCTGACCCAAAGTAGCTGGGTATCTCTCTGTTCAGTAATGAGCAGGACCTGTTATAATCCCCTTTTCTCTCAGGATTCCGTATCCCGGGACCTGCTTACCTAACAGCACTTAAACCCTTTTAGTCCTCAGCATTCTTTAGCCATCAGGAAATTCAAATTAAAACAATTATGAGATACCACCTAACACCCACAAAGATAACCCAACTCAAAAAATCGGAAGGCAACAAATGTTGGAGGGGGTGTGGTGAGATAGGAATGCTCATTCATTGTTGGTGGTCTTGTAAATGCATACAGTTATGGTGGAAAGCAATTTGGCAATACCTAAAACGTGGAAATTGAGTTATCTTACAACCCAGCAAGCCCACTACTGGATATATACCCAGAAGAAATAAGAAACAGACCATGACCAGACATCTGTGCTCCAATGTTCATTGCTGCGCAGTTCACGATCACAAAGAACTGGAAACAGCCTAAATTTCCATCAATGGACAAATGGTTTAAAAAACTCTGGTATATACACACAATTGAGTACTATGCATCCCTAAAAAACAGCAATGAAAAGATGAAGCACCTCATCTCATGCAAAGAGTTGGAGGACATTATGCCGAGTGAAGTTAGCCAAGCAAAAAGGACAAGTGCAACACGAGTCCACTGAGGTAAATTCAAACTGCAGAACTGGCAAAGGGGGAAATTGCACACATCTCACAGTTCCAAGACTGAGGAGCAGACCCTGTGGAAAGAGCCAGAACAAACCCAAAGAGGCATGTCAGCAAAAGAAGAAGAAAGAAAGAAGTTGCAGGTCTTTCACCTGTGCTGAAAGGCATCTCCCCCTCCCTGCTCCAAGCAGCTCATTCCCAGAGATGACTCCAGGGTTGGCCTCAGCCTGGGACATGAGGTCACACTCCTGCATGACAGTGCTCTGGTGGGCAGCACTGAAGATACAGCTTGGGTTGTGCGGCTTGTCTGACCTGCGCACATGGGGGCAAACGAAAAGGGGAGTGCAACAGACCAGCAATGGGAGCAAGGCCACGAAGTCCCTGAGGAGTCCCGATTGTAGACTTCTGAGTCAGGGGGCAATGCTTGGCACCGCATCTGAACTGGTTGGGGGTTGCTCACAAGGGGGTTACCACACTGAAAGTCTAAAGGTGTAACAGAGTGGGCGTGGGGGCAATAGATTGCTCCATTCCTGACTGCAGGAAGAGCATTAGGGACGTATAGGGGCAGCACACTGTATCTCTTTTGATGAGATGTATTTTTATGTCTGTTGTTGTTAGGCCACCGAGTTGGTTCTGACTCTAGCAGCCCTATGGACAACAGGACACACTGCCTAGTCTTGTGGCATCTTCACAGTTATTGCTATGCCTGAGCCCATCCACGCAGCCACGGTGTCGATCTTTCCTGTTGACAGTCTTCCTCTTTTTGGTGGCCCCTCTACTTTACCAAGCATGATGTCCTTATCCAGAAATTGGTTTCTCCTGCCCACATGTCCAAAATACGCGAGAAGAAGTTTCACCATCCCTGCCTCTAAGGAGCATTCTGGCTGTATGTTTTCCAAGACAAATGTGCTTGTCCTTTTGGAATTTCATAGCACTCTTTTTTTTTTCATAGCACTCTTAATCATCTTTTTTTATTTTTATTTATTAAATAGCCAATTTTCAAATACCATGGATTGGTCAGGGGCTCGTTCTCAAGGTAATATCCTTGTTTTGCAACACTTTAAAGGAAAATCTTGTGCAGTAGATTTTCCCAATGCAACGTGTTATTGGATCTCCTAACTGCTGTTTCCATTGTGGATCCAAGCAAGACAAAATCAAAATCCTTCACAACTTCAACCTTTTTTCCCATTTATCATGATGTTTCCTACTGGTCCAGTTGTGAGGATTTTGGTTTTCTTTACACTAAGTTTTAATTCATTCTGAAGTCTGCAATCCTTGATCTTCATCAGCAAGTGCTTCAAGTCCTCCTCAGTTTTAGGAAGCAAGGTTCTGTCATCTGCATATCCCAGGTTGTTAATAAGTCTTCCTCTAATCCAGATGCCCCACTCTTCTTTATATAATCCAGCTTCTCTGATTATTTGCTCAGATTGAATAAGTATGATGAGAGGATACAACCGTATCGAACAGCTTTCCTGATTTAAAACCATGTGGTATGCACTTTTTCTATTCCCATAACTGCCTCTTGATCCATATGCAGGTTCAGCATGAGCTCAATATAGTGTTCTGAGATTCCCATTCTTATCAAGTTTATCCATAGTTTCTTATGGCCCACATAGTAGAGTGCCTTCGCATAGTCAATAGTACATAGGTAAACATCTTCTAGTTAATTATTTATTTTTAATTAATTTTATTTTATTAATTTATCTAACAAATCTTATAACGATCCATCATTCAATTGTATTAATCACACTTGTACATATGTTGCCATCAACATTTACAAAATATTTTCTTTCTACTTGAGCCCTTGGTATCAGCTCCTCTTTTTTCCACCCTTGTGAATCCTTGATCAATTATATTGTTGTATTTTGTGTCTCACGTGTACATTATCTCCCTTCATGCATATTTTTGTTATCCATCCCCTTGGAGTGTAGGCTATATATCCAATCTTGTGATGGATTACCCCTTTCTCCCTCTTGTCACCCCCCCTCCCCCAACCAGCACCCTATCCTCATGGTATCGCTACTCCCGCTACTGTTCCTGATGGTTTTATATGTTCTGAATTCCATGTGTCAAAAGCTTTTTTCTGTATCGATGTGTGAACTCTGGTCTAGCCAGATTTGTAAGTAGAACTGGGTCATAGTAATTGGGAGGAGGAAGCATTCAGGAACTAAAGGAATGATATGTGTTCCATCAGTGCTGTACTACTGCACCCTGGTTGAATCGTCCCTTCCTTGTAACCCTTCTGTGAGGGGATGCCCAGTTGTCTACAGATGGGCTGTGGGTCTCCACTTCAATCTCCCTCTTTCATATCGATATACTTGTTTGTTCTGGATCTTTTTCTACCTGATCTATACCTGCTACCTGATCCCATCGACACCTCACTATCACACAGGCTGCAGTGCTTCTTCCTTGTGGGCTTATTTGCCTCCCTGCTAGATGGCTGCTTGTTTAACGTCAAGCCTTTAAGACCCAGAAACTATATCTTTTGAGAGCTGGGCATCATGCACTTCCTTTACCACATTTGTTTATGTGCCCATTTTGTCTTCAGTGATCGTATAAGGAAGGTGAGTATCAAAGAGGGCCAGGTTATTAGAACAGTGTTCTTGTGTTTAGGGAGGCCTTGAGTAGAAGCCCAAAGTCCGTCTGCTATCTTAATACTTAACATATAAATAAATATGTGTATATCGACCTCTATCCCTTTTATCATAAATTAATATATTTACATATATACACGCCTGCAGCTATATCTCTGTAAATAGCTTTTGTCTCCTACTTCGTTCCTCTATTTCCTTTCACCATCCTCCTGTCCCACTATCATACTCACCCTCCATTTGACTCTCAGTAATTCCTCTTGCATACATTGCACTTGATCAATCAATCAATCCCCACCAGGCATTATATCCCCTCCTCACTATCAATTTTAGATCTCTTATTGTTTTCCAATCCCTGAGTTTGTTGGCGCCCCCCACCCCAACCCTTCCTCTTCCATATCCCACCCCTCCACCCCCACCTGGCCAGACCTTGTCTGGTTGTTTTCTTCTCAGGATTGTTTCCTGCCTATTTATATAGATAGACATAGGGCGATGGAACAACAACAACAACAATAACAAAGATAGATAGTTCCAGGTCTGTCTGCTGACCCTTATGAGTGCTTTCCAATCGGGTCTGATGAGGTGTCAAGCCCTGTCCCCCAAGTCAGAAGTTGATTTTCAGGATTCCTCAGGGACTTTGTTACATTGCTCCCCATGCTGCCCAGTTGCTCTTCCTTTGAATTTCACCCCACTGTGCGTGAGTTGGACAGGGCACACTGTTTTCACAGTGTATCCAGTGCTGTTCCCCGTAGCTCTATGGGTCAGTGAAGGAATATGAAGCCTCATGGTGGGGTCAACCCTACGGTCCTCTGTGCTTTCGCTGCTCCAAGCCAGGATGTCATCCCTGTGGCTTGGTGGGCCATGATGGGGTCCACTCTCTCTCTCTTTTTCTCTCAGTTTGCACCTGTGTGATCTGAACAGACCTGCCACTCTCCCCTGGCTACATCTTCAGTGTTGTCCTCTATATTACATTCTTCTGGGCAAGGGGTCAACATAGCTCGGGCTTGGGCCCTGTTGTCCTCTCTGTTAGTTCACTGCTCCGTGCCAGCATGTAGAGTATTCTCTACTCTCAGCCAAATCCATCTGACACCAGTCATGATATTCTTTGTTCCATGGCCTCTTCTGAATCTGACCTGAACCTCTGGCAGCTCCCTGTCAGTGTACTGCTGCAATTGTTGGATGATATTAAGCAAACATTTACTTACAGGTGGTATTAATGATATTGTTTTATAATTTGAGCATTCTGTTGGGTCTTTTTTGGGGTTGGGCACAAATATATATATCTTCTAGTTATTTACTTACAGATCATATTAATGATAGTCAGTTGATCAAGTAATTGTCTTCCAAATTTTCAGGTGCAGACTAGTGAGTGCTTCCAGTACTTTATCAGTATATTGAAACATTTCAATTGGTGTTTCATCAATTCCTGGAGCCTGGGTTTTAGGTAATGTACCTAAGGTATTCATGATAATACTTTACTTTGTCTTCTGGAGCTACTCTTTGAAAATCTCTGTTCATTTCTTTTATTCACTTTGGCTACTCTACATTCAAGATCAAGTTTCATAGTCTTTTCTGATTTCCATTTTGATCTTTTCTTTGTTTCTTGCCTTTTAAGTCACCTTTTGAACACTTCATGTATGATGTTCTTGATGTCATCTCACAACTTGTCTGGCCTATGGTTATTTATCAAATCCATTAAATTTATCAAATATGTTCTTGAGATAGTCTCTAAATTCAGGTGGGTGCAGTTAAGGGAGTATATTGGCTTTTGTGCCTTGTTGTAATTTTCTCAACTTTCAACTTGAACTTAAATAGGAACAATAGATGTCCTAATTCACAGTTGGCTCATGGCCTTATTTTGGCTGATGATATTGGGCTTCTTCTTCCTAGATGTATTCAACTTGATTCCTATGCATTCCATCTGGTGATGTTCATGTATATAATATTGAAAAAAAGGTATTTGCCATGAAGAAATAATTGGTCTTGCAAAATTTTATTAAATCATCTTGTGTTAGGCAGGGTTGACTACAGAAACAAATCCAATGACACTCATATATATGCAAGAAAGAGCTTTATATCATGAAGTAATTGTATATCATGAAAACATGTGAGCCCAGTACAACTAAAATCTATAAGTCTGATACTAGTCCATAAGTCTCTTTTCAGACTCACACAGCCACATGCAATGATGCTGAATGCAGGAATATCACAGGCTGGTGGGTACAAAGTCTTGTGAATCCTATGGCAGTAGACACATCTTCAAGGCTCTGTCAGCAACAAGGGTCTTCCATCAAGAAGGTGAAGGCAGAGAGAGAGGGTGAAGTTTCCAGGACCCTCTTTATGAGAAGACCATGCCCATCAGACCATGACCTGATTGACAGGCTAGACCTTCAAGCTGACGTGAAATTATTTAACTACCGCAGATCTCTAGCTTTGTTTCTATCACCCAGCTTGTATTTTCCAAATACTGTTCCTTTCTCTTTGCTTCCAACCTTTGCATGCCAGTTGCCAATAATTAAAAATGTATTCTGAAAGCATGTTTTATCAAAAATTTCAGACTGAAAAGGTAGGTAGAATTTTTCTATTGGTTCATAAATTCAAATAATAATCACATTAGCTGATCTTTCTTTGTTCTTGTTAGATGCTCTCGCGTCCATTCCATTTCATAGATACTCAAATAGAACAGAACCAAACACTGCCTCATGGCACAGTTGTTCTTATGTTTGAGGCCATTGGTGAAGCCACTGTGTCAGTTCATCACCTTGAGCTTCTTTCTCTTATTTGCTGACCGTCTACTTTACCAACCGTGGTGTCTTTCTCCAGGGACTTATCTCTCTTGATAACTTGTCCAAAGTAAGTGAGCCAACGTTTCACCGTCCTTGCCTCTAAGGTTGTACTTCTTCTAAGACAGATGTGTTTGTTTTTTTGGCAGCCCATGACATTTTCAATATTGTTCCTCAATACTATGATTCAAATGCATCAATTCTTTTATCTTCCTAATTCAACATCCAACTTTCACATGCAGATGAGGTGATAGAAAATGCAATAGGCTCGGTTCAAGCACACTTTATTTCTCAAAGGACATCCTTGCTCTTCAACATTTTAAAGGTGTCTTGTGTAGCAGATTTACCCAATGCGATGATTCATTTGATATCTTGACTGCTTTTTCCATGAGCCTTGATTGTGGATCCAGGTTGCCATTCTTGATCTTCATTTGCAAGTGCTTCAAGTTCTCCTCACTTTTAAGAAGTAAGATTGTGCCATCTGCACATCTCAGGTTGTTAATGAGTCTTCTTTCAATCCTAAGGTCCTGTCCTTCTTCATATAGTCTAGCTTCTCTGATTATTTTCTCAGTATATAGATTATATAAGCATGGTGAGAGGATACAATGCTGATGCACTTTTTTTTTCCAAATTAAAAAATCGTACAATATACCCTTGTTTTGTTTGAGTGACTTCCTCTCAGTCCATGTAGTTTCCAAATGAGCACAATGAAAGTCATATTTTGGAATTTCCGTTCTTCTCAAGACTATCCACAATTTTTTATGATCCACACAATTGAATACCTTTCCATATATGCTGAAACTCAAGTAAGCGTCTTTCTGGTATTAGCTCCTTTACCCAAGACCCACTTGACAAAAGCAGTGATATCCTGTGTTTCACATCTTCTGAATCTGGCTTAAATTTATGGAAGCTTATTGTCAATATTATTGCTCCAATGGTTGGATGATCTTCAGTGAAATTTAACTTACATGTGATATTAATGACTATTATTGGAAAATTTACACATTTTATCAATTCACCTTTTTTGGGAATAGGTACAAATATAGATCTCTTCCGGTTGATTAGTCAGGGAGCCAGCCTCCAAATTTCTTGACATAGGTAAATGAGTGCTTTGAGTGCTTCATTAGCTTATTGAGCCATTTCAATTTCTCTTCTGTCAATTCCTGGATCCTTGTTTCTGCTAATGCCTTCAGGGTGCTGGGATTTCTTCCTTCAGGACCTTGGCTCTTGATCATCCACTGCCTCTTGGAACGGTTGAAAATGGACTAGTTATTTTTGATACTGTGACCATGCATAGTCTTCTCATTTTCTTTTTATGCTTCATCATTTTCAATATTTATCCCATATAATGTTTTAATATTTCAACTCAAGGCTTGAATTTTTCTTCAGTTCCTTTAAAAATAGTTAGAGATATAATTCATATATCATACACTTTCATAGTTCGGTCATATTAAAGAGAGTTGTATAATCATCACTACAATAAGTTCTAAAACGTTTTCTTCCTTGTTGTATTTATTATTTGCTCCCCATTTCCCTCCAACCTCCCCCTCCAACCTCCCCCTCCAACCTCCCCCTCCAACCTCCCCCTCCTCTGCATCCCCAATAAGCAATTACACTAGTTATTGTCTATATTCTAGCAAACATACAACCCTCCCGCCCACAAGCAGCTAATATATACAAGGAAAAGACCAACAAAAATATTAAAATAAACCAGAGGAAAAAACCTTTATTAAGATAAAAAAGCAGGGAATATTTAAAAAGTAGACCACACTTAAAATAGGTCAAAGGGGGGAGGGGTTTCAAATGAGCTGGTATTACATTCTAATTTAATTATATCTGCCATAATTAAGTTTATAATAGTCTCTGCCTGATAGCAAGGTAAGTCACATCCCTCCACTATGATCAGAGGGGATTATTCACCAGAGGCTTAATCTATGTAAGGATGCTACAAATGGATTTTGGTCTCCCACTGTAATCCATAACTTCCTGCAAATCAGATGTTCACCGTTTAAGATCTGATACCATTCCTCCTTCAGATCTGGGTTTTATTTTTTAGGATTCTTGGATCGCACCGGCTGCTGTGCTTCTTCAATGTGGACTTAATTGATGCTGCTTGTTTGAATATAACCCTTTACTACCCTAAATGCTATTCTTTTTGATAGCTGGGGACCATCTATTTCTTTTGCTGTAGCACACACATTTTCAGTGATCTCTTCAGCAGGGTGAGCATCTAGCAGGGCCATGTCATAAGAATGAATTGTTCTTGGATTGGGGGCTAGAATTAAGTGTGAGCCCCAAATCCACTCACTTGTCTATTGTTTATGTACATCTCTGGTTTACCTTAGAGGACTTAATATCATTTTATGACAGAGAGCATTATCAATCATCCCCCTGGGGTATATTTCTTTAGTTGTTTCAGCCTGATACATGTTGAATGTGTTCTTCCCTTTGATTTCCTAGCTTGAGGTCTTTATCCATCTCATTATAATACGGTGTTTTCTCTAGTTGCCTTTTGCCATTTTTGGTTCAAGTTTTTACTTTGTCATTTCTTCCATTTGCTTTAGGTACCCTTTAATCAAGATCACGTTTCACACTCTACTGATTTCACCTGGGCCTTTTCTTTCTTTTAAATGACCCTTAGCACAGCTCGTGCATGGTTCAAATCTGTCCTTGAGATGCTCTCTAATTCAGGCAGGGTATTCTCAAGGTTCTATTTTGGCACTTGGACTTGCTTGAATTGTCTTCACGTTCAACTTGAACTTGCTTTCGAACCACTGATGGTCTGTTCCACAGTAAGCTCCTGGCCCGGGTTTGGTTGAGGAGATTGTGCTTTTTCATCTTCTCCTCCCACAAATGTAATCTAGTATTTCATTTCTGTGTATCACTGCAGGCATATAGGTATTATCACAGAGAGAATATTTTTTGACAATGAGTGCAAGGCCATTATATTTAACAAAAAGTTATTTTATTGGGGGCACTTACAGCTCTTTTACCAAGCCATACATCAATTGTATCGAACACATATGGACATACCCTTTTCAAACATTTTCTGTCTATTTGAGCTCTTGGAAACATCATTATTTTTTATCATTCTCAACATGGTAAGCCATATATTTGCCTGTTTCAAAATGACCAAATCTATCCATTTCAGCTCACTAATGCTTAGGATATCAATCTTTATGCTTTCCATTTTAATTTTGGTCACTCCCAATGTTCTTAATTCATATTTCATACACATTATTAATGGATGTTTGCAGCTGTTGCCTTTCAAGTCATGCCCCATCAGCAAATGGAGGTCCCCAAAGCTTACTCCATCCACTTTATGACTGTTGGTGGTGCTTTAGGAAGGCAGGTCTTCTCCAGTTATAGATTGAGTGCCTTTCGACCGGAGTCACTCATCTGAAACTCCATCTGAGAATATTCTCTGCTATTCATAAAATTTTTAGTGACTAATCACTCAGCAGTGGGATGTCCCTTCCGCCTTCCCCATATGTTTTAGTCCACCATGGGTGACACTGCTGGTCTTTGAAATAGACATTGCACAGCTTCCAGCACCTCATTAGCATGCAAGACAGCACCGTACAACACACTGACGAATGGTTGGTGTCTGTAAAGACTGCAGTCTAGAAAATCCCATCATGTAATTCTACTCTGTCACATGGTATCACTCGGTATCAACAACAACTCTGGGCAATCAATGGCAGTGATAGGCTGGGAATTCAGTTTACATGAATTAGAATCTTTTAAGTTTGAATGCATCATCTGAAGTTTCAAAGTCATGTGGAGGTAATTCTAATCATTCCTGTTCCTCTGGTTTTTTTTATAGGATGCATCAATCTTTTTAGGTGGACATTCAGTACAAGTAATTATGTTCAATCCCCAGTCTTTAGAAATTTAGGATTTCAAACCCTGGTCATGTGAATCCCATCATAGCTCATTCTTCCAATTTGTTGTTCTCTGAACAAATGGTTCAGTAAAAATTCACAATATTGTTGCAGAACCATAAACATGGAATTGCTGCCATGTCAAGCCATTCAGGAAAGTCATGAAGGAACAAGACCTCATCATTTCCCTTTCAACTTATACACATTTTCTAAAGAGCTTTGGGGGTGAACAATCATTTGATGAATACAAGACCTTGGCACTCAGCAATGATTAACACCTATACTGATTCTTCATTTTAAAAGGGGTCTCATAATGCCATGTTATTCAGAGAATTTTTACAGTTCCACGGATGTATAAAGAGTCAATATTATGATGTAAAGGACTGTCTTTTAAATTTTTTGCCTTAATTTAACTGTCTATTAGGTGTTTGATCTATGGTCAAAACCATTTGGCCAACCTGGGCCTCACTCCCTTTATCTGCATCTACAAATGATTGGAGTGGCTTAGGTTAGCTAAGTATGTCTTTAAGGTCCTTGATTAGACACAGGAAACAGTTGATACACTTTTTTGACAAAGTAGATTTTTGCTGTCTTTGAGCTGCAAAGTATTGTTGACCCACCCAAAGGGGTGAATTAAAGGAAGAGGGTACTACTATTGAGCGGAGGAGAAGAATACATGTTTATTTTCTCTAAGCCCCAAGGAAATCATAGTACGATACTGTCAAGAATCTGATTTTATCTAGAGTAAGGGAAGTAGGTCACCAGGGTGCTTCAACTCTATTCTTGGACACCTATAGGAGGAGTCTTTGAAATATCATTTCCAGATGTGTCTTAGGGCTAAAACATGCATCCTTCTATTTTATTACTGGTCATTAAAGGAAACAAAAGGGAAAGAGAAAAGCAAAATTTTGTCTTCCAAAATGTGAAAGGGTAGAGAGGTAGAGACAATTTTATTGTAAACTTGAATCTCCATAGACATGTCTAATTTTTAACTCGTTACAGATCTAAACTTCTAAAAGTCAATAGAATAAAAAAGTCGTTCAGAGGTTGAACATTTCATGTTCCACATATTAACATAGCCATCCCCTTTCTAAAGTGTTACACAAAATATTAATTTATGTGAATAACTTAGGTATCTAAGTCAAGCCTGACCATTTTAAAAGCAAATAGGCTCAGAAATTTTCAATAAAATGTTATTTGGTTTTTAATGGAAGGAAGTCACTCTCCAAGTTAGACTAAGATTCCTACCTTTCAATGTTTAATCACTAATTAAATTCACAGTGCCTATACTTTTTTACTTTAAAAGCTGCATAGCTTTTACTGATAATCAAAGCCACTCGTGTACATCTTATATTTGCATTTTGTTTGTTTCTCTACCTTCTGCTTCCTCAAGCGCTTTCCTCCCCACCCCCAGCAGGCTGCGTAAAGCACATGCTGAGTGCATTCAGAAAATCTTTTAAGGAAAAAACCTTTTAGCATCAACGACAATTTTTTTATCTTATTCACATATATCATTTTTTGGAAAAATGCCAACAGGAAAATCCGTTTCAAATTAGGTGCTCAGTTTGAAATGGAAAAAAACAAGTTCTACTCAAGTAGAAAAATAAATAATGGAGACTGCATAATTTCCATTTTATTGAACCGACGCCAAATACTAAGGGGCTTCAAGAAATTCCTGGCAAAATTCTATTATCTTTTCATTCCATTTATCCACAGATTTTTGGAGGCCCTTTGTACAGGTGCATGGGCCAGTGTTTCCATGTTGGGCAGCAATCTGGAAGGTCTGCAGTCTGAGGCACCGCCAGTCGCTCTGTGGGAGAAGCATGAGCCTTTCTACGTCTGTAAACTGCGATAGCCTTGGAAAGTCCCGGGGCAGGCCTACTCTGTTGTCCCACAGGGTCGCTAGCAGTCAATATGGAGCTGATGGCAGTGAGTTTGTGCAGATGCAAAGGCCCTCTGGATGTGCTTTCCAGTTAGAACTCCATACGTAAGATATTGAGCTTCATATTTAGGACTCCATAGCTCAGACAATATTCATAGAAATGTAATTTCCACTGGCACCAGAGGAGCCCTGGTGGCATAGTGGGTTATAAGTTGGGCTGCTAACCACAAGGTCAGCATTTCGAAACTCACCCAATCTGAAGGAGAAAAATGAGACTTTCTGCTTCCATAAAGATTTATAACCTCAGAAACCCACAGGGGCAGTTACACTCTTTCCTGTTGGATCACTCTGAGTCATTGACTCGATGGCATTGAGTTTGGTTTGGTATACTGAAAAGAAAGTGGTGAAATGAATTTCAATAATATATTTTATTAATCCAATATATTAAATACATTCTTTCAAGATGTAACCATATAAAAACAGATATTTTAGCAGTAAGCCTTCAAAATCTATGTACTCCTATAATACTTACAACATGTTCAATTTGGAATGGCCATATTTCATTGGTACACTGGCTTAGTGGCTATCATATTGGATAATTCATACAGCTCTGGACGATTTTCATTTAAATATTTGAACTATTCAAAAATATTCTGTCATTTATATACATTTACATATGACACATATCATTTATATTTCTCGATGCATTCCCAAATATCCAAACTTTTAAAAATTTCAATGTTCAGACATTGAGGGATATGTATTTCTCCTACAATAGTTTCCTTTCTTCACAAAACAAATTGTCACAGGTTTCCTTTGAAACATGAAAGCTCTGGCTTATTTCAAATGATTTTATTTATGGAAATGTAATTTTCAAACAACTTCTTAAGAGCAAAACAAGAGATGAAAAGTGACTCAGGGTAACTTAACATTTGGAAGATCTATTTATTACAGGCCATTCTTCACGGTGAGAGGACAATTGTTTTGCTTTACCCAGCATATATAAATGGTATTTTTAGAACAGTGCTTCAGAAAGTTCTTTCTGGTTTGGAGCTCCTGTGAGGAATTTGCCTTTCCAGCACAGAGAGACGGGATCAGAATATACAGTTTAACAAGACCCCAGGTGACTCTTATAGATACATAAGCACGGATTCATGATGAGATTGCCAGGTGATTCTTATATTTGCATAAGATCTCGATAAAATGTATATTCTAATTCGATATATCTGAGACAGAAAAGCAAATTCTCAACAGGGGCATAGATCTGGAATGAACTGGTTTGAAGTCCCATTTTAAAATTTATATTAGTGTATGGAGTTTTTAATATCCAAAGTGTAACGAGTATATTTTCCATTCTAGAAGTAAATGGTTAAAAACAAAGTAAATGATAGCATTTCTGTCTGTTCTTGTTGGCCTTGTCTCCTTTTTGGTAATAAGATAAGACAGACACATGCAGTAGTTGAATCACATGTGTATGTGCGTTAGATGCTGTGGAGTTTGCTTCACTTAGGGCGACCCCATGTGGTGTAAGTGAGAATTGAGTTCCATAGGTTTTTTGGGCAGGAATCTATTTTTTAAAATCTTTACATTGAAGAATTAGGTGAAAGTTTCTGGGCATGACATCAATTGCACATGAACAATTTGCACACATTTCACCTCATCTCCTTTATTGCATCCCCCACAGGGTAACATTGCTTATCCCACTTCCTCCCTGTGATTCCTATTTCCACTCTTCCTTCTTTCTCAACCTTTCTCAATTTTGTCCTTCGGGAAATTCTGCCCATTTCACTCAGATGGTTGCTCATTCCTAGGTGTCTACACCTCACTAGTGTTATTTTCTTACAAACCTACTGCTTGACTGGACAATAGCAGCAGGATGAGTTCCATTCCTGACCTGAAAGTCAACTAAGAGCAGTGGTTTCAGGGTTTCACCAGTCTCTGTTCAACCAGTCATCGTGGCTGCCATCTTAGTGGAAACAGAGCTCCAGGCTCTTTATTATGTGGCATTCAGTGGTGGAATTAAAATAATTTAACTACCGCTGCTTCTCGGCCTTTGGGCTAAGCTCAAAGTGTAGTATCTCTTCTTATCAGTTCAAATAATTTAACTACCAGTTTGCTGCCTAAATAACTGTTTTAAGTATTAAAAAAGATATACCAAAAGGTAGTTTATTATTCCATACAATAGAGGTCTAAATACAGGCATGTGCATATGTATATATTTATATATAAGGATAGGAAAATAAATCTATTTACATATATTTATATGTTAAGTATTAAGATGGACATTGGAAAAAAAGATGGACATTGGAAAAAAAAAAGATGGACATTGGGCCTCTACTCAAGTACTCCCACATTACATAAGCAAATGTGGTGAAGAAAGCTGATGGTGCCCAGCTGTCAAAATGTATAGCACCTGGGGTCTTAAAGGCTTGAAGATAAACAAACAGCTATCTATCTAAGAAGCAACAAAGCCCACATGGAAGAAGCACACCAGCCTGTGCGATCACAGGGTGTCAAGGGATCAGGTATCAGGCATCATCAGAACAAAAAATCTTACCATAGTGAATGAGCGGAGGGTAGAGTGGAGAACCAAAGAAGCCCATCTGGGACATCCACTTACAGAAGGACCAGTCAGGGTGTGGATAGCAGCGATGAAACATACAACGTTCCTCTAGTTCTTTAATGCTTCCTCCCCCCACTATCATGACCCCAATTCTACCTTACAAATCCAGCTAGACCAGAGTATGTACTCTGGTACAGATAAGAGCTGGAAACACAGGGAATCCAGGACAGATAACCCCCTGAGGACCAATAATGACAGTAGCAATACCAGGAGGGGAAGGGGAAGGTGGGGGGAGAAAAGGGGAACTGATCACAATGACCTACATATAACTACCTCCCAAGGGGACAGACAACAGAAAAGTAGGTGAAGGGAGACATTGGTCAGTGCAAGACATGGAAAAAAATACATTTATAAATTACCAAGGGTTCATGAGGGAAGGAGGGAGAAAATTGACGAGCTGATACCAAGGACTCAATTAGAAATAAAATGTTTTGAAAATGATGATGGCAACAAATGTACAAATGTGCTTGACACAATGAATGTATGTATGGATTGTGATAAGACTTGTACGTGCCCCCATAAAATGATTTAAAAATACTTAAATAATAATATTAAGCGGCGCACAAAACTAGATTGTTATGAGTTTTAAAATATTAATAAAATAGTAAATAATACCTGACAAAACCCAAAACTTTAAGAAATTTCCTTATCGCTTCTTGTTTGCTGTCCTTCCTTGCAATATGCTCCACATCTATCCAAGCACCACCAGCTGTGTGACTTATCCTTCACCATCTTTTCACTGTAGCAGTAGTAGGACCCAATTCGTTGGAGTTAGGCCAATTAGACAATGGTCATTGCGTTTGCCAGATTCGAAAAAAGCATCTTCTCTTCTCTGAACATACTTGGTTCATCTTTGAGAAACCCCTTTCCGCTTCTGCTGAACTGACAGCAATAGTTCTGACAACCTTTAAGCTCTTTGAACACTTAGGAGTTGCGCAACGCACTCTGAATATCTGGCGAGAATTTGGGGCGTTACTCGAAGTTGAAATGAACGGCAGCATGGCATCCTTGGGTTTTTCTCTTCACGTTTCCTGTTTGTTTACTGAAGTTACAAACGTAAGGGGATGAAAATGTAGTGGTTCATCAAAAGTATAACGAGCTTTGTGAAATGAATACATAAATATTACAAGCACAGTTCTATTATTTTAAATAACTATAGATGGAACAAATGTTACTAAGGTATTTAGAATGCACTGTGCAGATGAATATAAAAAAAGTGTAAGGAATGTAAATTCTGGATTTCCACATTGGTTGGCTTCCCAAACACCCACCGGAGAGAGAATCCTGTCTTTGTAACAATTGGTTCTCTGGATCTCAACAAAAGGCAGGTATCAGGTCTGTCAAATTGCTGCCAAACTGGCAGTGTGGTGATGTTTGTGATCGAATCACCAACCTTTAGGTTAGCAGTTAAGTGCAATTTTAAAAAATGTTGGTGTGGCTTTAAGGGTAATATAAATAGCTTCTTCTTTTATTTTTTTTTTCATTTCTGAGTTTTCCACATTGTTAAGAATTAAACCATATTTTAAATCAGGGAAAAATTATACAAATATTTTTTTAGTTAAAAGTAAACTTTTACAAAAGACTTTTAAAAAAATAAACTTTTCAGATTTCATATTTATTTACCCCCACTTACATAGCTGTTTCCTATGTGTAGAAATAGTAATTTTCTTTTCTCTTGTTCTCCTCCCCCTTCCTTATAATATCTATTATTGTGTTCCGCTCATAGTGCTAAATAAATTTTTTTTTTACTCACATCAACTTATCTATTAACTTAAATCATTATAATGAAACACTATCAGTTTGGTACTTCTGTCCTGCCTTAATGTGATCATCTGTGTGGTCAACATATGTAAGCAGAAATGAGTTAAAAAATACAAAATCGTGCAATTAAAAAGAAGTCTCTTGTGACTGATTATTTGGATGGCTACAGAGGAGGCTGTTGTTTAACGAAGGGAAATAGATGTTTCCTTGTTTGACTTTCTGTCCGTGGACTCTCCTGAGTGGAGTTGTGTATTAGCTATTTCAAAACCATAGCGGAACCCCTCTTCCCTCCTCCCCCCCAATAAAACTACTGCTTCCACAAGAGCTGGCTTTATGGTCTTCAGAGGAGCCAATCCTACAGGAGTATTTTAATATAAATGTTATTTTTCACTGAGAGGAAATGCATCTCAGAATCTCATCTTGGACCATGACCTTTTGCCCGGGCCCGTGTTATCTTCTTTGTTGTCCCGTCTGAGGACAGGACGTTTGTGTGCAGCGCTTCTGGCCGGGTTTGGGTGACGTAGCAAGACCGGAGGGAGCTTCAGTCACCGCTGTCTTTATTTAACGAAGATGTAAAGGCAGCACCTGCCCTCATCAGCGTCTATAAGAAAAATCACGGCCACAGCAGGAGGCTCGACCACAGCAAGGCCACCCACGTTCTGCCCGCTGCTTGCCGCTAGAGAGCACATACTGAAAGAAGGCCTTCACGGTCGACTTTCCCCCCGGAGCATAATGGGACAAGTTCCGGGGTTCAGGATCCTGCTTCGTGTATGTGGCTGCGGTAACGTAGTGAAGTGGTGTGAGGCTGCTCTGCCCCAGAAGTGACTCTCCTGCACCAACCTTTTCTTTGTAGAAACAAATGCAAGCAGGGAGGCTGTTCTCCGCAATGCCTTGCCCCAAACCCATAGCTCTGGAGTTGATTCCAACTTAAAAGCCACCCTATGGTACAGATGAGTCTTGCGACTCCTGTAAAGCGTTGCTGCCTCAGAAAGCCACAGGGGTGTAGTCCTCACCTGTCCTGGAGGGTCCTTCAAGCACCCTGGTGTCCTCTGAGGCAGTCTGCATCTATAGTACAGAGTAGGGTGGTCCCAAAGGCTTTCAGCACCTGTAACTCTTTAAGGAAGGAGACTGCCACAGTTTTCACGCAGAGTGGCTGCTGGATTCAAACCACCAACCTTGTGGTGAGTCGTCAAGAGCGGAGTAAACACTGAGCGGACAGGGCTTCCTACCCAGGTTGTGGGCACATGCTTCTGCGGCTTGGAGAATGGTTTGCACCGGTTTGGGAAAGAACCTCTTGAACGGCCCCCAGGGGCTGAGGGAGCGCTCAGGCTGGTTTTGCTTCTGCCACCACAGCCACCACCGCTGGCGTTGAAGAATCATTGTCAGTTCTCTTCGTGCAGGCTGTGGCAAAACAAGAATTGCTTTGAGTTGAAATTGCCTTCTTTGATAGAGAAAGGAAACTGACCACATGTTCTTTAAGCTTAAACAAAGAATACAAAGTAACTTGCTGTAGCAAAATAACATGAAGGAAATTCCTAGCTGTGACGTATTCAAATCAGTCCTTACACAAAGAGCCGCCTTAGGGTTCCACTTGCACGGCCCAGCTGGGCTTTCCCTTCGACCGCCTCCGTTCATCTCCCTGTGAGCTGTGCTGCGAATGTTCTCCCCCATTCAGTGTTAGAATTAACTTGTTAAATTAATCCCATCTCCATTTGTTTTACAGTGTCTTCATGTTAAAGGGTGATTTCACGAACATCTGTTTCAATCACAGTTGCGAACCCATTCCTTTTATGAGCTGTACATATTTTAGAGAGATTTACAGCTGACCTTTGTTAGCGAATTGAATGTTTTTGTTGTCAGTCACACTTCTGTAATTGATGCTATTGTTCCTGCCACCCAGCGAGTGGATTTGAATGAGATATGTTTGGCGGAATCTCGCGGCTTAAACACATTAAATCAGACAGACGTCATTTGAAAACAACGCGGTTTGGGAAGAGGGAAATGTGCTCAACCTGCCAACACAGAGTAGAAGTGACCTGCCATGTACTGTTCCCTGCGTTTCCTATTTGTTAAAGCGATATTCCCACGCCCTCAGTCCTTGTCATTCAACAACACCAGCGGGGGCACAGTGCTGCCTACATAACCGCTACGCGAGTCTTGATAAATCCATCAGTCAAAGTAAGATGGATTGTGCGTTCAGCTTTCCACCCACTTAGAAAAAAATATTGCTTCTCAGAGTCAGAGAGAAGAGCACAACATCACCGAACTGCGCGACCTCCACTCTCCGGAGAGGCATTCTGCATTCTCTCTGTGTGGCCGGGAGCTAGTGAAAAACGAAGGAATTTTGTCTTTCCGAAAGCTAACGAAAGTGGCAGGATGTTCAAAATACCTCTCCATTTAATGAGTATGTAGGCTGAATCTTCCCTTCATCATGGAGAAGGTATTCGGAATTGGAGCCACTGCTTAAAGGAACATGGAAAATGCCAGCCAGATTCGTAAAGATGACACATTTGTTCTCTAATCCATTTAGGATCGTTCGGATTCTATCCAGAGTGTCATAGCCCCAATTCTGGTACTGGAAGAACCTGGTTTCTTTTTAAAAAATATCTGTAGGTGTGTTCAAAAGGTCCGTGTGAATCAGAAATAAATGCATTTGTGTGCTGTTTTCTCTTGGTGCTTCTCAGAGCTCACCGCCATTGAGTTGATTTCAGCTGATCGCAATGCTGCAGCACAGGGTAGAACTGTCCGGTGGGTTTCAGAGACTATAAATACTTATGGTAGTAGGAAGGCTCATCTTGCTCCCACAAAATGGCTAGTCATTGTGAATTTGTTACCTGTGGTTATCAGCCCAACGCCTAATATGCTTAGAAAGTGACCATCTCTGATTACTAAAATAATCAAAGAAATATAGAAAAATTTAGAAATATATTTATATGAAAAATTTCCTTTATCAATAAAATGTCTTTTCTCTCTTCATAGTCCAAAACATGTTGTTGCTGTTAGGTGCCTTTAGTTCGGACCCAGAGTGACTCTATGTACCATAGAACAAAACACTCTCTGCCCTGTGCCAACTTCATAATTGTTGTTAAGGCCGAGTCCATTGTGGAAGTCTCTGTATTAATCCATCTTGTTGAAGACCTTCTTGTGTTTTTGCTAACCCTCTGCTCTACCAAGCATGATGTCCTTCACCAATGATTGTTCTTGCCTAATAACCTGTCCAAAGTATGTGAGATGAAATCTCAGTATTTGCTTTCTACTTGAGCCATTGGTATCAGCTCCTCATTTCCCTCTCTTCCACCCACCTTCCCGCTCCATCATGAACCTTTGTTAATTTATAAATTATTATTTTGTCATGTCTTACACTGTCCAACATCTCCCTTCACCCACTTTACTATTGCCCATCCCCCAGGGAGGAGGTATATGTAGATCTTTGTAATCATTTACCTTTCCACTCCACCCTCCTAACCCCCTCCTGGTATCTCCACTCACACCACTGGTCCTGAGGGGTTCATCTGTCCTGGATTCCTTGTGTTTCCAGTTCCTTTCTGTACCAGTGTACATCCTCTGGTCTAGCCAGATTTGTAAGGTAGAACTGGGATCATGATACTGGAAGGGAGGAAGCATTTAAGAACTAGAGGGACGTTGTATGTTTCATTGTTGCTACCCTGCACCTTGGCTGGCTCATCTCCTCCCCTCAACTCTTCTGTAAGGGATGTCCAGTTGCCTACAGATAGGTCTTGGGTCCCCAATCTGTACTCCCCCTCATTCACAATGATTTTATTTTTTTGTTCTTTGATGCCTGATACCTGATCCCTTTGAAACCTAGTGATCACACAGGCTGGTGTGCTTCTTCCATGTGGGCTTTGTCATTTCTCAGCTAGATGGCCGCTTGTTTACCTTCAAGCCATTAAAACCCTAGACGCTATATCTTTTGATAGCCAGGCACCATCACACGTTTGTCTTCAGTGATCTGTTGGGAAGGTGAGCACACAATGATATAGCTCAGAAGCAACAAGGCCCACATGGAAGAAGCACACCAGCCTGTGTGACTATGAGGTGCCAAAGGGATCAGGGATCAGGCATCAAAATACAAAAAAACATATCATGGTAAATGAGGGGGAGTGTAGTGTGGAGGCCCAAAGCCCATATGTAGGGAACTGGACATCCCCTTACTAAAGGGTCTTGGGGAGAAGATGAGCCAGTCCAGGGTACAGGGTAGCAATCATGAAACATACAACTTTCCTCTAGTTCTTGAATGCTTTCCCCTCTACTATCATGATCCCAATTCTACCTTACAAATCTGGCTAGACCAGAGGATGTACACTGGTACAGATAGGAACTGGAAACACAGGGAATCTGGGACAGATGACTCCTCCAGGACTAGTGGTGAGAGTGGTGATACTGGGAGGGTGGAAGGAAAGTGGGATAAAAGGGGAAACTGATTACAAGGATCTACATATAACCCCCTCCCTGGGGGACAGACAACAGAAAAGTAGGTGAGGGGAGACATTGGACAGTGTAAGACATGACAAAATAATAATAATTTATAAATTATCAAGGGTTCATGAGGGAAGGGGGAGCTAGGAGGGAGGGGGAAGAATGAGGAACTGACATCAAGGGTTCAAGTAGAAAGCCAATGTTTTGAGAATGATGGCAACAAATGTACAAATGTGCTTGACACAATGGATGGATGTATGGATTGTGATAAGAGCTGTATGAGACCCCAATAAAATGATAAAAACAATTGAACAGAAAGGCCCTTTTTTGCTGGAATAGAAATTGCAATTTTATATTTTCTGCAAAGAAGCAACTATATGCTTTATCTGATCCAAGCAATGAAAATACGTATAGAAAATAAAGCTGTCCTATTTGTTGTTACTAAGATTCAAGAAACTTCAAAGCAATATGTTAGTGATTCATACGTTACCAGAATATAAGGAATTATACATTAGACTATCAGAAACTTCTTTCTGAGTTGCTAGTATCATGCGACTTAATTGACTAAAATACGTTTGCATCAGAATGTACCTGCTTAAGTGATGTAAGGATTGTAAATAAAAAAATCTGAATCCAGAGGTGGAAATGATATCAGAGTTCAGATTCAGAACATCCAATTCATAGAAAGCTAGGCATGCCTTTGGACGTGCATGATCCATTTGCAGGTCCCTACATAGATTAAGCCTTTGTTGAATCTCTCCTGATAGTAGTCCAATGATGTGAATGACCTTGCTGTCAGACAGAGCATTGTAAACGGGATTATGGATGATGAAGTTAGGTTAAAATATAACACATTCTTATTTGAGCTCCCCTCATGACCATTTTGAAAGTTGTTTCAGTTTTTAATATTTTCCCATTTTCATTTCAATTGAGGTCTTTCTGTTTTATTGTTTGCTTTGTTTCTTGTTTTCTTTGTATGATTTTCTGTATATGAAACCCAGGATAGGTAAATCAATAGAGACAGTAACTGGATTAATAATTACAGAGGAATGTGGTGAAGAAAGCTGATGGTGCCTGGCTATCAAAAGATATAGCATCTGGGGTCACAAAGGCTTGAAGGTAAACAAGCAGCCATCTAGCTCAGGTGCAACAAAGCCCACATGGAAGCAGCACACCAGCCTGTGCGATCATGAGGTGTCAAAGGGATCAGATATCAGGCATTAAAAAATCATATCATTGTGAATGAATGGGAGTGCAGATTGGGGATCCAAGGCCCATTTGTGTGCAACTGCACATCCCCTTACAGAAGGCTCCTTACAGGGAAGGTGCAGGGTAGCAACAATGAAACATTCAACTTTCCTCTAATCCTAAATGCTCCCCCCCTCCATTTTCATGGTCCCAATTCTCCCTTGCAAGTCTGGCTGTATCAGAGGATGTACAGTGGTACAGATATGAACTGGAAACACAGGAAATATAGGACAGATGAACCCCTTAGGAGCAGTGGTGATACTGGGAGGGTGGAGGAAGGGTGGGTTGCAAAGGGGGAACCGATTACAAGGATCTATATATAACCACCTCCCTTGGGGATGGATAACAGAAAAGTGAGTGAAGGGAGATGTCAGACAGTGTAAGACATGACAAAATAATAATAATTTATAAATTCTCAAGGGTTCGTGAGGGAGGGTTGGGAAGGGAGGGGACATGACTAATACCATGGACTCAAGTGGAAAGCAAATGTTTTGAGAATGATGATGGCAACAAATATACCAATGTGCTTGACACAATGAATATATGTATGGATTGTGATAAGCATTGTACGATTCCCCCAATAAAATGGTAAAAAAGTAATTAGAGTTGTTTCAGGGGAGCTTGGGTGGAAATGGGGAACCAACATCAGTGAGTACAGGAAAAAAGAAAATTCGCTGAAATTCATGTGCTAATGAATGATTGCACAACTTTGCCTAATATGATTGAACTATTAAATTGTGTAATGTGAATTATAAACCCATAAGACTATTTAAAAATATAAAAAAAGCAAACTCACAAAATGGGTATGAGTCATTCAAAGAAAATATTGCTGACAATCCCATTCTGTCATTGCCATCGAGTCTTTTGTGATTCAAAGCAACCCTATAGGACAGGGTAGAAGTGCCCATGTGAGTTTCCAAGACTGTTCCTCTTTATGGGTGTAGAAAGCCCCATCTTTCTCCCGAGGAATGGCTGGTGGTTTTGAACCACTGACCTTTCAGTTAACAGTCCAATTGTTAATGTATGAATAAATAAAAAGAAAACAAAATAATAATAAATAAATAAAGTTAAAATTAAGAGAGAGTGAGAAAGGTTCACAGCCTTAAAAAACCGCCAGGGTGGGGATAATCTGCATAACTAATCCTCTTAAAGGTATCAAGGATGTTATTGTGATAAAAATCTCTGTCTAAATAAGTAAAAGACGTACTTCCTTTAATAAGTACATATTCTACTTAAGGAAAAAATATTCCATTAAAGTTTAATTATGAGCATTGGTAATACATAAAATAATGATGTGTCTTATGATCACTGCATGATTAAATAATAAACAGTAGCCACTTTGACTCTTTTCTTCTTACGAAAGTTGGTGTAACCATCAGATGAATTTGTCTTTGCCCCACAGACACTAAAAACTGTATTTTCTGATCCAGCAATAAGGTCATTGCTAAAATTCTTGAAGGATATAAAAGTCTTCCATTTTCCACGTATGAAAACTCTATTACAATTAGTAAGCTTGAGAACTTAGGAGTGGCTCTTCCAAGTCCACTCTTAATGTTAGATTCCACTTTCCAAGTTTCTTTATTTGCAGTACTTTTTTGGACAGCCCAGAGTCATATTAGGCAAGTTGGAGTGTCCTTCCCTGCATGACTCTAAACTGTACTTTCTAACAAGACTTGCAATGTCTTACTTACATAATCTCTATTTTTTTTCCTGTGAAGTCATCTCAGAATAATCAGAGGAGAATTAATGGCTTCTACTCTCATCCTGAAAAGTGCTTCAATTTGAGCATATATATTCTTCACACATGTGCTTAAAAAGTTGATATGAAATTGATCTCTTTTATTCCATCTTTACCAGTATCTCTTGTCAGTGGTCCTGGGTACTTGGTTCTTTCTTGCTGCCAGGGACATCTTTTATATAACTATCTTCCTAGACTGTTCCAGGTTTTCTTTCATGTCCCTCTCTGTGTATTCTGGTACTTCTTGCACTCTTAAAAAGTGTGAAATGCCTCTTTCACCTTTTTCCTTTTTCCAGTCTGTCTTCCTTTGTATGAATTTGCAATCTCTGAAAAATGGTCTTTACTCAGAATGCCAAATATAGGTCAATGGATGTTGATGTGAAAAGCACTATAAAAGGAAAACACACATCTTCTCTGTGCTTATTAGAGGGGGAAACAAAAACCAAAATAGACAATGCTGCTCTGAGAAAAAGGTGAGTGTATGCTCTGGTTTCTTTTCTTTGTAGGATCACTCCACAGAAATAATGAGTAAGAAAATAAAATCTCAATAAACTGTACATGAAGCGAAAGCTACATGTACCAAATGTTTATTAACATATTTAGCAAATTTTTGAAAAACTTATCTTTTTTCCTACTGACTTGTGATACTAACTTTATCATATACACAATTTCCATAGATACATATTTTCATTTTACATTGTAATTGTATAATTGAAGCAATCTTAGAGCATCTGTATAGTACACAGAATCAGGAAGTAATTGAGAAAAGGAAGACTCTTGCCTTGTTGAGGCTTGGTATCTTTAAAATATATCCCCCAGAAATTGTACCTATATGGCTGGGGGAGCTCCTACCTGTCCTCTGTGGTCCCACGTGACTGAAGGAACTTCCTTCTGCATGTTGTAGTGCCTTACACAGCCTAAGGCAGCTTGGCTGACACTTGCCAGTGCTCCATGCTGCTGTGAGAACGTCCGCCCAACTTCCACGGTGATCTCACTGAACAGGGCAATTCCACCCACCATTCGAAGTGCTCTACACCAAAGCAGACAAACCCATCTGACTTCTGTGGCACTCTGTTGTAGCAGGCACCCCCACACGTGCTCTGTGGCACCTAAAGCAGCCATGAACCACAGAATCAGAGCTTCTAGTGAGATTACCAAGTGAAGCACCATTCTCATAGTTCCACAACCATCCAACCATTGTCCCCTTAAAGACCATCCAACTTGCCCTCCAAATAACAGAATATAGGGTGACTAGGGAGAGAGTGGATCCACAGGAGGATAAAGGGGTAGGCTAATTCCAAAGTGCAATTAGCTGCAGGCAGTTTGAGGAAGCATTCCTATGAGTCTCCCAGAGACAGCCCAGTGCTCTTTGACTCTCTGGAAAATGGCACAGGGCTCCTCTAAAACAACACAATGCAAAAAATAATCAGCCCAAATGACCTCAATGAAAAAACAGTAGAAACAAAAGGCAATGTTTGAAGATGTCCTGAACTTAAAGACAGGCATAGAAGAAGCATACATTAACCTGCCACAGAAGGAAATTTCCAGAATGCTTCTTTGAGTCATACAGGATATGAAGAAAACAATAAAGAAAAAGGATGAAATGATAGAGGAGTTAAAGACCACACATCAAAGGGAAATACAAGAGCTTAGGGATGAGATAACAAAAAACAGTAGCAGACTCACGGACATTACCAACTGACTGGAGGAGAACGAGAACCGCATCACTGTCCTAGAGGACAGCTAAGCAGATGTAAACAAGTGTGAATAAGATCGTTAGAGAAGCTGAAAAAACCCTAAGAGCTAAGTCTGATGTTATGAAGAGGAACAACACCAGAATAATTGGATTACAGGAAGAAGACAAAACAAAAAAGACAGCTGCAAAAATAGTGAGAGACTTCTTGGAGGAAATCTTCCCTAGCTTACTGAGTGAAAACCAGGCAACCATTCAAGAGAACACCAGCTAGACCACTGGTTCTCAACCTTCCTAATCTGGTGACCCTTTAATACAGTTCTTCATGTTGTGGTGAACCCCACCCATAAAATTATGTTGCTACTTCATAATTGTAATTTTGTTATTTTTATGAATCATAATGTAAATATCTGATGTGCAGGATGTATTTTAATTGTTACACATTGAATATAATTAAAGCATAGTGATTAATCACAAAACAATATGTAATTATATATTGTGAAACATTTATTTCTAATGATAAATAAATGAAATTTTGTCTTGAAGCCTGGTGCTGCATGGGTAACTGTCTCCACACAAGGTACTGATATGTGGGCATATCTGCATGCGGGTGGACACATCTGGAGACAGATAAAGGAGCAGTGTTGCAGTTCCTAAGACCATCAGAAATATGTATTTTCCGATGGTCTTAGGCAACCCTGTGAAAAGATAATTTGACATTCAAAGAGGTCGCAACCCAAAGGTTGAGAACCGCTTAGCTAGACTGAATTTCAAGAAGATGTCACCAAGGCACATAATAGTTAAATTAACCAACTTTGAGGAAAGGGAGAAAATCATGAAAGCAGCTAGGGGAAAACAAGCAGTCACACATAAAGGTTTCCAAATAAGAATATCTTCAGACCTATCAGCAGACACTATGAAGAAGAGGGGAGAATGTAGTAACATATTCCAAAAATTGAAGGAAAATAACATAAATGCAAGAATAATCTTTCTAGCCAAATTATCTACCAAGATAGATGGAGAAGTAAGAGTCTTCCCAGACAAGGAAAAACTAAAAGAATATGTTAAAAGAAACCCAGTCCTACAAAAGATCCTTGCAGACCCAGTATGGGCAAAGGAACAGCACTCACTGAGCACAAATAAGAGACCACCATGTAGAACAACCCCACTCAGAGGTCAACAAAGAGAAAATAGACCCCAATATAGCATTGACTTAAGGGTGGAAAGAAGTCAAGAATGAACCAAACACAAGCACAAACACACACACACAACATACTGATGAGAAAGAGAGGTAGGAAAACACTCAACACAAAAGGTATAAGATAACATCACTGAGTCCATAGATAGAGATAATAACCCTGAATATCAAAGGCCTGAATTCAGGCATTAAAATACTGAGGCCAGAAGCCTGACTTAGAAAACACAGCCCATCAATCTGCTGCCTAGAGGAGACACATCTCAAGACTACAGACAAAAATAGTCTGAGAAGCAAAGGCTGGAGTAAAACATACCAAGCAAACAGAAATTTTTTAAAAAGCAGGGTTTGCAAGCCTAATTTCAGATAAATTGACCTTAAAGTGCAAACCATAAAAAGAGATGACTATATAATGCTCAAGGAGGGACACTATATAATGTTCAAGGGAATGGTAGACAAAGGACCATTAAGCATTTTAAACATATAATCCTTGAATGAAAGACCCATGAATACGTCAATCAGATACTTCAAAAGATGTTAAAAGAAATCACAGGCTCAACAATTATAGTAGGTGACTCCAACACACCATTTTTTGAGAATGACAGATCACAAGGAAAGAAACTCAACAAGGAGGCTACAGATCTAAACACTGCAATTAGACAATTTGACCAGAGCTCTTCACCCAAATACACACACACACACACACACACACACACACACACCCCTCATTCTTTTCAAACCCACACGGCACATATACGAAGACAGGCCACATGCTGGGGTGTAATTCAAATATGCATAAATTTAAGCAAATTGATATCTTACAGACCTCTATCTCTGACCACTGTGTCAAAGACTGGAAATCAACAAAAAGATGATGAAGAAAACAAGGGAAAACAATTGAAGGATGAATAACTCTCAATTGAAAAAGGATGAATAACTCTCATTTGCAATTGGAGGATGAGTAACTCTCAATTAGGAAATTTCTAGAGAAACCAACAAGAATGAGAACATGATGTACCAAAACTTATGGGACATAGCAAAGGCAGTAATCAGAGGAAGATTCATAGCAACACATGCACACATGAGAAAGGAAGAGAAAGTCATGATTGATATGCTGGCACAAAATTTATAGCAACTAGAGCAGAGTCAGCAGGACAATGCTACTAATAGCAAAAGATAAGAAATAATTAAATGTCAGGGCTGAAATTGAGGAGAGGGAAAATAAGAAAACTATGGAAAAAATGCTGCTAAAAGTTGGTTCTTTGAAAGGATCAACAGAATCAATGGCCACTGGAAAACCTAACCAAAGAAAGGAGGGAACAAATTTCAATTATAAGGATGAAGAATGAAAGAGGGGGCTTACAGTCGACCCTAATGAAATAAAAGGATAATTATACAGTACTATGAAGGACTGTACTACCATGAATTCAACAACTTTAAAAACATGGACAAATTCTTGGAAAAACAATTTCTCCATAGACTATCCCTGATGGATACCAAGAATATTAACAGATCCATGTCAGTAGAAGAAAGAGACAAGGCTATCAAGGGATTACCAACAAAAAGTCCCCCAGGGAAGATGGCTTCACAGGAGAATTCTACCAAGCATTCAGGGAAGAACTGATACAAATGCAACATAAACTCTTCCAGAACGTAGAATAAGACGGAAAACTTCCAAACTCTTTAATGAAGCAATTATAACTCTGATACCTAAAGCGGGAAAGGATCCCACAAGAATTGAGAACTACAGACCAGTATCCCTAAAGAACGTCGATGCAATAATCCTGAACAATATACTGGCCAAAAGAATACAAAAGTATATAAAACAACTAATTCACCATGACCAAGTGGGATTCACACCAGGGATACTCCAACATATGAAAGACCATTAGTATCATTTGCCACATTGACATGAAAAACCATAAGAACCACATAATAACATCGACAGATGCAGAAAAAGCATTCGATAACATCCAACATGAATTCTGCTTAAGACACTCCAGAAGATAGGAATGGAAGGAAAATTCCTAAAAAACAAACAAACAAGTTATATGTGAACAACCAATGTGGTTGTTCAATGGAGAAAAGATGAAACCAATCCCACTGAAAAAGGGGACCAGACAAGGATGCCCCTCGTCCCAAATTCTATTTAACATCTTACTAGAGGTCTTAGCTAACAGCATAAAGCAAAGAAAAAACATCAAAGGTATTCACCTGGGGAAGGAAGAGGTGAAACTATCATTATTTGCAGATGATATGAATTTATATATGGAAAATCCCCAAAGATCCACAAGGGGAGTACTGGAGGCAATAAAGGAATATGGCAAGTGGCAGGATACAAGATCAACAAACAGAAGTCCATCAGACTGTATGCACATTGGACAAGACAACAGAAGAGGAGATAAAAAAGGTGGTACCCTTCACAATAGTCAAGCACAAATTGAAATATATAGGAATATGCCTGACTAAAAGAACAAAAGAGCTATATGAGGAAAACTACAGAACACTCTTACAAGACACTAAGCATGACCTCAACAAATTAAAGAGTATCCCATGCTCGTGGATTGGAAGGTTCAATATAGTAAAGATGTCAGTTCTTCCCAAAGCATTATATAAGTCTAATACAATCCTGATAAAATTACCAACATCTTTTCTCAAAGAATTGGAAAAACCAATAACCATCTTCATATGGAGAGGGAAGAAGCTCAGAAACAGCAAGAACTCCTCAAGAAGAAGAACAAAGTGGGAGGTGGGGGAAAGGAAGTGGGTGTTAACAAACCCAGGGACAAGGGAACAACAAGTGATGCAAAATTTATGGCGAGGAGGGTGTAGGAAGCCTGTTGGGGCTTGATCAAGGGCAACGTAACTGAGAGGAATCACTGAAACCCAAATGAAGGCTGAACATGATAGTGGGACAAGAGGAAAGTAAAAGGAAATACAGGAAGGAACTAGGAGGCAAAAGGCATTTTTAGAGGTCTAAATATGGGCATGTACATATGTAAATATATTTATATATGACAACGAGGAAATAGATCTGTGTGCATTTATTTATAGGTTTAGTATTAAGGTAGCAGATGAACATTGGGCCTCTAATCAAGTACTCCCTCAAATGAAGAGCACTCTGTTCTATTAAACTGGCATTCCAAGATGCTCACCTTCCTGACAAGATCACTGAAGACAAAGTGGGTGCATAACCAAATATGGTGAAGAAAGTGGATAGTGCCCGGCTTTCAAAAGATATACCATCTGAGGTCTTAAAGGCTTGGGGATAAACAAGTGGCCATCTAGCTGAGAAGTAACAAATCCACTTTGAAGAAGCACACCAGCCTGTGTGACCATGAGGTATTGGTAGGTTCAGATATCAGGTATCAAAGACTCAGAACAAAAAAAATCATATCATTGTCAATAAGGAGGAGTCCGGAGTGGAGACCCAAAGTCAATCTCTAGACACTGGATAAACCCCTCAGGACCAATAGCGAGAGTAGCGATATGTGGAGGGTCAGGGTAAGGGGGAGACAGGGGAAACTGATCACAATGATCTACATATTTTACCCCCTCCCTAGGGGATGGGCAACAGAAAAATGGGTGAAGGGAGTAATCGGACAATGTTAACCATGAACAAATAAGAATAATTTATAAATTATCAAGGGTTCATGAAGGAGAGAGGGCTGGGGTGTGGAAGGAGATAAAATGAGGAGCTGATACCAAGGGCTCAAGTAGAATGAAAATGCTTTGAGAATGATGATGGCAACAAATGTACAAATGTGCTTGACACAATGGATGTATGTATGAATTGTGATAAGATTTTATAAGCCCTCAATAAAATGATTTACCAAAATATATGTATCCCCGAATTTTAGACGATTCTTCTAATTCAATGTGAATCCTGATCTTTCTCTCCATAAGTGTGGCCTAGACTTTGTGAGTTGCTTTTCACCAGCAGTTCAGTTGCCTGGTTCTAACCATAGATTTTGACAGATGTTTAGCCCTTGCGTTCTCCATTGCATTTGCCACCTCACTGGGGAAAGCCAGTTGCTATTTCATGAGGTCACTCAAGCTGTGTGGAGAGAAGTCAATGTGGAAAGGAACTAAGCCAGTAGCCAGAGAAGCAATAAGCGCTGCTGACAACAACTGTGTGCATAACTGTCTTGGAAGAAGATCTTCCAACCCCAGTTCAGCCACTCTCAAATATAATAATAAAAGCCCCAGTGCTATAAATAGTAAGCTGTGTGTCTACTGAAATCCCGATCCACAGGAACTGTGACGTAATGAATGTTTAATAATTCAAACTGATAAATTTCCGTGTAATTTACAATAGAGAGCCAAACAGGAGCAGACGATGGAGTCAAGGTTGATTACACATACACAATATCCCATGGTGAAGCAAACACTGTCCTGAGTGAGTAGGAATCCTAAAGAGGTTCCTGTAGCCTATATTGGTCATATGAGTTTATCCATCTTATTCACAGTAGCCACTAGCTGTCTGTCAATTTGTTGTGCTGTGGTAGCCTGTGCGTTGTTGTGATACTGCCAGCGATGTCACTGGCAATTCAAATACCAGTCGGGTCATTTAAGGTTTTATAGCACTTCCAGACGAAGGAATTAGCCACGGAAAACTCTCTGGTTAGCACTGAAACATTCTCAATCATAGGAAGAATTGTCAAGATGGTGCAGGGCCAGGTGGCGTTTCATTGTATATGGGGTTGTTATGAGTCAGAACCAACTCAATGGCACCTAATAACAACAACAACCCCAGGCTCTGCAACAGTGGGCTTACATAACAAAGCTTCTGACATGCTGCAGGGTGGGGTAGTGGTTTTTAATTTTCCTATTGTACATAGAGTTGCTATGATTTGGAGCTGCCTGGGCACTTAAAGCAACATTCACAACATTTCAATCTCCTTTCTATCACTTGGTGTGAGAGTAGTTTCCTGATCCCTAGTTACTATGTGGAAGAGGGATAACAATCTGTTCTACTCCAAAAGTCATAGTGAAAGCATTATAAATACATTTTTTTCTGAGAAGTTATTAGTTACTGAAAGATGAGAGTTTCAAGAAATCGAGATTTCAAGGCTTACCCAAGCATTTAGACAGCATTGTTATGAATACAATTTGACTTAAAAAATTTTAATTTGTACTGTATCTACTTTCAGCTAGATCCAAGTTGTATGTGCTCACTATTATTTATAGACATTGTCATTGATAATTCTATAAGTATAGAAACAAATCCAGAGAATGAAGAAGTTGAAAGGAAAATAAACTGACAAATACTGGCAACTACCCTGTGGTAGTTACATAACCTGCCGTCAGTTTGGGACTTCAGAGGATTAAGAGTGAAGTGGTGGGGTCAGGTCTGTCAAACGGGTCATAGCAAATGAGGCCTCTGAGCAGGCATGGCCTTCTCCTGAGAATTCTGGGAACTCCTATAATTTCCTCTTTGGAAGAGAGAGACACCTTTTTCTTTCTGCTGATTCCCATGGAGACTCTCTACTGTGAAGGCTGACTCCCTGCAAGACATCCCTGAGGAGAAGCCATATGGACCTACCATGATGCAGCCCTGGGTGCTGGAGCAGCCACGTGGAGACCCCTGCCAGCACTGAGATGCTTACAATGCCACTGGATCTTAAGATTTTCTACCCACTGACCTGTGATTGTCCTGGATTTAGTGTCATTGTATGTGTTTCATGAGTCTGAAGAGGACTTTATAGATTGATATTGGACATATGGGCTAACATTGGATTTATGGGTTTGGACTGGACTGGGTTGGGATGCTTTCTTAATGTATAATTGCCCTTTATATAAAACTCTGCCTTATACACGTATCAGTATCCATGAATTTGTTTCTCTATTCTACCCAGACTAACACAGAGCCCAATATTCTAAGTTCTTCCAAAATTTCTGCATTCACTGTCATAGAGTCGATACTGATTCATAGCAATCTTATAAGACAGGGTCGAACTGCACATGTGAGTTTCCAAGGCTGAAACTCTTGACTGGAGTAGAAAGCCCATCTTTCTCCTGAGGAGTTGCTGCTGATTTCAAACTGCTGACTTAATATGCATTAATAAATATAGAAGTGTAGGTGACCTGGTGGTGCTGTGGGTTAGGTGTTGGGCTGTTAACCCCAAAGTGGGCTATTCAAATCCACCAGCTAGTCCCGACAGGAAAATGAGGCTGTCTGATGCCATATAGTCTCAGCAACTCTGAATAGAGTCATTATGAGTAGAAATCCACTCTCTGAAAGTTAGTTTGTGTTTATATAAATAATAATTTATTAGTATATATTTACTAAAATTGCTTTCCCTCCTTTGCCACTAATTTTGCTGCTACAATAAGTTTCTACCTGAATTTTCCTGTAGAGTTGCCAACACATGCAAATTTCTCTTGGCCAATCTCTCTTTAGTTACTTATTCCTATACTTTTCATTTCTTCTCTTGTGTTTGGTGATTTTTAAAAAATGACTTAGTAACAACTGTCAATTTTATAATTATGTATCTCCTAGCCCCATTTCCTTTGACCACGCTTTTCCTTTTTTTGGAATGTTCGTCTTCATCATTCACGACCTGTGATTTATTCTTGCATGTACACTTTAGACATAAATGCTTCATTTACACATTTAGTGTGAGGTTTGGTAGACACAGATGGAAAGTAACATAATTTTTTAAAAAATAAAAGAAAAAAGGAGGGGTGATTGTGATAAAGAAGAAATGGATCACTGGTGGGAACACAGAACAAATGATCCCTGTGAAAACTCACAGTGGTAGTTACATAATTTGTTGTCAATTTGAGACTTAAGAGTGAAGAATTGGATTTTAACATTTCAATCAGTGTGTTAGTCTGAGTACTTTAGAGAAATAAATCCACAGAAACTCATGTATAAGAGAGTATTATATAAAGGTAAGTGAGACTCAAGAAAATATCCCAACCCAGTGCTGCCAAAGCCCACAAGTCCAACATTAACCCATATGTCCAACACTAATCCACAAAGCCCTCCTCCATCTCACAAAACAGATACAATGATGCCGGCTGCAGGAGGAAAGCCAAGTCAGCGAAGGTGTAAACATCTCAGCACTGACAGGGGTCTCCACACGGCTGCTCCAGCACCCAGGGCTGCATGGGGTAGGTCCATGTGGCTTCTCCTCAGGGATGTCTTGCAGGAAGTGAGCCTTGCCACCTGAAACAGGGAACTGCTAAGGCAGCTGCACCCTGGTGCGACCATCAGAAAGCAAGAGACCCGCGAACTCGAAAGGTGAGGCTCACCAAGCCGTTTATCCCTCCGCCCTTCAATTACCTCCACATGTGCTTATTGGCCAGGTTGGAACAATAAACTAACTAACTCAATTAGGTTGCAACTTGATGACTTCATTTAGACAGCCGCGTTAAGAAGATAAGTAGCTCCCTGGAGGTGGGGCACACCCTCACTCCCTGGGAGACATTCCAGCTGACAAGACACATGGAACTATGCTAGTGCCCTGAGCTGGAAGAGTCACGTAGAGACCCTGCCAGCACAGAGATACTTCCTTCCACCACTACTGGATCCATGGGACCTTCCACTCACTGGCTGTGATCTTCCTGCATTTGGCGTCATTGCTTGTGTTGCATGAGTCTGAAGAGGAGTTTATAGATTGGTATCGGACATATGGGTCAATATCGGACTATGTATTTGATCTGGATTGGAATGGGATGTTTTCTCAATATTCAATTGCTCTTGTACATAAAGCTCTTTCTTATACACATATCAGTGTCCGTGAATTTGTTTCTCTAGTCTACCTGGACTAACACTCATCATTTGAAAGAGTACTATCATGGTCTCACACAGAATCTCCTGATTTTAGAAAGGCTATTTTTTTAAACACTCCAGTGAGTTCTATTCCATTCTTAGCTTTCCATTACAATGTTATGCCAATGTTTTGGGGTCTATGGTATACAATGTAATGCAGTGTTTTGGAGTCTATGGCCCAAACAGCCAGTAACACCAGTGGGGCAGCAATGAGATAATTCTTTCCACTAGTTACATTCTTAAGATCAAAAATCAAATTTCTGAAAGAAAGATAAACACTGGATTTGCTCTGGGTTATGGCCAACCTTAACCCCGATTTATCCCTGAGCTTGCTTGACTGTTTTGTTAGACTTGACTTTGTAAAGATGGATTCAAAGTCTCCTAGTAGGGAAGCAAATAAGCTCACATGGAAGAAGCACACCAGCCTGTGTGCTCATGTGTCGATGGGATCAGGTATCAAAAGATTCCAAACAATTACATTGATGTGATTGAGGTGGCTTGGAGTGGAGACCCAAAGCCCATCTGATGACAAGTGGACATCCCCCCACAGAAGGGTTACAGCGAAGGGATAATTCAACCAGGGTGCAATATAGCACCGACAAAACTCATATCATTCCTCTAGTTCCTGAATGTTTCCCCTCCCCCCTGAACCACCACTACCATGACCCAGTTGTACCTTACAAATCCAGCTAGACTAGAATACACACACTAGTACAGATAAGAACTCTCAACAAATGGAATTCAGGACAGATAAACCCCTCAGGAACAGTAGTAGGAGTAGTGATTCCATGAGGGTAGGGGATGGTGGGGGTGAGTGGTGGCCAAGAGGGAGAAAGGGGGAACCCATCACAAGGTTGGATATATAGTCCACCCCTGAGGGGGACAAATAACAGAAATATCAGTGAAGGGAGACAATGGATAGTGTAAGACACAAAATAACAACAATAATATATAATTGATCAAGAAATCATGAGGGTGGGAAGGTGGGGAAGGGAGGGAAAAAAGAGGAGCTGATACCAAGGGCTCAAGTAGAAAGAAAATGTTTTGGAACTGTTTCTGGCAACATATGTACAAGTGCTTCATACAATTGAATGATGGACTGTCATTAAGATTTATAAGAGCCCCCCAATACAATGATTAATACAAACAAAAACAAAGTCTCCTTCGTGTATGTACATGGTCAAGGATTTGGGCCTTTACTGTTTTTGAAATGAAAGTTCTCCCTGCATTCTATATACCAGAGTCAAAGTCTTCATCTCCAAAATTGCCGATTTAAAAAGAGAACAACCATACATGGTATTGGTGAGACAGGGATAAGAGACACGTTACGAGTGTTTTCAATGTCTTCCACGCGTCAACAAAGCACCATGAAAAATGGAGAGAGAAATTTCTTTTGGTTTCCATGTGGATTCCTATGCATTTTTTTTCTGATGCGGATTCTGAAAAAGGAGAAAGAAGTGACTTAGAAGAAGGCAGAGCATTAGGATATACTGAAGGGGCGGCACTAGAGACAGAACAGGGAGGATAATAGCAAAGATGTGTTGGCTGGCGTGGAAGAGAGTGGTGAGGAGTATGAGCGCCTGGAAAAGCAAAGCTCTCGGGGCAGCTGCCATAAGCTAAGACGCCAATAGATTTGGAAAGCGCTGGTTTCAAAAGTTTCTCATGCATTTTGGATGCATTCTCCATTTGGTGTTTTCATGATGTACCAAAATACAATTTTGCATTATCTTCCAATTATTTTGGAAACTGGATTAATGCTTCTTTAATGTGAAACGATGACCACAAGGGACCATGATATGGCTTGGATTTAAATGAATTACATACTTTATAAACTGTGTATGTGTATGTGTTGGGGGGTATGTGTGTGATAGATGACTATAAGTACTTCACACTGTATTTCAAATGGAAATTCTACTGAAGACTTATTTATGATGTTGTCAATAACAGCAAGCTATGTAACACAGAATAGAATAGTTTCTAATCTTATAGGGTATACTGAGGGTGGAGGGAGGGTGGGGTGGAAAGTTGGGAACCGATTACAAGGATCTACATATAACCTCCTCCCTGGGGGATGGACAACAGAAAAGTGGGTGAAGGGAGACATGGGATAGTGTAAGATATGAAAAAAATAATAATTTATAAATTATCAAGGGTTCATGAGGGAGGAGGGAGGAGGGAGTGGGGAGAGAGGGGGAAAAATGAGGAGCTGATACCAAGGGCTCAAACAGAAAGCAAATGTTTTGAGAATGATGATGGCAACAAATGTGCTTGACACAATGGATGCATGTATGGATTATAATAAGAGTTATACGAGCCCCCCCAAAGTGATTAAAAAATTAAAAAAAAACATAATGTAAAGTGTAATATAATAAGACTCTAATAACATAGAATATAATAGTCAAATTAGTTTTATGAGATTGAAATTCAAGAACTAAGGAGCAATTGATCAAACATTCCATAAAAGAATTCCAATAAAAAAGAGGGAAATGTAGACAAAATTTCCAAATTCTCATAAACTCCAGAGACTCTGGAGCCAAAGGGAGTGAATGAACGACTGAAACTATTGCTCTGAGATAATCTTTAAAACTTAAAACAGAAATATGCTTTGATGTGATCTTAAAACCAAACAATAGTTTAGCTTAACTATTAAGAAAGACATGTCTTGAGCATTGTGTTCTTTTAAAAGCTATCTATATGGGATCAAATTGATAGCAGGAAGTCAAAAGTTTAGAAGTAATGGGCAGTGAGACCATGCTATTGATGGTGGAACAGCGCAGAAAAGGAGACAGAATGGTTGTAAAAGAAAGAATGTTATCAGTGTCACTACGTGGTACATGTAGAAACTGTTGAATTGGTGTATGCTTTGCTGTGTCTAGCCTCAACATACAAAGAAATACAAGAAGAAAACAAAGGTAGGACTAGCCAATAAAGTTTAATGTGCAGATATAAGAAGATGGAAAACTCACTCTTCCTTGTGACTCCAGTTGATTTTTCTGCTCTTATGATTTTCTGTGAACCCTACTCCATTCCCATCTTTCTTTAATGGTCTAGTGAACACTTTAACCTATGGTTTTGTGACTCGATAAATTTACCCTGTTACCACCAATTTGTGGTTCCCACACAGTTCTGCAGGACTTAGCTCGAAACTTGTCAGTGAGTTTTATTTCGTGCAGTTGGTCTTTTCAGCCGGTTTCCTTTCTGTTCCCTCGTTAGGCGGAAGGCCTTATGCATTTCTTTGATCACAACTATTTGCTGTTTCTACTGACCTTTTGATAGTGCTGTGGCCAACAGGAACAGAGACATACTTATTTTTACTAGAAATCCAAACTTACAAGACCTGTTCTCTCTTAGCTGGATATGAAAATTAAACAAGACTTTATAGAGCTTAAAATAGAGATGCACAGTGCTGTAACTCAATCATTTATTTGTTGAAATAAAAACATCAATGGGTAAGTCTGCTATGTGTTTGCATCTTTAGTTAAAGCTTAATTTCTCAGAAAGCCAAGTTAACTGTTTACTGAGACCAAACTTCTCATCATAATCACAGAAAGTTGGCAGCTGCATAATGAATATAGCCAAGTGGATTAGGTGATGGTAGAAAGGACATGACATTATCATCCTGATGAATTGAGAAGATTGAAGTTGCCAAGGAATTAATTTAGACTGGATCCAGAATCAATGCTCACGGAAGCAGCTTTGTCTGAAATGGTGCCTGGGGATTCATCTGGGGCATTGATGGAGGTCAATGTTTTAAAAGACATTGCTTAATGTCTTTAAGGTCTACCCATTCCACCCATTTTTGCTTCTCAAACCAAACTCACTGCCATCGAGTTGGTTCCAACTCACCTAAACCTGCAGGAAAGAGTAGAATTTCTGTGGGTTTCTGAGGCTGTAAATCTTTGTGGGACCAGAAACCCACAGAAGCTGGTGGCTTTAAACTTCCATTAGGAGGTTGTATGAAAACCACCCAGTAAATAGTGTGGCTTTATCTGACCTCCGGATAGACAAGAAAAACTACCACGGGAGAGAGGTCAAACAAAAGTCTACTCTCCATCTTATGATTTGTTTCTCTAGTACCCCACTCCCAAGATACCATCATGTATTAGTCTGGGGACTTTAGAGAAACACATCCACAGACATTCAAATACAACACAGGGTTTTATGTAAAGGTTAAGTGCGCAGCAAGAAAACATCCCAACTCAGTGCTGCCCAAGCCCACAAGTCCAACATTAACCCACTAACCCATATGTCCAACACCAATCCACAAAGTCCTCCTCCATCTCACAAAACAGATGCAATGGTGCTGACTACAGGAGGAGAGCCAATTCTCAGCACAAGCCAGGGTCTCCACACGGCTGCTCCAGCACCCAGGACTGCATCCGGGTAGGTCGATGTGGCTTCTCCTCAGGGATGTCTTGCAGGAAGTGAGCCTTGAAAGCTAAAGCAGGGAACTTCTAAGGCAGCTTCACCCTAGTGCTACCATCAGAAAGCAAGAGACCAGAGAACTAGAAAGGTGAGGCTCAATAGGCCATTTATCTCTCCGCCCTTCAATTAACCCCACATGTGTTTATCAGACAGGTTGGCACAATAAACTAACTACCTAAGAGGTCAATGCATAACCCACTATGACATTAGGCTTCCTTTATCTTTTTTGTTTCTAGACGTATTAAACAAACAAACAAACAAAAACCCCAGTGCCTTTGAGTCAACTCTGACACAGAGCAATCAAAGGACAGAGAACAACTGGCCCTGTGGGCTTCCGAGGCTATAAATATCTACAGGAGAAGGAAGCATCATTTTCTTCTCAAAGAGCAGCTGGTGGGGTGGAATTTTTGACCTTGTGATTATCAGGCCAATGATCAATACATTATGCCACCAGGGCTCTTTTGACTAGACTTAAATCCAATGAGTCCCGACAGTGAAATGCAAACCCTGAGCCAGGAGGAGGTATGTAATACTCCAAAATGAGTTGGATCCAATACCTAACAGGGTTGGGGCAAGGTTTTCCAGGTGGCTGTCTATGCTCTAAACAAGCATCCAATATATGGTGCTGCTTCTCTAACAGCTAGCCTTCACGGGTCTTCGGAACCAAAGGGTATTATTCTCAGTGACCCACTCACATTTTTTTTTCCTGTCCCTGTGAGCCTGCTTTCTATGGGTTCAGGGGTCTTAGATGTGATAGTGTCCCACCTGGAGACACAACACAGTTTCCATTGCAATGGAAGTTAAGAATGTCGCCTGATACCCCAGGATACCTTCAGGTAAAGAAGAAATTGGCCCCAACTACCCAGGAGAAATCACATTAATGTTGCCTAATGGATATTAAAAAACCAAAACTGTATGTCTGGACTACAGAAGTCCCCTTAGGGCATCTCTTTGTATATTGTGCTCTGTGGTTAAAATCGATGGAAAAGTACAACTCAATATTGACATGACTACTAATTGTTCATATTGTTCAAGAGTGAAGGTTTGGGTCATCCCAACAGGCAAAGAACGAAGGCCAGCCGAGGTGCTTGCTGTGGACATTGCAAGAAAGTAGTTGGAAATACCAGTTACAACCACACAAATAGCTGTGGAAACAAGGACTGGAATTGTGCTATTTCTTCCTTGTTTTATTATAAGAAGAAACTTCAAAATGTTCATGGAAAAATGTAATTAAAAGATAGTGATAATTTTCTATGAACTTTTGGAAGGCTTCTAGATGTTGTTGTTTGGGACATTTGAGTTGGTTTCAATGCATAGCAACTCTACACAACCGAAGGAAACACTGCCCAGGGCTGCTCCCCCCGCCCCAACTGTGCCTGGGCCTGAGCCCATTGTTGCAGCCAGTGTGTCACCCCGTCTCCTTGAGGGCCTTTCTTTCTTTGGCTCCCCCTCCCTTTAACAAACCAGGATGTCATTCTCCGGGAAGCAGTGTCTCTTGACAACATGTTCAAAGTATGTAGGGCAAAGTCTTATCATCCTTGCCTCTGAAGAGCACTGCTTCCAAGACAAATCTAGTTAGCCTTTTAGCAGTTCATGACACTTGCAATATTCCTATTGGCTTGCCTTCCTTTTTGATGAAATGTAAGATACAAATGGGCTAATGTGTTTTTTAGTTTTATACATGTGTAAGGAATAATTCAGATTTCATCATTGTTTTTACTTGGAGATAGTATATAGTGTAATGAAATGTGTACCGTGGCATTGGTGACAAAGGGTGGACTGTGATGTTAAGATTGTTTGTCAACCTGATAGGGCCATGTAGCTCAGTGATGTGGCAGCTATGTAATAATGTCACCACCCCCCCATGATGTGATCTGATGTGATTAGCCAGTCAGTTGTACGGTGGGAAAGGGAATGGACAGTGCATAGTTGGAAAATATGTGGCCTCGCTCTGGATCCTGGATCCAGTTCTTTACCATCTGACTTTTACTTCTTAGTATTAGTTAGCCTCCCACACCCTGTAATTCAGCAGCCTTCATCTTACCTACCAATCTTGGGATTCGTTAGCCTCTGCCATCTGTGAGCCAGCATCCTGCTGTCTGACCTGCTGGTCTTGTATGTGTCAGCCACTGCAGCTAAGTGAGTCAGAAAATGCCTCTAACCAGATGCTTGATATATGGACTTAGGACTTTCCAGCTTCTACAGCCATGTGAGCCATTCCTGGAGATAAATCTCTCTCTCTCTCCACATATTTAGATCTATTTTGTAAATCAAGACTCTTCCCTCAGCTAAAGCTGAGATCATTTCCACATAATAAATCTCTCCCTTTCTCATGTATTTATTTTGCTGGTTTTTTTTCTCTAGAGAATTTGGTCTAAGATAACTGAATTCCAAAATTTGTCCTATTAGACTACATGGTTTAATTTCTCATGGACCAAAGAGCCATTTACTATTTGAAAAACTGTCAGGATACACACATTGTGTGTTTGCGTGTATGGGGGTGGGTTGGCACTGATGATATATATTCTTGATATGTTGATACTCAGGAAAGATGGTTTGTTCAAACCTTGCTTCTAACTTTTTCTTTGGAAGAACTTCACTGTTTAACATTGAAGGATTTTAAGTTGGAACAATTTTATGAAATACATTCACACACAATTGAATTTATTAACTCCTATGATAATCACATTTGGATGAGAATTTCATTGAAATTAACCACCTTTCCCTGAATCCCCTGGTTGACTCTAACAAGACGTGTACACTTACTATATTAGGAGTTGTCAAGTAGTCCCATGCTAATAGGAATATTTAGACGGTTTCGTAGTTTTAGATGAGAGTGAATGGAGAACCTAAATAGGAGAAGGGATGGATTCAGTGCTCAGTGCCCGAGGCTAATGGGACATGGTTGAACCAGAATGGATGTAGACAGGTTCAGGTTTGCTTTGTTGTACTACCAGAATAATGATTTCTTGTTCTCAGAGATAAGAATTGCAGATCAGAGGAGAAGTGGGACTGGGAGGCAATCTGGAGAAAGGCTTCTAGGATGGAGTTTGCAATTAGATGTCATTTATATGACCTCTTTTAAGATTGCTCAATAAGTTTTTCTCCTTTTATGAAAAATAAAATATAATTATCCCTTTTAACTTCATTGACTTGTATAATCCACACTTGTGCCTCATCCTTACCAAGTGTAAATATAAAAGAGTGGGTCTAGCTGATATGCCTGCTACACTTCTCCTAAGAACAATATGCTTGTCACCACTGTAGCATCCTTTATTAAGATGTTTTGGTAAATATGGAGGAAAACACACAGGAAGTCTATAAAAGTCAAACTTAAACATAAAATTCTGACGAGGGATGTAATCTTGAATAAATCCAATGAGGAAGTGACTCAAAAACTCATGCCATCTACTCTTGGCGACCCCCGGTGGGTTTCTGAGACTGTAACTGTTTATGGGATTAGAAAGGTCATTCTTTCCCCGAGGACCTGCTGGTGGTTTTGAACTGCTGGTCATGTGGATCACAGCCAAATGTGTAACTACTACACCACCAGGGCTCCACTGAGACAGGACAGTGGAGTGCAATTACAAAAAATGAATATGATGGCACAGTTTTTTTTTCTTTTCTGGTGAATTCGTACTTTAAAACAGAGTGTGATAAGAGAGAGGGGGAGGGCTCACAATAACCGAGAGAGACATGCAAAATCAAGAGAGACATACAAAAAGGCAGTGTAAGTCAATAAGAATGGAATCAGGAAGGCTGAAGCTAGAGACAGTCAAGACGTACTTTATCTCTAAGGTGAACCAGAGACAGATTTTTAAAAAATAGCTCCAGGAATTATGAATGGATTTTTGGCTTATACTTAACCTAGCTCCAATCTAAGAACATTTACACTATAACTCTGCTTGATATTAGCCCTTAGGAAGGAGACACAGAAGATCTGGGTACTATAGCAAAGTGTGGTAAAGAAATTAGATGGTGCCTGGCTATCAGATAAAATAATGTCTGGGGTCTTAAAGGCTTGTTTCCAAACAAGCAGCCACCTAAGTGAAATATCAACTAAACCCATATGGAAGAAGCACACTAACGGCCATGATCCAAGAATTGTAAATTATATAATCCAAATCTGAAGGAGGGAATAGTATCCGAGTTTAAATCGTGGGATTTTGGTGTGTACAAAGCTATGGATTATGGTGGAAGCCCACAATGCATTTTTCAGGATCTACACAGGTAATAAGCCTTTTAGGATTTTCCTCTAATCATAATTGAGGCATGGGAACAACCTGGTTATCAGACAGAGCATTGGAGAGATGACGGAAGCAGATTAAAAGGATAAAACTGACTTGAATGGTTGAAACCTTGTCATTTGCTCTCTCTTCTGATACACATTCCCTGGTTTTTAATAGTTTTTTTCTTTATGTTTCATATTGGGGTTTATTTCTGTTGTATATTGTCATTGTTGGTCATCTTCTGGAGTCTTTTCCAGGGGTTTTTCTGTTTTTCAGTATGTGAAACCCAGGACAGGTGACTCTTTGGAGCCAACAACTAGAATAAAGTTCCCTGGGGGGTGTAGCTGGGTAGGTGGAGGGAGGTTAAAGGGGAGCTGATATCAAGGAGTTTAAGAAGGGAAAAAATGTCTTGAACCTGGTTTTGGTAGCAATCGTACAACACTTGCTTGATTTGATTGAACTTTGGAATGGTATAATATCTGGATTATCTCCTACTAAAATGATTTGGGAAAACAATTTAACAAACTGGATAAAGACATCGCAATTTCAACAAAGGTGATATGCTTATTAACTCTTGAACATTATGTTCATAATTCAGAGAGTTACTAGACTAGGGATTTATGAGCCAACTTATTAGGCTTTCTTTAAGTATGTCCAACGGAATAAAGTGATCTGGAATGCATATGTCCATGTTCAATTCTGCCATTTCGAAATAAAACCAAATCAAGTAAATAAACCAAGCAAAGCAAAAGAAAACATTAAAACACTCTTCACTGAAAAGCAAAAAGAAGGAAGGACTTTAGCCATTTTGTTTGTAGAAAGAAGCTGAATCCCTGTAGTGCATAAGTTGTCTCTCTAGCATCCACTCACCACTTCTCACGGCATCCAGCTGCCAACTGTCCTGGGGGAGTTTACTCTCATACATGGTGTGTGTGGAAATGAGCTCAGCCTCAGCTCCTTGGAAGAATCCAGGTTTGCTTAACCCAGTCCCTTTGTCCTTCCCCTTGAGCCATGGTGCTTAGCTCCCGGTTGGATATCAGATGCAGTGAGTTAGGGCTAAGGAGAAGAGATGAAGCTTAGGAGCTAGGCCAGAGCATTCTCTTTCTCTGGGGTAAATGGTGCAGAGTATGTGAGGTGTGTAACTGCTCTAGCCATTTTTCTACCACAAGGGCCAGAGCCTTGAAATTAGATGGAAAATGATAGAAAGTAGAGACGAAGAAGAGAGAAACGGATTCAGTGAGCGGTGAAGTCATACATCATCTGAGGGCGGAATACCTTTGTTATTTAACATTTCCTGAGAGAATAAATATAATATTATTAAACACATTTGAATTGAATTGAATTTTCTTGTCACTTGCAACTAGAATATTGTTCACCAACAAAGAAACAAGTCTCCTTTTCATGCAATGCGAAGTGGGAACTACTTTTATTTAATCACTTTCCACCCTCGTGAGTCCTTAGACACTTTCGTCCTCCCAGTTTCCCCAGAGTGGTGTGGAGAGGGCGTGGGCAGGCCTGCAGACTTACCCTGAAGAGCCGGTCTGCCTGGGAGGCCTCGAGGCAGAGCTGCCAGAGAGCCCTCCTTGCTGGGGCCTCGTGTGGATCGGAAGGCCCTCTCCAGGCTTGTGGGAGAGGCCAGAATAATGCGGAAAGACAAGCTGGATGATCCTGGCAAATGGAGCTTCTTTAAACTTTTGACAAGTATCTTTAGAATAACCTGGAGATATCTTGATGGTAATGTATTTCCATGGGGGATTCAAGTCCGAAAGCTTGCTTCTTCTACAAAGGGATCAGAGGCTGTTTTTTTCCTGATCCACATCATCATCTGTATGAAGCCAGTTGTGCTATCCCTTAACAGGGCTAAAGAAACACACATCTGTTGGGGGCCTTCAGCTGATACACTATTGTTCTGATTAAACATTGTGCCACTGAATATTCTTAAATAGCCAATTTATGGTAGGGGAGCTACATGTTAGAGAGGTTAACTAACTTGCTGAAAATCACACGGTGACTCACCCAGTTCCAGGGCCTGACATTTTGACTCTCTCTCTTTGCAACCCACGTGGTTTTCAAGACAGGTTTTGCTTCTGTCTTCTCCTCAGGGAGAATTATTTTCAAACTGGGACGGAAAGATAAAGTATTCCTAAGAGGAAATTAAAGTATTAAATAGAGGAGTAGACCAAGGAAGCACCTGGACACGTTAATTGAGTTTCAGACTTCAAGGCCCAGTTGAATTGTATATTGACAAACTTACTGTTGAGAGACTTTGTTGGTCTGGGTTCTTCAGAGAAACAAATCCACAGAAACTCATGTAGAAGAGAGAGTTTTATGTAGAGTTTAAGTGCACATTAAGAAAACATCCCAACCCAGTGCTGCCCAAGCCCACAAGTCCAACATTAACCCATTAACCCATCTGTCCGACACCAATCCACAAAGTCCTCCTCCATCGTATAAAACAGATGCAATGACGCCGACTGCAGGAGGAAAGCCTAATCAGTGCACCTGTAAGCATCTCAGTGCTGGCAGGGGTCGCCACACAGCTGCTCCAGCACCCAGGGCTGCAATGAGTTGGGTCCATGGGGCGTCAACTCAGGAATATCTTGCAGGAAGTGAACCTTGCCGGCTACAGCAGGGAACTGGCTAAGGCAGCTGCACCCTGGTCTGACCATCAGAAAGCAAGAGACCCGAGAACTAGAAAGGCTAGCCTCACCGAGCCATTTCTCTCTCTGCCCTTCAATTACCTCCACATGTGTTTATTGGCCAGGTTGGCACAATAAACTAACTACCTCACTGACAAACGTATGGATGACTTCAATATTTGAGAAAGAGGGGAATAGAAATGGTAAACATTGTTTTCCAAAGGGGGAAAGGGCAGATTCTGAGATTACAGACTGGTAATTTATAAATGTCTTGTCTGGAGTGTTTTTCTAAACCCTAGGGCAATGTGTTTGTGACATTGTAATTAGGATTAACCTGCCTGGGTTAAGTAAATGTTGAGTAAAGCTGTGATTGAAAAGATTCTCAGTGGTGTCCTTGGCCATATATTTTTCTAAAAAGTACCATTTATCGCATTTGAGGATGCTACAAAGATGGAAGAAATAGCTTGCACATTAGATTAAGTAACCAGTATCCAAAGTGGTCTTGCACAATTTATGGGGGAAGGTTGCAGAGAGGAAGATGCTATGGAATTATCCTTCTCTGAGGAATGAGGCATGGTGGCATAGTGGTTAGGTAGTTGGACTGCCAACCATGAGGGCATCGTTCAAACCCACCAACCTCTTAGAGGGAAAAAGGTGCGCCTCTCTGGTCTTGAAAGTTCTACAGCCTTGGAAAACCAAAGAGAGGTCTGCTCTGGTCTTTAGCGTCACTATGAGGCAGAGTTAACTTGATGGAAATGAGTTTAATGATGACTAAATAAAATAATATCAACAAAAAGAAACAAGACATAAAACTCAAACCCAAAGAAACAAGCCATCAGCAATTCCTAATCAGCAGCCAAACAAGGAAATAGAGTCAAACTTATAAAATAGAAAACTGGTGACCATACAGAGACAGACCGTTCTCATTCGGCACAGGCAGTTCCTAGCAGTATGTTCAGAAGCACAAGTGGCCAAGAAAGGGAGCCAATTAGAATTTCAGAATTTTTTAACTAAGATTTTTAAATGAGAAGAGAATCAATTAAGGTTGGGATAGAGTGGAGGGAAAAAAAACAACCAAAGCCAATTGCTGCTTGCCTTGGAGTTAGCTTTGACTCGATGTCTTCATGTGACAAAGCAGAATTGCCCATTGGGGTTTTCTTGGCTGCAGTCATTACAGAAGCAGATCCGTCTTCAGAAGCAGGTCTTTCTGCCACTGTGCTGCTGGGTGGGTTCCAATTACTAACCTGTTAACAATTACATCTCAAACCACCGCCCCAGCAGGACTGCTTTTACTTATGTATAACCAATAAACTCAAAGGGCCAAACCCATTCCACCAGGTCAGTCTTACTCAGGTAGAAGCTTTCTGAGACTGTAAATGTTTACCAGAGCAGACGGTACCATCTTCCTCGAAGCTGCTGGTGGGGTTGAACCCAACGATGTTTTGGTTAGTGGCTCAATACTTAACCCACTGCATCACAAGGCTCCTTAATAAAATAAGTTTCCTGGATCTTCAAGGAATTCAAGGCCCTTCAGTTTCACAACAGTTTCTTTTTGTTAAAATAATATTAATTTAAATGAGAAACATTGTGCTTAAACTATAAATGTTTTCTGGTTCACTGAAACATTTAATTTTCTATCTAAATTTGTGAATGAACAAGTGAGTGAATAAGGCTTATCAGTAGGAAATATGGTATTCACAGAGGATGGGACTCTCAGTGCTCTCTTTTCTCATTTTCTTCTTATGTAATTAAAAATCAGATGGATAAAAACAATAAATATTTGTAATAGAAATATCTCACTTAAAAAAAGAAATATCTCACTTGACTACTTTTGTGGGCTTCGTATGACAAAGTGTAGCAAAGACAAATGTAAATTTCTGGTTTTAAATTTGAAGCATCACCAAGTTAACTCTTAAATGACATACAAGGACTTCTTAGCCAAACAATAGCAAAGTCTACAAAGTTAACTGAAATATTCTTCATAACAGTCAATCATACGAGACCAAAAGGGCAGCATTTGCCTAGAAAGGAAATGGAGAAAGTGGGAAGGGGCAGGCAAGGAGGATCCACAGGGACACAGAGCTCAGGGAAGAAGTGGGAAGAATACTGTTACTGGGAAAATAATGTCAAAATATGCCTAAAATGTTGAATGAAAAACTGCTTCGTTCTGTAAGCTTTACCCCAAACTCCAATAAAATGTTCAAGTTAAAGAAGACGTGTTTGTCAATTTATCCAGGACAGTCTTGACTTGCGCCATATGGCCGTGTCTCTTGTAAACACTAACAAGATCATAGAGATTAATATTGGAGTCCGACCTTGAAAAACCTCACTGTTGATTTTCATTAAAATTCAAAATTCTCCATTAAGTGTTAATAACATTCATTCCTGTCTTGCAATAAGTGTGAAAACAATGAATTTCATTTGAGGAGGAAAAGTACTGTAACTTATTCACACGTTTTAACTGTCCTATAGGACTGTGTTTCTTTTCCTTTGGAGTGAAGAATCTGCACTGACAGAAAGAACACAGTTAATCATATCTTCCTTGGTTAATCATAGGTGACGGTAGGTCAAAAAGCACTGCCACCAAATCAGACACACCTATATGAAGCAGAGATACCAAAAGGTAACGTTTTTGTTGCTTGATGTATCCGCCACCCAGGTCTACACATTCCTGAAGGTGCTGTTTCAGCTCTCCAACCCCTTTCCCAAGGCTTCTGCATTCCGTGATGTGCACTGCATCGCAACGGCACTTTGAGCATCCTCGTTGGCTCCAAATGGTGTTATTATTTTTTATTTGATTTGATTTTTAACAGTTTTACTGGCACTTCATATGTGCCATACAATTCATTAATTCAACCACATCAAGAAGAGTTGTATAATCATCACCGCAATCCATTCCAGAACACTTTCTTCTTCCTTGTACTCATTGTTGTTCATGTGATTATTTTTTTAACTGTGGCACAGAGATACATAGCAAAACATTCGCCAGTTCAACAACGTCTATTGTGTGTAATTCAGTGCGTTCATTATACTCTTTGTGGTGTGTAACCATTACTGACATCCCTTTCTAAACTACTGGGCGATCGTTAACATAAACTCAATGCCCCCCAAGCAAAAACTCTTCCCCCCTCACCTTGTCCATGCTGTCTGTGTTATGAGAACAAACGGCAGGCTGCAGGGGCAAGATCAGGACTGAGGGAGGATGTGGTAGGCCTTTTAGTGAAATTCTCATTGGGCAGCTCTTCTCCCCTTGAAGAAAGAGCAGGCATCATGACCAAGTGAAGACAAATTCCTCAGTACAACTTTGCTGCTCTTTTTCTCACACTGGCGCTTCCTTAGGACTTCACGACAACTCTCCGCGGCGCTTCTGTGTTCCTTGAACAAATCTGGCAAAACGATCCCTTGAGAAGCCCCTCAAACATCATCCTAACGTCTGAGCTGATCTCTCTGTCTCGAATGGAACTGGCCCCACGGAGTCCCTCAGAAGCCACTGTCTTCATGGGACTTTTCTTTTTAAGCCCCTTGAACAAGACTAAGGCAAGTGTGCTCCTGGGAGAACTTGTCTGCAGCCATCCGCCGATTGCAGAGACATGTTCAAACATGTTTGTTTGGCATAAACATGCATGTATGAACTGGAACCCTAGTAGCAATTAAAATTTTTTATTCTTAAAATCAAAACAGCAACCTGGGAAGAAATGACAGAGTTATTGCACTAGGCATAGTGACCTGCAAAAGATAGGAATTGCTTTTCAGCGTAGAAGGGCAACGTCTCAGTCCTATTGACTAACCAATTACTTGCAAAGGGAGTCTAAATGGTTTTGAGACTGTACGTACATGATTGGACTAAATCATCCATTATCTGCCTTACCGGGATCGAAACTGACTGGTGTTCATTCGAATTCGAGGTTGACACTTCCAGAGAGTAGTGCTTAAAAAGATCAAAGTCTCTCTCCAGGGTTGGACACCTCCTCCCATCGATCCAAGGGCAAAAGGTGAGGGACAGCTCTGTGTCAGAGGATTTGAGGAACTTGTGGTTGGACACAGGCTGGGTGGAAGTCAAAGCAGCAGACATCAAGAGATCAGAGAAAGAAAACCCGAGCACGTCTTCCTGAAGGAAAGATCAGGGGTATCCCGGAGAAAATGCCAGGGCTCCGAGGGACAGGCGACCGGCTGGTAGCTCAATCAGAGACAGAGGATGAATCATAAGCACTCTGTAACTTGTATTTATACGCTGCCTTCTTCTCAGAAGTTCATAGTGCTTTACGGATAACATCTAATTAAACTTTACAACCTGCCTGGGAGTGAGGAATCAAGTGTTATTACCCTGCTTTATAGATCGGAAGCTGTGTCACTCGGGGGCTCTGCTCACAGCATGAGCTGCACATGAGAAAGGGGCCTCCAATCTGTCTTAGATACCAATTCTGCATCCATAGGCCTTTACAAACATCGCTCTCACTCTTTTTTTTACTCTTACTGAAAACTTGAAGGTTTCTAGTATTCTTCAAAGATATTAAAAGACACTTTGAGAAATCGGGATAAACAGTTACTTCCAGTTATTGAATGTTCCTTTCCAAAAGGGTGGCCCTTTATAAACGATATGCTTTCTCCATGGGAATCACTCGAATTCTCTAGATAATCAGACAGTGGAGGAGAAGGAGTCTTATTTTACATGAGGGAAAAATGGAAGCTCACTGAGTTTGAGGAATCACCTACCACTACCCAGTATCTGGCAGGCCCAGGTCCTAAATCAGCTCTTGCCAACAATAAAGCTCAAGATGCCTTAATACAATTTATGAAGGAAGATGGAGTTTCTACCATTTGAAAGTACAGGCTTTAACTGTCCCGTAGGACAGTTTCATTGCAGGGGTGTCCTGACATGCATAGATTCAGCATCATCTTTAGTCTGAGGATCTGGCCCTTGGGCATTTGCAATCACAGCTCTGAATATTCCCTACCTGCCACTGGCTTCCCATCCCACTGAAACGGGATGGATTTTGGTTCTCAATTGCCCTCTGGGGTTTAGCTTCTACACCTTTACACTGAATTCTGTTTTCTCTCTAACATTTGATTTACCAGGTTATGTGATTAGCTCTTCCTCACTACAGGTTTCAGCTTAGTGGTTTCTTTCCCTGGGAACACGCACTCTCATTTCTTTATGTTCAGGTTCACGGTCCTTGTTAAGTTTCCATTCAGCCTCGGGCCCCTCTGCCGGCTTTTCACTTGCACTGTATTCCTAATTGCTTTTTCACTTGTAAGCTCCTAATCAGAAGGAACATTTCTGTTTTGCTTAGACAGAGGAAGCCCAGTGCTTGGCAATGGTGGATTTTCTATACACGCAGATTCCATGAATGCACTTGAGCCTTCAGTTACTCCTATTGTCCATCCCCAACCCTTCACACACCTTACTCCCTTTCTTTGGACCAATCAGCCACTGGTAGAGTAATGAGGAATCGATGGTATTTTTTTCTGTGAGTGTGAGAAGTTTGGGAACAGTCTTAGCTTCTCCAAGAGAAAAACTGGAGACAATAGGCATCTCCATGAATCAGTACCTCCCTATGCTGGGTCCATTGTGCCAGGAATTCTGAGATGCTGTGATAATGAGGCTTAGTGTCAACTTGGCTGGGCCAAGATTTTCAGTAGTTTGGCAGTTGAGGCCTCCCCATAAGAAGAGATAACATAATGTAACCAACTCTATGGTGGGATTTGTTGTGAGCAGCCAAGCTGCTGTGGGAAGATTACCGTGGAGTGCAAACCCCTTTTGCAGGTCACTGCCTTGATAATGTTTCCTCAGTGCCGTGGCCTACTTCATAGATAAGATGCTGTTGAGAGCTTGTTTTCTTCTTGCTGAACTGGATCCTGCATCTGATTCATCAAGCTCTGATCATTTGGCCTTGAGCCTGTCAACTTTGAGAGCCATTGGAGCCTGCCATCTGACCTGCTGACTTTGGGAACAGTCTTGGTTTCTTGGATTCCTCCATCTCTGTAGTCACCAAACTGGCCTTTCTGCTTTCTCTTCCTGTTTCCTGGTAGCTAAATGAGTTGGGAAAAGCCTCTAGCTTAATACCTGACCCACAGACTTGAACCGGGATTACCCATTTCTGCAAGTGGGCGAATCACTTTCTTAATATACATTTCTTTCTTGATCTAGCTGAGCAGTTTTGCTTATATGGTTTTGCTTTTCTAGATAACCCAGTCTAACACACATAGACTATTAAACTGATAACATGCTGTGGGCTCTGGTTTACTCCCACCTTGGGTATCAGGTGAACTACCCAAAGCCACTGGTCATTTGCCTGGATTACTGGCAAGTGACAGAGTGTACATTCTTCTCTGACATGGTTTCAGACGTCCACTTCCATGATCCTTGAGACAACAGACCCCACTCTTTCTACCACCTCTGTTGGTATCCCATCAGATCTACAGCAGTGCTACCCGGGATTGTTGACACTTCTCTCTGGTGCTGCGCCTACTCTTCCTTCTACTCCATTCCCACACTGGTTTTTGCCTTATTTTACTGCTTTCTCTGGCTGACTTCCAACTAAAGACCCTTTCTAGAATATCTCTTTCTTACTAAACCCTGGCCCTCTATGGCCATCAGTAATCCCTTCATCCCTAATACACTCCTTAGTTCAAAAGATTCTTCTTTCTTTCTTTCTTTCTTTCTTTCTTTCTTTCTTTCTTTCTCTTTCTTTCTTCCTTTCGTTCTTTTTTTAGATCCTACTTTTAATACCCACTGTTGGGTGGTAATCCAGCCTCAGTTTGGGAATCAAGTTTGATAGCTTTCTTTGGGCAAACTACCAGAACAGAATATACAGTAAGCATTGTTACCAGGATTACTCTGAGTTTGTGTGTGTGTGATTGTGTGTGTGTGTGTGTGTGTGTGTTTCCCTGGGAAAGAATAGAACAAAGAATCATAGTCCTTAGTTTTTTGTTGTGTTTTTGCCATTTTAAAATGGTCAATAAGCAGAACAGCCAAAGGCAACTAAATTTTATTTTTGGGGAAAAAAAATCCCCAAGAACTCAGCAGTCACAGTCTCAATAAAGTATACTTAACAACATGTGGTTTTTACATAATGTATTAGCATTATTCATAAGGGGGAGAAAGGCTACAAAAGCAGTGGTGAAAGTAAATGAATATTTTAAAAGCAGCTTTTCCCTACTTATAAAGCACAATAATGAATGCGAAGTCGTTTTATTGCCTTAAAATTTAGGGACGGCGCTATTCTCTTTTAATACGTGTATTCATTCTTTGTTTCAACAGTAACTTACTGGGTTCCTACTATGTGTTTGGGATATCTTCAATGATCTATAAATATCAAACACTTAAAAATAAGTGAATGCAATGGTTTATAAAGCTCTCTCTCTCTTGAAGAGTAAAATCCTTATCCAAATTATAAAATGACTATCAGTTAGCTGCTTATCTATTTCTCTTCACCCATCTCCGATGCTTTCTCCTGTCTCCATCATTGCCGACCACACTGCAGGTTTCCGACACATGTTCTGTTGCCCCCAAGTCAGTGCTGACTTACGCTGACCTGTGCGCACGGACTACACCTATGCTCGGCAGGGTTTCAAGACTGTGGCTGTTTAGAAGCAGATTGCCAGGCTTATCTTCTGAGGTGCTTCTGGGTGAGTAGTGAATATGTAGCCACTTACACCTATCAGGGACTCTTAACACATGTGCCCCCAATGTTATTTTGATGGCAGAAATCATTCTTTGACTGGGGTTATACTGGGTGGGGAGATAAGTATTCTTCCAGCATATGGTGGTGGGAGCTGACTCTTCTTAAACAATCTGGAATTAGGTAATAATAGGATCACGTGACAGAAATGCAAACCAGCCTGAAAATAGAAACTGTTGAACTTTGTGTTGAGAAGCACGCAAGCATTTTGAACGGACTCCGGATTAGACCTCCTCTGCAGAGTTCAGAAATAGGATATCTTTTCCTCTACTTGATTTGTTGGGAACCAAATCCTAGGAGATTTTATAGCCTTTTAGTAATCATAAGCCCCTTCATTCTGTCCCTGCTTTATAGCACTCCGCACTGAGACCATAATGCACAGGGGAGGCTGTGCCAAGACGCCTGAACTCATCCATCCAGTTGGCGCTCGCTGACAGGATTCCACTTACTTGTCAGTTAGCACTTCTTCTGTGCCAGAGGGGAGCCCGTGATTTCAGGAAACCAGGAAGGCTGTTGAGCTGATGTTAAACCCAGGCAGAGTTCAGAGCCAGAGAGACCTGGCACTCAAGCTGTGTAACCTTTACCTGCCACTGGTTGCACAGGCTGTATGAGACTGAGTGTCCCCGTCTGCAAAGCGAGAAGATAATAGCACGCAGCTCACAGATGGCGTGGGGTCAGTATGAGGAGGCAGCTCGTGGCCTCGCAATCTGCCCAGTTAAGCAGCCCCGTGGTTGCTTCTGTAAAATGGAGCTAACAATAGGGTTATAGGGCGCATGGACTGCACTAGTCTCTATGAAGTCCTCCGAGAAACATATGACACATCATAGGGTCCCATAAACACCATTCTTTTTGTGACTAGTGCCAGTTGCAGTCATATGTAACATGGCCTCTACACAAAGTCTGCTACCTAGAGCACGCCAACATATTTACTCGGAATGCTCCTATCTTTCCTTCAGTTGATAGGATTTTTTTTTTTTTGGTAGGAAGGAGCCCCCGTGTTGTAGCGGGTATTCATTGAACTGCTCACTTCAAAGTCAGCAGTTCGAAACCACCAGTTGCTCCTCGGGAGAAAGATGGGCTCTCTACTCCTGTGAAGAGTTGCAGTCTCACACTCACAGGGGTCGTTTGACCCTGTCCCACAGGGCCGCTGTGAGATGGCATTGATTTGAGGGCAGTGACATTGGCTTCTTGGTGCATTGGTGGGGGATGGGTTACATGGCACCTCAGTGGTTCAATAGAATCCTTAGCTTCCGTGTGCGTGACCAGGGGTGCGTCCTAGGCGATGTAACTCCCGGGCCATCACCATGTGTTTGGCAATGAGAACTACTGTGCTGTGTGCTGAAAGCTTTGGGGAAGCATCCAAACGAAGATGACCTTGGAGGAGAAACTGGGCGATCCACTTTTGAAAATCAGACAGTGAAAATCCTGTGGATCACAGTGGTCCAATTGCCAACGTATTCTTGAGATGGGCCCGGACCTGTCAGCATTTCAATGCATTGCACACAAGTTTGCCATGCTCCGGGCTGGCTCAAGGCCAGCTAACAATAACAAAGGGTACCGCAGACGTTATGGTGGGTCTCTGTAGCGGGGCCTGACCAGTTCGGACAGCGAGTTCTAATTTAGTTCATAGCATCTGCCTCACACTGACCCCTGTCCGCCTGAGTCAGGACAGCCATTCGTCCTCCAATTGCTCACGTCACTCATTATGCTTTGAGATCAGTTGCTATGGGTTTTGCTATTTGTGGCCTCTTCACAGCAGATTGAATTTCCTCATAAACTACAAAGACAGCCTCTTCCATGCTGAGACCACAAGTTACTGGATGTGTAAACATCCTGCTTCTTCTCAAGACCTGTCAAAAGGGTCAAGATTCTGAGCCTTGGAGCCAAAGCACAGAGGTAACAAGAAAACAGTTATCTGGGGGTAGTGGGGGGTTAGGAGTCAGCCATACTTCAGCACCCGTGACAAAAATTCCCTTCTTAGAGACAGTGGTCAGAGAATGGACCACAGGACAACCACCTTTTGATAGGATGGAGAGGATGTCCATGGGCTGGCCAGACTCAGCTAGAATAGGGAACCGTGGTGACGGCCCGTGGAGCACAGTGGCCCCGTGGGCAAATGGAAGTGACAAAGCCTCACTTTGCCTGTTTATCTCTAACTGTAAGTCATATAAGCTGTAAGTCATTTAAATTTCAGGTTATTCCCTGGGGACGGGCTGACATGAAATTCTATGTTCCACTTTCACTTCTGACCAGCGCGTGGTGACAAACCCTAATTTTCTTTCTGCCCTTGGCTTTGCCAGTTAGCTTCTCTACCAGTTACTTACCTTGGAAAGTAGCCAGAGGAAGAGAAGAAAGAAGGGAGAGCAAGAATAGAACGGGAGGGAGAGGAGGGAGGACAGGAAAGAAAGGAAAGAGGAAGGAAGCAGGAAAGGAGAAAAGGAAAGTATAAAAGGAAGGGGACTCCGTGAATTGCTGCCGGGCCTCAGTACCTTCCATCCCGCATGAATTTTGAGAGTCGAATCTGAATTCTAGAACTCTGATTTGGGCCAGCTCAAGTAAAGGCAATGTAGGTGGCTGCTGCATCTTCAACTTTCAGATCTCATTTACAGCTGTGCATTTTGGACCACATTTTAGGCATTGGGTGATGGGTTTTCACATATCTTATTTTGGTCCATCTTCACAGTAAGCCTAACACTTGTAGGATGAGAATTGACTTCCCCAAGGTCATCTAGCTACAGAGTGGAGAGCCCAGATCTGCCTGCCTCTAGTTAGGTCTTGACACGACAGGAGGTTTACATAGAAGAGGAAGTTTACACAGGAGGTTGTTTCCTAGAGGACCAAGTGAATGTTGTGATGGCTCCTGAGCCCATGTTTGGCCATGGAGCAAATCTTCCTGATCCTCATGAGGTGGGCAAGCCAGGAAGAGAACCTGAGCCTTTTGCATGGAAGGGAAGAATTCTACCCCCGAACCACTGAGAACCCCCATACTACCTCTAATTGGAATCAAGTGTTTCTTGCCTGTTCCATCATAATTCAACTGAAAAAAATAAAGCCAAGAGCTAAAAGAATGTGGGAAAAAATAGAGATACAGCATTAAGCATTAAGAGCTAAGTTGAAGTCAGCACTACTTCGTGATGTTCTCTAGTTCTGCTGCTCAGCAGTGAACATGAGGGTGGAGAAAATGGCAGGAGTGGAAAAATAGGCAACGAATCGCTGTGTGATATGGAAATATGAGGTCAATACGGGAATCCTCAAGAAAGAAAGCAGCAGCTTGCCAGGCACCGTGGAACTGCATGAGGGAACAACCAGGTGAAATTAACGAGGGTGACTACTGGAGAAGTCGGGAGCATTTGGGGGTGAATATTGGATTAAAATGCGACTTTCTCAGGAGCTCTACTTGTGCAGCAATTCCTTCATCCAGAGGCGAGAAGGGCAGCAAGCTGTGAAATGAGGCTGTTGGGTGGATTTCAGTGTAGACGTGTGGCAATTTCTGAAAACCACGAGAGAAGAAAGTAAAGCCCAATACTAAAGATATTGGCTTTTCCCACTCCCCCAATATAACTTTCTAGCATATATTTCACTAGCTGTAGGAAAATATATCAATATCATCTTAATAAAAAGAGAGGTGGGAGTGGGACCTGCAAAAACTTGATTTTGGACTTTGACTGTTGCTTGTGCAGGCATGTATGATGAGCACATCCAAACTCAATCCCAGTGACTAAAGGTGCTGCCATGTTCATGTATCTCAGGGCAACAGAAGGTGACGCTAGAGAGTGGGAGAGGCACTGAGGCACAAAACTCAAAATCAGAAAAGAGACCAGGTTTGCCGGTTAGTTAGAGACTGGTGGGACCCCCCCCCCCCCCGTACTATGGCCTTTGTCATCTTGCAGGTCTGGAACTGAACTCAGATCCAGATGCTGGGATCATTAATCGTTTCAGATCAAAAGACAGCATTTACCCAAGGACCCAGGTCAGAGGGTTAGGCAAGAAGGAGGCATGGAAGTAGGAAACAGAGGGAGGGAGCAGGATAAGTGGTGGTACATGGAAGGATTGCAATGGATGCATTGAAACAAAACATGTATATGCATTGCTGAATGGAAAGCTAATGATCTGCTCTGTAAGCCACTTAATTGCGGTAAAAAGTTAAAAAAATTTTAAAAAGTGGCATTATTCAGCTATCTGCCTTGGTGAATAGGTCTGATGTCATGCTTACCTTTTATAAGCTTATGTCTGAATATTCAGTCATTACAAACTCAAGATGTTTACTGAAATTGTCGAGTCAATGAAAGGAGTATTTGCTCGTGAGGCCACTCCCTCTTGTTGTTAACTGTGGTCACGTGGACTCCCCAGTCATGTATCTCACACACAGTAAAACAGAATGCTGTTCAGATCTTGCATCGCCCCACGATCAGACATGGAACAGATCCTCGTGAGCCTCATGAGGTGGACAGGCTGGGACTTGAACTTAAGTCTCTTGTAAGAAAGGAAGAATTCTACCACTGAACCATCGGTAGCTCCCATTCTTGTCTCTTCTGGAACCAAATGGTTCTTGTTTGTTTCATCAGAATTCAACTTCTGATTTCCAGAAATGGAAAGACACTCACTTGGGAAAATGCACAGGTTTGAAGCCAAGTGTTTTATCACTGTGCCACCAGGATTCATTATTTATATTACCATCATCATAATTCTAAAAATTTATGCATAAAGGTCTGAATTACAAATTACTGATAGGGTAGAGTAGTAGCAGATTTTTCACCTTTTAAAAACATTTTCCATATATACATATATTTTACAGTTTTTATAAGAAAAATGTATTATTTTATTAAAGGAGCAAACCAACCCTATATGTGATACATGATAAATAACAGAAGAAAGATGGGGCTCTCTATTCCCCTTATGAGTTACAGTTTGGGAAATCCACAGGGGCAGTTATACCCTGTCCTACAGGGCCGCTGTGAGTCACCATTGACTTGATGGCACTGAATACGAGTTTTTATATAATAGATATACAAAGTAATATTTCTATCCAGGTCAATTATCTATGTTTTACAAAAGGCATTACCAAGAATGAAAATAATGGTATATGAAGAGGAAGTGGAACATATTTAGAGCAGTTCCTGGGTTAATAATTGCGATTTCAGAATAAGATTACTTGTGTGCAAGGTACTAATAAGTCTGTTTCCAGTTGTTTCATGCCTCATTCGAAATAGAAACATTTGAGAACAACACGCCCTCCCAAACAGATGATATGAAACCAAGATATGTAACTCTCACCTAAAGATGATACATAATCCTCCTCAATTAAGCAGTGAGTCAAATGAGCTAATTTAGGTAATTAGCACTCTTTCTAAACCTATGGTCTCAAGAATTTATAATTGCTTACTTAGAATCCCTGACACTCAGTTTATAAAAATTATTTTCTGTGTCTGCTAAAAAAAATTGATGCCTACAGTGACATAGGAAAAAGAAAGCATATATTTTAAATTGAAGCAAACTGTGAAGTAAGCTTACGTGAGTGGGGAATCTACTATAGACATTACTAGGGCTACTGGAAGTTTCTAATGATGTGAATTTAAGTATTCAAAGTAAAATAGGGTTAATACAAATAAAGCAAAAAGGGTGGTCAATTAAGGAGAGGAATTTTTAAAATAATCATCCTCAAATGATTTTAATTTTCTTCCATTGTATATAATAAATTATATTGCACCATAATATGGTAAAAATGTTTTTTACAGGCCATATTATTGGGACTCTTACAACTCTTTTTAAAAAATCATATTATTGGGGGCTCATACAATTCTTAATCACAGTCCATACACACATCAATTGTATAAAGCACATTTGTACATTTGTTACCCTCATGATTCTCAAAACATTTGCTCTCCACATAAGCCCCTGGCATCAGCTCCTCATTTCCCCCCTCCCTCCCTGCTCCCACTTCCCTCATGAACCCTTGATAATTTATAAATTATTGGTCATGTCTTGCACTGTCCGACGTCTCCCTTCACCCACTTTTCTGTTGTCTGTCCCCCAGGGAGAAGGTTGCTCCTGAAGGGATCATCCATCCTGGATTCCCTGTTTCCAGTTCCTATCTGTACCAGTACACATTCTTTGGTCTAGCCAGATTTGTAAGGTAGAATTGGGATCATGATGGGAGTGGGGTGAGGGCTGGGGGGTAGGAGAAGCATTTAGGAACTAGAGGAAAGTTGTATGTTTCATTGTTGCTACCCTGCACCCTGACTGGCTCATCTCCTCTCCGTGATCCTTAAGGAGATGTCAAGTTGCCTACAGATGGGCTTTGGATCCCCACCCTACACTCCCCCCCATTCACAATTATATGTTTTTTTGTTGTTGTTTGATGCCTGATACCTCATCCCTTTGACACCTCGTGATCACACAGGCTGGTATGCTTCTTACATGTGGACTTTGTTGCTTCTGAACTAGATGGCTAAGGAGAGAAATTGAAGGGAGAATTTCCTGATTTTTAAGTCAAAGTGAAAGGAAATCATATTGCTGAGCTATATGGAAGGAAAAGGCTGCGTTCTTAATGAAAATAATCTAACAATCTGGAGTAACACTGCAGAACTTAAGTGAGGAAGAATTTGATCACTGTTGTTATGGTGCCGAGGGATTGACTGGGACCAACGTATCAAACGGAATCCATCTCGAGCAAGCCCTCTCCAGTGCCAGGTTGCTTCCCAGAGTGCTATGCGGAGCAAGATTCCATGGCCGATTTAGGTACAGAGAAAAGAATGCTGTGATTGATTATGGGTGTCGGCCATGGCTGTGGATTTGCAAAAGTAGATGGTGTTAATGAAGATATAATATATAAATGAAATAGACATATATTTATTTATATACAAATAAATAAATATATGCATGTATAGGTATGCAATGTATATAAATATATCGGCTACTGAATATATAGGTTTACATCTCATGGTGGCACATTGAGCTATGCATTGGGCTGCTAACTGCAAGTTCGGTGGTTTGAAGTCACCAGAGGAGACTGTCTACTTCTGTAAAATTCACCAGCTTGGAAAAGCCCACAGCGACACTGCCGCTTTGTCATACAGGATCACTAGAAGCTGGAAACACCTCGGTGGCAGGGAGCACAGAACGGGAAGAGTTACTTGGCGAGTGAAATGATTATAGGCAGCTGTCGTACACTAGACAACCCTTCAAAAGTACTTCCAAACTCCTGGCCGAACTTGGATCCACGCCAATCTGGGGCTTGTTTGCATAGCCATAATGTTGTAAGCTAGAGATACAGTTACTAGATATTTCCTGAGTGGTTTAGAGGCACACACAAATATTTTTTTGGAAACGGAATTTATTTAGATTAAAAACAATGAAAAGAGTCATCATTGGCAGGCATGGTTGTGGAGATTAGCCTGACTGTGGGACGAAAAAAAGTTGGTATAGAAAAGTCAAAGCATATTGCTGTAAGACCGTCGAACGTTTGTTAAACTGAAATACCCAACACGGGAACCATTATGTCTTGACATGTCCCCAATCTAGGTCTACTTCCTTCTGGTGGTAGTGTTTACATCTCTCTAAACCTGCCCTAATTTACACCCCTTAAAATGGCAGTTTGGGCATCCACAATCGACTCCAGTCGTATCCCCATTTGATGTTATTTGAGTTTTGGCACCATAAAGCCTCTTGATGCTGCTTCTGTTTTGGGAACAAAATGATCAGTATTACAGAGCCGGTGGAATAAGGTCTCCCAAGGGCACTCTGCATGGATAGCCCTGGCTGTGCTTGCAGAATGAACGGGTACACTGTTGTAATGGAACAACAATTCCTTGCCACAACCCTCTGGACTTTCCTCATTGATACAGTTTTCAGTTTTCTTAAACTTCTTCACCGTAAGTGTCCATGAGTGTCCTGTGTCTTCTCAAGATGATCTCTCTGTAATCCCAAGGACAGTTGCCGTAACCTTGCGACTTCACCGCTCTGCCTTGAACTGACGGGCCCAGCAGAGGCCCTCAGATACTGGGGCTGGGGCTCCATCATTTGTATATCTTTAAGGCACCCCAGTGAGACTCTGACAGGTGCAATGCTGAGAGGATTTGTCTACAGGGATCCTCTGATAAGAGAGAATGTTTCCCACGATTTCTTTGGAGTAAACCCATGCAGACATGGACTAGAACCCCAGCAGAAGCATTTTTAAAACTTACTTTCATTTTGGATGCAGGCCACACCCCAGAGGAAACGTTCCTACAAATTATTGGCTGATCGTATGGAAAAACATCGTGGAGATGATTACAGTATATTTTGGAAGAGTAATTAGTTCAATATTTACCAAGCCACTGGGAGTCCTAACCGAATCAAGCTGACACATGGCATTAACTATCACAATAGGTTTTTCTCCCCCTGCCCCCAGGAACAACCATTAGAACCAAACACTTGCCAAATTATATTTGATGAAGTAAGTTACAGTTATTGGAAGTTAGACTATTTACGGTAAAAGACTGGGTTATTCTTCAACATGGACTTGATAACAATGTGGTCAAATATTGATTATGATGCTAATATGGATTGAACTGTGTCCCTTAGAAATATGTGCTATGGATCGTAAACGCTCATTTGTGGGCTGTTGTATGGTGTATTGTACCTGGTGTACCGCCAACGTTTCAGACCCTTGCCGTATCAAACTCCCAATGGAAAAGACCTGAAGGAGCTTCTACATAGGGCTCTCCAAACTTTTGAGACAGAAGAGCTGATCCTGTCCCTCACAGCAATTTAAAAATTACCCCAGAGCACTGAATATATTTTCACAAACAAGTGAAATCACCATGATTTGAATAACATCCTTAAATTTTTTCAGTTTATTCCAGAGCTACCAAGCACTTGCTGAAAGAGCCGTTTATGGCCTGGGGGCTGCAGTTTGTGGGACCCTGTTTAGAGTCGCAGACTAGGAAGAAGGACTGGATGATGGACTTTCAGTGCAGGCGGCCACTGGGCATCTTTCGGAGAGCCGTGGAGCGTTGTGGCTTTGGTGCAGGGAGGAGAGCCCTCAGCTGGGAAGGCCCCCCTGAAAAGAAGCTCAAGCTGCCCCCTGGCTGGGAGGTATGTGGTGAGCATTACCATTTCCACTTGCATTTCCTTCAAGGCAAATGATGCTGAGCAAATTTCAAGTGTTTTTTCCACCCTGTGTATCCTCTTCAGTAAAAACGTCTTTTTGTGTCTTTTGCTCACTTTCTCATTAGATTGTTTGGTTTTCACTTTTGAGTCTTCAGAGTTCAGTGGGTGCACTGGATGCTAGTCCTCAAGGGCAGTTCGCCCCTGTCCTAAGCAGTGACTCTGAGTAAGAAATGGCTGGATGGCCGTGAGAAGATTTATTTATTTAAAAAATTTTTTTTCAGGTGGATGATTTATAAATCTTTCCTCCCTCTCTTTGGCTTGTCTCCTGAGTTTTTATATTTGTTTGCACAGGGACATTCTTAAAATGCTTCTTCAGTGGTAACGAAGGATTTTGGTCAATCAGAGGGAAATATGCTAGGGGGTACCCCCCACCAGACTAGATTTTTTTAAAGCTATATATTTAAATTTTTTTACAAAACAACTTTATCACCTTCAAAGTATTCTCTATTACATTTAATGCATTTTTCAAATCTGTGATTCCATTCTTGGAAACATTTTCAAACTCATCAGTTTGGATGGCTGACAGCACCTCCCTTGTTTTTTTTCCTTCACCTCTTCTATACAATCAAACCGCTGTGCTTTCGTGTACCTCTTTATTTGCCGAAACAAAAAGATGTTGAATGGAGCAAGGTCAGGTGAGTCAGGTGTGTGGCAAGACAGGCATGCTGTTTTTTGCCAAAAACTGGTGCACTGAGATGGCTGCTCTGGCAGGACAATGACGTGCTGGCAAAACCAACCGCCCCCATCTGCCACAAATCAAGCCTTTTTGTCATGTCACACACTGTTATGTCATCTTTTCAGAACCTCTAAATAGAAAGCTTGATTAACAACCTTCCCTGGTGGAATGAATTCCAAATGCACTAAGAGTCAACAATTTCATCCTTTCGGGAAATTGATGGACATCCAGAACGAGGTTTGTCATCAATCAACATTTCACATTTTTTGAAATGAGAAAACCATTTGTACACTTGAGTTTTTCCCACAGTGCTTTCCTTGTAAGCTGTGTTCAACATCTCAACCATTTCAGAGGCATTTTTTTCCCCTGAGCAGTAAACAAAATTTCACAGCGGCACACTGTTCTCTGAAATTGGCCATCACAAAAAGCAAGTTTTGAGTGAAACTGCTTTGATGAAAATATTCCCTGTGACCAGAGAGAACCTTCCCAGGCGATGCCACTGGGTGCACTAACTCAGAGTGAGGTGCTTGATGCCTGCCTGTTTAGCAGAAAAGATGCATACTATGAATGTTCTGCCTAGTGGAGGTTTTTTCTGTTTTGAGGTTTTTTTTGAAGGGGGCAGGCGGAGGAGGGAGGGAATCCGCTTGTATATAGAGCCTTTCTGTCCTAAATAAGCTAACTTTAAGGCACATGACCATAATAGTTTTACTTAACTAGCTTCACTTCCTTATTTGAAAATTATGACTTCTTAGTACTCACCAGATAAAATTCCTTTTCTAAACGTAACATATTGTATCTTACAGTATTCTTCAGTCAGATTTCCATTCCCTCCATTCTCTCAACACACTATTAGGAATTCTGAACTTTCTGTCTTTTATTATTTTCTCTGTTCTTGACAAGCATGGCTTTATTATTCCTCTTTATTCATTTATCCATGCTTGAAAAATGGGTTCAATTGTGGGGTGGGTGGGAAAGGGAAGAAGAGACGAAAGAGAATGATCTTGGTTAGAAGCTCACTTCACCAACCCAGGAGAGAGAAACAGCTGAACCTGAACCTGAACCTGAACCTGAACCTGAACTTGGGGGGGGGGGGGGTGAGAGTGCTGGTGAAAGGGTGAGCTAAAATTCAGTGAAGAGGAGTGGTTGGCTGAAATGACAGCGGGGCTAAAAGAGATTATCATGAACTTCCCTGAAAAATGAATTTTGAGAGCAAAAGATGGTGCACTTCAACTTTTAGTGTAGATTCTCCCATCTGGCTTTCCCTTCCTAGGAACTGAGACCTGACACCGAATCAGGCCGTGCGTGGTGTCTGCATTGCTCCATCTGTCCTATCCCACCCCTCTCCTTCCAGGGGCCTCCCAAGAGCCTCCGTCTTCTCTATGTCTAGGGCTACATTCATCCAGGTGGTTGGCTATCAAAAGCGTACAGAGTCTTCTAAGCGCACCTATTTTTCTGGAGTTCCTGGGTGGTGCTAGTTAAGATATTGGAGTTTGAAAACACCCAGAGGTGCTTTGGAAAAAAAAACACTTGGCACTCTATTTCTGAAAAAAACGAACAAACAGCCATTAAAATCTCATGAGCCAGGGTTCGGCTCTACGTCAGTCTTCACCATGCGTCAGACTCATCGAAGGCAACTCTTCATCTTTCTTCCCAGCTCTCCTCCACTCTAAAAGCGCAGCCTCGCCTTTGCCAGCCTCCCTCTCGAGGTTTATTACAACTGACAGGGTGGCCTGACGTGACCTCCTGCAGACAAATTTTGAAAGGCGACAGCTCCCTTTATCTTCTGTCTGTTCTGAGTCCAGCCGCGTGTGGTCCCTAAATGCAGGGAAAATGGAGCCCCAGATCCAAATGGGACCATAATCCTAAAGTATCCCACAGATAACACCCCCTCCCACCACAGTTAATGCCTGGGGTGAGTATCCAGGTCTGCTCCTTTGATTTAAACAACCAGGGGCCATGGGAGCCTCCTTAGCTGGATAAATAATAGATTTTTCATGAGGAGTTTAGACACACAAAATAGTCTCTTTTTTTCTTTCTAATTTTACTGCTAATCTTTCTCTCTTTGCCCTTACCTTACTATACATACCTTTTCCTTTAACAGAAACATCCGCCTGCCATTTAATAAAACCCCAATAACAATCCTGCCGGAGAGGACAAGGGCTAATAATCACTCTGTATTTAACATTCCAATCACGTGGTGGCAGAGAATAAATCAGTTAAACAGCAAGATGCAGCACAACTAATTTTCATGTAAAAGGGGGTGATTGCTTTTTTTTAACCATTGTGATTTTTTTAAAGCTGTTAAAGCCCAAACATCCTTGTCTATCAGTTTATGAATTATTAATAAAAAAGAGAGAGAAGAGAAAAAAGGCTTTCTTTTTCTCAATATCATCCGCTAAAGCACAGCGGCCTGAAGAGGCTCACACTGACTCCTGATTTACATAGTCCCAGTTGGAAGTTAATGAAGACTGCTGAGCCACCTTTCAACATGCAGATAAACCTTCATGTATTTAAAAGCAGGGAATCTGTGCTTGTTCCTGGCAAATTATTCATCTCAGATCTGAAGTTTCTGACACCGCCTGCGTCAGATAAACTGTCACCCAAATTGCAAACTAATTAGTGATTCAAACATTTTCGAGCTGATTGATGACAGAATAATTTACGCTTGTTTCTCCGTTTCCAGCTGGCACGGGCTGCTGACTGGAGCCCTAATTAACGTGAGTACATCAGTCATGTTCTGCCAAGGCAGCACATACAATTAAAAGGCAGTTTAAATGGAAGATCACATTGAAAAGGCTGGGGGATGCAAATGTGAGGAAACAGCGCTTTAGGGAGAAATGACAACAAAAACCCACAAACCAAAACAGAATGGAAGGAGGTTGGGTTTTTTTTTAATGGAGAAGCAAATTGTACTCTACATTGAGCACTTAACAAACAAACAAACAAAAAATAACTAGGAGGAGCCAGGCTGGGCATACTAAATATTTTTGTATTTAAGGAGTTTTATTGAGATGAGTGTTTATTGCTCTTTTTAGTGCAAACAATTTGGATAATAGCCCTTTAAATATGTTCTTGGAAATAAAAAAATGGAGGCGACTTCCTTTGCGGAGTAAATATTCTTTGGATGGCTGGGATTCGGTGGAGGCTTTCTGGATTGTTCCTGGCTTGATGTAGTCCTAGGTTCTATATATTCTCGGCTGAGAGCTAGCGATCTTTCTGTTGACCTCTGCATCCCTACTCATCTCCATGCACCTGGATTTACGACTGCTTGCACGACTCCTCCGTCTTTCAATGTATGTGCACATTGTCCCTTCCATGAAACCTGCAAGTTGCTTGAGAGCAGGAGTCATCCTGCAGCACAGGATAAGCTGTTTGGCACATAATAACACCACATTGTACCACAAAGTCTGGTTTGCAGGTGTCCTTACAGATCCTTCCTTTTCTCCCCTTACATTTCTTTATTGCTTATATAGCCGAAGGATCCATGATGGTGCACTAAGTTAAGCAATGGACCACAATGTTGTAGGTTCAAACCCACAGGCGGCTTCATGGGACACCAACAAGAGGCTTTCTGCTCCCGAAAAGATATACACTCTCAGAAATCATAGGGAGCAGTTCTACTTTGTGCTGTGGAGTCCCTATTAGTTGGAATCAACTCAATGGCAGTATATTTGATTTCCTTTGGGGTTATTTAGTCCTGGATCACTCTCTAATCGGCATTTTCGTGTGCCCACAACACCCATAACAACTGCGGCAAACTTTCTTTCTTCTTCTTCTTCTTCTTCTTCTTCTTCTTCTTCTTCTTCTTCTTCTTCTTCTTCTTCTTCTTCTTCTCTCTCTTAGACTCAGAGGTTAAATTCATTGCCTAAGCCCATATGGGTAGCTAGTAAATGAGAGGTGTAGGTACCTTATTCACTGGTATATTAGCTGTCCTTTTAGGCTACAGACTTCCCATAGGGCTCCTTAACATCCCAAGGACCCCAAAACTAGTAACTGACAAAACTAGGCTTGGAAATTGTCTTTAGAGTGCACTAACCCATTCCTTGTGATGGTGTGTATACTGAACAGACATATATGTTTTCTTGATTCTTGAAAAGATTCTTTACATGTAAGCATTAATTTATTTGGAAAATAATTAGTACCTTTTAAAGAAGCCTTTAGGAAGCATAGATATGGCAGTCTGCTTCTGTAAAAAATATAACCTTAGAAATCCCACGTGACAATCTCCAAGGGTCACTATGAGTCAGAACCGATGTGATAGCACTGGACTTTATTTACATTAAGTTTTATTGTTGCTTTTTAACTTTTATTTAATTTTTATTCTAATCAGGGATTAGAACCTCTTCTGAGAACACAACTGTGGATAATACTAATGCCCCATCCTGTTAATTAATAGTCTAGAAAGATAGGCTGCCATAAATTTCTTCTTAGCACACATGAATAAGGAAGTATGACTGTGCCAGGTGTGAAGGAGGATAGGGTATATGACAGGGTATGGTAGAGTGGAGGGGGCGGTTAACCTATTTCCAGCAATTGCATCATAAGAATGAGACTTTGTAGAAGCCTGACAAGGAATGTAGACTGAAACATGGAGTGCACTCTGGGCTTTTGATAACATCTGTTAATTACAGCTATGCTTGTTTAGATGAAGTGGAGAGGACCTTGTTTTATGAAAAAGGATGAGAAGATGCCTAATAAGACACTGATATCACTAAAGATGTGGAGGCTGTGGCTTGTAGGGCTAGAAATCTCCCAGTGAATAAGGAGGCAAAGGCCCATGTGAGGTCCTCAGTTCATTCCCTTCTCCCCAAATCCCAATGCATGACTATCAATCATAGGAATTAGCTTCTCAAGGTGGGCCCAACCTGAATGGCCTGGGAATGCTGGTGGGGGCGGTTTTCTATCAAGTGCTATATTCTTCTTAATGTCCCACTATATTCAGAGAGTAAAGGATAGATACCGCGTGCAGAGAAAAATGAAATGTAAAGGGGAGTGATGGATGACTTATTAGCAAGACATTTTAAGACAATGGGAAACTATATTGGTGAGAAAATAGACGGAGAAGTTGCACTGAGGAATATTTTCTATTATGACAATGTAATGTACCTGTTCATTCTTTGAGGGTAACAAGGGCAGCCCTAAAAATTCCTTCTGAGAAAAATTTACCCCGTGTATCTCCTATAATCCTGATTTTCCCCCTTCAGACTTATTATTTTTCCCAAAATTCCTTATGAAATGTGTATATATATATATTTTCAAAAAGTTCATGGAAAGGTATATGATTTATTATTTCATTTTCCACAAATGTTTTGAAGCCACCTAAGATATAGTACACATTTATGCAGAACTTTTACATGGATCAAGAGGCAGTTTGTGAGTAGAACAAGGGAACACTGAATGTTTTAAAATCCAGAAAGGTGCGCATCAGGGTTGCAGCCTCTCACTATACTTAATCAATCTTTAGGCTGAGCAAATCATTACAGGAACTGGCTTATATGAATAAGAATGCAGCATCAGGATTAGAGGAAGGTTTATTAACAACCTGTGATATGAACATGATACAACTTTGCTTACCCAAAGTGAAGAGAACTTGAAGCACTTGCTGATGAAGATCAAGATTACAGCCTTCAGTACAGATTGTGACTCAATGTACAGAAGACCAGAGTCACAACTGGATCAACAGGCAACATCATGATAAGTGGAGAAATGGTTGAAGTTCTTAAAGGATTTTGTCTTTTTTGGTTACACAATGAATGCTCATGGAAGCAGCCATGAAGAGATCAAATGGTGGTTGGTTTGTGTTTTGTCTTCATTGGTTCTGTTTTGGCTATCTATATATAATAGGCATGAGAAGCAAGCCTGAGGAGAAAGCAATGGGACCAACGATTCTGGGCGTTCTTTGAGGAGGGGGATGTGGGAGTGGGGAAGGGAGCAGCAAGCAAAGAAGGTCATGGAAATGTAAACAACTAGGGATCTAAAATCAATGGCAAGGGGGTAGCAGAAATCCTGGTGGTGCTGGAGCAGCTGTAATCTAGTCAAAGGAATTACTGAGAGGCAAATGAGAGGTGAACATGATAGTGGGACAGGAGGAAGGTAAAAGGAAATAGAGGAAAGAACTAGGAAGCAAAACAATCAGGCTATGACCTGAATGACAGGCTAGACTCCACCCTTACACTTTTGTTTATCAAGTTGACAGAAAAAAATTTAAAAATCATTTTATTGGGGCCTCTTATAGCTCTTATTACAATCCATACATACATCCATTGTGTCAAGCGCATTTGTACCTATATTGGCATCATCATTTTCAAAGCATTTTCTATTTGAGCCCTGGGTATCAGATCCTCATTTGCCCCTCCCCCTCCATCTTCCCTCTCTCACGAACCATTTATAATTTATAAATTCTTTTTCATGTCTTACACCGACCACTGTCTCCATGCACTCACTTTTCTGTTGTTTGTCCTCCTGGGTAGGTGTGTTATATGTTGATCATTGTGATTGGTTATTCCCCCCACCTTTCCCCTACCCTCCTGATCACTGCTCTCATTATTTGTCCTGAGAGGTTTATCTGTGCTGGATTCCATGTGTTGTGAGTTGTTACCTGTACCAGTGTGTATGCTCTGATGTAGCCAGATCTGTAAGGTACAATTGGGGTCATGATAGTCGGAGTGGGGAAGCATTAAAGAACTAGAGGAAAGTTGTATGTTTCATCAGTGCTGTACTGCACACTGGCTGGCTTGTCTCTTCCTTGTGACCCTTCTGTGAGGGGATGTCCAATTGTCTACATGTGGGCTTTTGTTCTCCACTCCATCCTCCCCCTCATTCATATCAATATGATTTTTGGTTCTGAGTCCTGATGCCTGATACTTGGTCCCATCAACACCTCATGATCACACAGGCTGGTGGGCTTTGTTGCTTCCCTGCTAGATGGCCGCTTGTTTGTCTTCAAGCTTTTAAGACCCCAAATACTGTATCTTTTAATATCTGACCACCACCTTGCTTTCTTCACCACATTTGTTTATGCACTCAGTTTGTCTTCAGTGATCATTTCGGGATGGTAGGCATCGCCTAATGGAAAATTATTATAACAAAGGGATCTGTGTGAACCCTGTGATATGGCCACCACCATCGGATCCACACTGTACTGCACCCACTGGGCCTGTTATCTTCTTCCATTCTGCATCATTTCATGGGGCTGTGTGAGTCTGAAGAGGGACTTATAGACTAGTGTTGGACTTATGGACTTGAGTTAGACTGGACTGGGATGTTCTATTGCTGCATGGTTATTTCTTGATAAATCTCTTCTGCAGAGGACTAAGGCCATATAGCATATGAATGGGATAGTTTATATAAGAAAGGATTGAACTTGACTGTTTTAAGAATTGAGTTTAGCTGTGGGAGTGCTGCCCACCTCACAAGGCAGCTACAGAACCCTCTCCCGAGCTCCATGCTGCTGAAGAAACCTCCACCTGGCCTCCATGGTGCTCTTGCTGACTAGGGCAATTCTGCCTAGCACTAGTGGAACCTTGCACCAAAAGGGCACACCCATCTACCACCTTGGGTCAGGGTTTAAACCCCTCCAGGGACCATGTTCAGGTAATCAGGGATCAGTTATCCCTGTACTCCTTATTTTTTTTCTTCTCTCTTTCCCACCACAGTCAGTCTCAGCAAGCACAGTTGTGTTTTTTCTTCTTTCGCTTTCATTTCTTTCTTTCTTCTCTCCTTTTTCTTTATCTCTCCTCTCCTTCTCTTTCCTTCCCCATGCCACTGCCTAGGGCAACTCCGCCCTCCCAGCAGGGAGAGCTGCGGCCTGCTGCCTGTGGCAGTCCTGCACATGGTATGGGAAGGGGCTCAGCTAGCTCTTATTTTTGCTCTTGTATTTGTTTCCTCCTTTCTCTATTTTTCTTCTCTTCCCCCTCTCTTTCCTTTCACAAGCCACTACAGGCCTCCAGGTCACTCCCCCTCTACCTAACCCTGACTGCACAGTTGGGGGAGCTCCCACCCACACTTGTTGGCTTTACATGCAGTTGGAGAAATCACACCCACCCTACATTGCAATCCAAATGGCTGGGGTGTTCTTCCCTTCAAATGGCTCAGGGAACTCCCTTCTACCCCCCAAGGCCCTACAAATGAGTGAGGAAATTATTGCCTGCCATTTGTGGTGCTCCATGCTACTATGAAAACATCTGTCCAACCTCCATGGTGATCTCTCTGACTAGGGTCATTCCACCTGCCATCCACGGTGCTCTACACCAAGGAGTGTACACTCACCCACCATCCGAGGCACTCCAGTTACAGAGGGGAAAACCACATGCCACCCAAGGTGCTCCAATCCTTGTAGGACACACTACCACCGCTTCCTTGGAGAACAGCCAGCGAAGAACCATCCTCGTGGACCCACAACAACCTGACCAGCATCCTGTGAGAGGACTACCCAACTCACATTCCAAATAACAGAATACTAGTGAGCTAGGGTAAGAGTGAAATCACAGGAAGATACAACAGTAGGCTGAGCCAAAGTGCAGCTACCTTCAGGTAGTTCAAAGAAGAACTCCTATGAGTTCCCCAAGAGAGAGCCCAGTGTTCTTCAACTCTGGAAGATGGTACTGGGTTCCTCTAAAACAACACATAAACAGCAACCAGCCCACAATAGCCTCAATGAAAAAGCAGGAGAAATAGAAGACTATGCTGGAAGAAGTCATGAACATAACGAAGTGCATAGACGAAGCAGACATTGACCTGACACACAAAGAAATCTTCAGAATGCTGCTTGGAGTTATACAGGATATGAGGGAAGCAATACAGAAAAGGGATGAAATGATAAAGGCCACATACCAAAAGGAAATACAAGACCCAAGGGATGAAATAACAAAACCCAGTAGCAAATTAACACATTGTGGGCAGATCCCGAGTTTACTCGTGTTTCGCATGCCATCTATCCCGGACAAATCATGAGATAACTCGCGATTTGTACACGCTGTCTTCAGATGTTATCTGCTTGGATATATTTTAATTACGTTGTCTATTAAGGTATTTACATCTATTTGGATGTATCAAACTTGATTATCTTCATGTTATAAATAAATATGATAAAAAGTTTATGAGATGTAAATCCATTTATGGTTTAATGCAAAATAAAACCCTAACAGCCGAAAAAAATACATGGTCACTTGGGTAAGTTGGTAAAAAAAATCTGGTCTTTAATATGCTAACAGACTTTGCCAATAGACTTGATCAGATAGACTTCAACAGATGGGAAAGTCAGTCAAATAAGACAACCAGAGAAGCTAAAGAAAACCTGAGAGCTATGTGTGATGCTATGAAGAGGAACAATATTAGAATAATTGGACTATGGAACAAGACACAACAACGTAGTCAACAGTGAAAATAGCGAGAGAATTCTTAGAGGAAAACTTCCCCAGCTTAATAAATGAAAATCAGGCAATCATTCAGGAGGCCAAAAGAACACTGCCAGACTGAATCCCACGAAGAAGTTACCAAGACACAATAGTTAAGTTATCTAACTATGAGGGAAAGGAGAAAATCATGAGTAGCTATAGAAAAATAGATGGTTACTTATAAAGCTACCCCAATAAGATTAAGTTCAGACCTATCAGCAGGCATGATGATGAAGAGAAGAGAGTGGATTAACATATTCCAAAAATTGAAAGAAAATAATGCAAACCTAAGAATACTATATCCAGCCAATTTATCTATTAAGATAGATGGATAAGTAAGTCTTCCAAGACAATGAAAAAATTCAAAGAATACATAAAAAGAAACCCAGCCATAATAAAGATCTTTGATGACCCAGTATGGGCAGAAGACCAACACTCACAGTGCATAGATAAGAAACCATCACATAGAACAGCTCCACCCAGAGGGCAACAAAGAGAAAACAGCCCCCAAGATAGCATTAGCTCAATGGCGGAGAGAGAGCAAGAATGAACCAAACACACACAACACAACTGAGAAGATAGGTAGGTAGAAAAACACTCAGCACAAAAGCTACAAGATGACATCAGAGTCCATAGATGGATATAACCACACTGAATATCAATGGACTAAACTCAGGCATTAAAAGGCAGAGGCTAGCAGAGTGGCTTAGAAGACATACCTCACCCATTTGCTGCCTACAGTAGACACATCTCAACCTTACAGACAAAAGCAGGCAGAGAATTAAAGGCTGGGGAAAAAGAAACCAAGAAAATGGCAATGCACAAAAAGCATGGGCAGCAATGTTAATTTCTGACAAAATTGATCTCAAAGTACAAGCCATGACAAGAGACAAGGAAGGGCACTATATAATGTCCAAGGAAACAGTATACCAAGAACCAGTGAGCATAATATACTTATACATGGCCCATGAGAGACCCATATAATTCATAAATCAAATCATTGAAAAGATGGAAACAGAATAAAAACTCAACAATTATAGTAGGTAACTGTAATGTACCACTCTCTTAAAAAGAGATCACAGGGAAAGAAACATAACAAGGAGGCTACAGATCTAAACAGCACAATTGGACAACTTGACCTGATAGATATTTTCAGAGTTTTTGACCCAAATGCAAACAAATTCACATTCTTTTAAGCCCAATGGCACAAACTTAAAGATAGACCACATCCTGGGACAAAAGGTGAACCTGAGTAAATTCAAACCCATAGAGATTATACAGATTTCTCTCTAACTACTGTGTCATAAGGCTGGAAATCAACAAGGGCAAATAATTGGAGGATGGATAACTCCCTATTTCAAAAGGAGTGGATCAGAGATGAAGTCAGAATGTTTCTAGAAACCAATGAGAATGAAAATACGACATACCCAAACTTTGATAATATGACATAGCCAAACTTTTGGGACATAGCCAAGGCAGTTATCAGAGGAAGTTTGATAGCAACACATGCACACATGAAAAATGAAGAGAGGCTCATGTTTGAAATGCTGACACAAACTTATACCAACTAAAGCACAGTCAACAGGACAATACTACTAATAGCAAGAGGAAAAAAATGATAAAAATCGGGGTTGAGATATAGGAGAGGGAAAACAAGAAAATGAAGGGAAAATGCAGTTAAAAGTTGTTTCTTTGGAAGGATTAACAGAAATAGACCACTGGCAAACCTACCCAAAGAATGGAAGGAACAAACACCAATTGCAAGGATGAGGGATGGACCAGGGGACATTACAATGGGCCCTAATGAAATAAAAAGAATAATTATATAATACTATGAAGGCATGTACTCTAACAAATTCAACAACTTGGAAGACATGGACAAATAATTGGAAAAACAATCCCTACCTAGACTATCCCAGATGAACATCAAGAATCTCAAACCCATAGATATAGAAGAAAGAGACAAGGTTATCAAGGGATTATCTTAAAAAATAATAATAATCCCCCGGTCAGATAGCTTCAAGAAGAATTCTGCCAAGCATTCATGGAAGAACTGAAACTAATCCTACACAAACTCTTCCAGAACATAAAAAAAATGGAACAGCCCCCGCCCCCAAACTTTCTATGAAGCTGGTATAACTCTGATACCTAAAGCGGGCAAGGATCCCACAAGAATTGAAAATTACAGACCAATATCCCTAATGAACATAGAAGCAAAAATCTTAAGAAAATACTGACCAATAGAATACAAAAGCGCACAAAACACATAATTCATGGTGACCAAGTGAGATTTATACCAAGCATGCAGGGATGGTTCAACATCTGAAAGACTATTAGTATTATTTACCACATTGACATACAATTGTTAAGAAGCACATGATAATATCAATAGATGCAGAAAAAGCATCTATCCAACACCAATTCCTGTTTAAGAAACTCAAGAAGATAGGAATGGAAGGAAAATTCCTCAATATTATACAAGTTATATATGAAAAATCAAAAGCCAATGTGGTAATAAATGGAGAAAAGACAAAAACAATTCCACTGAAAAAGGGAACCAAACAAGGATGTCCCTTGTCCCCACTCCTATTTAACATTGTATTGGAGGTCCTAGCTAACAACATAAGACAAAGAAAAGACATCAAAGGTATTCGTCTGTGGAAGGAAGAAGTTAAACTTATTATTCACACACAACTTGATATATATTGAAAATCCCCAAATCTCCACAAGTGGAGTGCTGGAAGTGATTGATACATATGGCAGAGTTGGGAGGATAGAAGATCAGCAAACAACATTTTTTGATAATGATGATGGCAACAAATGTGCTAGACACAATGGATGTATGTATGCATTGTGACAAGAGTTGTACGAGCCCCCAATAAAATGATTTTTAAAAAGATCAAGAAACAGAAGTCTGTCGGACTGCTACACATATCAGACAAGATCACAGAAGAGACGATTAAAAAGATAGTACCCTTTACAATAGCCAAGCACAAATTCAAATACCTAGGGATACACCTGACTAAAAAACCCAAAGATTTATGCAAGGAAAACTACAGAACACTATTATAGGAAACCAAGAGTGAGCTCCACAAACGGAAGAATATTCCATGGTTGTAGATTAGAAGAGTCGATATAGTAGATGTCAATTCTGCCCAAGGCACTATATAAGTTTAATACTATCCCAATACAGATACAATCATCCTTCTTCAAAGAATTGGAAAAACTGATTACCAACTTCATATGGAGGGGGAAGAAGCCCAGAATTAGCAGAGAAATCCTTAAGAAGGACCAAGTGGGAGGGCTTGCTCTACCTGACTTTAACATACCATGTGGCCACAGTGGTTAAAATGGTGTGGTACTGGTATAATGACAGATATTCGGACTAATGGAATAGAGAGACAACTGATTTTTGATAAGGGCCTCCAAAATATCAAATGGGAAGCAGAGGCCCTCTTGAATAAGTGATGCTGGAAAAGAAATGTATATCTACGTGCAGAAAAATGAGGCAAGACCCTTACCTTACTCCAGGCACAAGAATAAACTCAAGATGGATCACAGACCTTGAGGTAAAGTCCCAAATTATTAAGGCCATTAATGAGGGAATTGAGACCAACCTGAGAACTTTGGCACAGGGAATACATAGGCTATCAGAAATAGGGAAGGACACAGAAGAATACATATTGACAAGTGGGATATACTGAAGACAAAACACCTGTGTACATTGAAATAATTCACCAAGAGGGCCCACAGACTGGGAAAACATCTTTAGCAATGACATATCGGACAAAGGCCTTATTTCTAAAATCTACAATACTTTGCAAGCTTACAATAGGGAAAAAAAACCTAACTGCCCAGTATGAAGGTGGGCAAAGGACCTGAAAGAAGATTCACAGGGGCAGAAATTTGAATGGCCAATAAACATATGAGAAAATATTCCTGATAATTAGCCATAAGAGAAATGTAAGTTAAAACAACTATGAGATACCACCTAAAACCCTCAAAGATAGCCCAATTTAAAAAATCAGAAAGTAACAAGTGTTGGAGGGACTGTGGTGAGATAGGAACTCTTGCCACATGCTGGTAGACCTGTAGGTATGTACAGCCATTATGGACAGTGACAGATGGAAATCGAGCTACTATATGAGCCAGCAACCCCCTAGTGGGCATATATCTAGAAGAGGCAAGAAGTAAAGCACAGCCTGACATCTGTGCTCCAATGTTCATCGTGACACAGTTAACTATTGCAAGGAGTTGGAAACAACCCAAATTTCCATGAACAGATGAATGGATTAAAAATTGTATCACATACATACAACGGCATAGTATGCATCCTTAAAAAGCAGCTATGAACACATGAAGCACGTTGCCACTTGGGAAGAACTGGAGGAAATCATGCTAAGCAAAGTAAGCCACGCACAAAAGGACAAGTACAACATGAGTCCACTGAGGTAAACTTAAAAAAAGTGGGGGAAACTACTATATACATACATTTCTGGGGTGAGGTCCAGGTACTATGGCAGAGACCTAACCTATTCTAGGGATACATATGACAGCCAACTAAATAGGAGAGAGAAAGAGAGACAGACAGAGAGAGAGAGAGAAAGAGAGAGAGAGAGAGAGAGAGACAGAGAGAGAGACATAGTTAGGGGGTGGAGTAGGGCACTAAACCACCCTAAGGGAGGGTATTGTTTATATCTCCACAGCAGAGTGAGAGAGAGACCAGGCTTCAACCCATTGTGCCAAGACATAAATACAATATACTGGCAAGTACTAGGGAACCAATAGAAAGGTTTGTGGGGCTGCCTCCAATCCCAACTATATAGACTAACCCCCTCACCCACCTCCACCCCCTCGCAACCAAAGAATGCACTGTAGATGTCAGCACTGAAGCTACAGCTTGGGGAGAGGGGCACATCTGATTAGAGCACACAGGAAAAATGAAGAGGGATGGAGAGGGAGGGGAACACATTCTGGTCCACAAAGCCCAAGGACGATATTTTTGCCCAGAGGAGACAATGCACAGAGAGGACCATAGGGCCAGCCCCACCATGAGACATGACATCCCTACTGACTCATAGCACTGTAGGGGACAACACTGGAGACACAGTGCGGGAATTGTGACCCCATCACCCTGGGGCGAAACACTAAGGGCATGCAACAGAGCTGCAAGGGGAACAAAGTGATAAAATCCCCGGGGAATACAAAAAAATAAACTTTGGAGACAGAGTGTGGCACCCCATGAGACATGATGGGGAAAACACTTATAAAGACAGTAGGGTGCAGTATAGCACCGATGAACTACACAACTTTCCTCTAGTTCTTTAATGCTTCCTTCCCTCCACTACCATGATCTCAATTCAACCTTACAAATGGAATTAAACCAGAACATGCACACTGCTACAGATAAGAGCTCACAACACAAGGAATCCAGGATAGATAAACCCCTCAGAGCTAACAATGAGACTAGAGATGCTAGGAAGATTAGCAGAAGTGGGGGGCAGGGGGGAAGGGGTAATTGATCATAAGGATCAACATATAACTACTTCCCAAGGGGGCAAACAATGGAAAAGTGGGTGAAGGGCAATGGAGGACGATGTAAGATATGAAAATAATAATCTATAACTTATCAAGTGTCCATACGGGATGAAGGATGGGGAAAATGAGGAGCTGATATCAAGGGTTCAAGTAGAAAAAATGTTTTGAAAATTATGGCAGTATATGTGAAAATATGCTTGATGAAATGGGTCAATGTATGGATTGTAATAAGAAATGTAAGTACCCAATAAATATATTTAATTTAAAAAGAATTAAATTTAGGATCCTTTATTTTGTTTATACTGCTTTCTTGTACTTATTGTTCTTGCTATAATGTGTGTTAGAATGAGTAGAGAGATTTTTTAGCCCACTGCCTTCAGACATTTAATTGGATCCTTAAATGAATATAGAACATGCCTGCAAAGGAGGCTCTGAAATTCAAGGCCCACGCAGTGCCTTGAGTGTTCAGTATATTTTTGTTAGAAAAGACTTGCTGAAATAGTTATTTGCAGTCTGAAGATGAAAAAGGAACCATTTTGACCACTTTGCATTTTGAACGAGGGGGTTGCCTTTGAAGTTGGAAAATTTGGAGCCATAAAGCAGCTCTGCTCTCTAGTACTAAAAGTTAAAGAGAGCTTGTGGACAGCCTGGAAAACTTACTAAGTGACTACCTGGATTTACTTAATGAGTAAACTAGGTGACTACCTGGCTTTACTTGATGGGGAAAAAAAGCAGCAGTAGATAGATAAGTTAAGTCTGGCCTGGGACCCCTGCGGAACTAGTTCGTAGGGAGTAGAGGAGAAGACAAGAGTGGGTTGGCTGGTCTGAAGATTAAAACGTTGAGTAGAATCTGAGCCTCTGGTATGATCTAGCTTAAAGGGGCTAGGGTTGTGAATTTGTGAAGGGACCCGTGATTGAAAGATGACTTAGCCAGTGGGCACCGTGGGGAGGCTAAGTGAGGCGGCCCACATTGAGTCGACCAGAACCCGACCAGATGAGGATAAGATCTTTGAGCCTTTGAAGTGGTGCATATTGCTGTTGACTTTATGGATGGCCTGTTCTGATTTGACTTTGCTTATGGATGCAGACTCACAAGGTTCCAAGTGGAATATTCTCCACATCAAAGAACATGCTTGTCTTCTCAGAGCGCTGGGCTGATATAAATGGGCAGTATAGAAACTGGATCCCCAAAATGGGGGTTATAAAGGCATGAAGTGACTGGCTTATAAACTTTCATGCGTGCGTGGGGGGATATGTTGCTAGGATTATAGGTTTATGGTGTAGGTGTTCAAATAACTGCAATTGCTAGGCATAGAATATTTTTGTTTTGTTCACTTATAGAATGTTGTGTTTAAATGAGACTGGGACATTTTTAGTTGTATGCATTTGAGTTTTGTTCTGTTAGGCACATATATGATTTTATTATTGTTTTGTTTAAAAATTATGTATGGCTAAAGAGCTGTATAAAAATGTGAAGTTGAGAAGGGGTGTTCTGTTCTAGTTACATAATTTCATGTCAACTTGATGAATAAAAGTGTAGTGGTAGAGTCGAGCCTATCAATCAGGTCACAGCCTGATGGTGTCTCCTTGTGGGTATGGCCCTCTCATAAGGAGGGCCTCAGAACCTACCCCACTCCCTCTCTACCTTTACCTCCCTATGGACGAGCCATGCTGAGACCTGAATGAGCCCTGTGATTTGGCCACCTCCATTGGATCCAAACATCTTTGCACCTACCGGCCTGTGATCTTCTTGCGTTCTACATCACTGCATGTGGCTGCATGAGTCTGAAGACGGACTTATGTACTAATATCAGATTTATGGCTTGACTGGGCTGGGTTGTCTTATTGATGCACAATTACTTCTGATATAAAGACATGTATGAGTACCTCTAGTTTTTTTACTCTAGTCCAACAGGCCTAACACAGAAGGGTTGCATTAGATAAATCTGCTGCACAAGACCTCTTTAGAATATTGGAAAACAAGGACGTTATTTGAGAACTAAGGTGTGCCTGACTCGAGCCATGGTATTTTCCATTGCCTCACTTGCATGTGAAATTTGGACACTGAAGAAGAAGACAGAAGAATTGATACACTTGAATTGTGGTGCTGGAGAAAAAATACTGAAAGTACCACGGACAAACAAATCTGACTTTGAAGAAGAAGGGCCAGAGTTCTCCTTAGAGGCACGAATGGTGAGGTTTAGTCTTCCATACCTTGGTCAGGTTGTCAGGAGAGACAAGTCCCCGGAGAAGTATATCATACTTGGTAAAGTGGAGGTGCAACAAAAATGAGGAAGCCTCTCAGGGAGGTAGATTGATATAGTCACTGCAGCAATGGGCTTGGCATGGAAATGATTGGGAGGATGGAGAAGGACTGTGGTGTTTCAGTCTGCTCTGTACAGGATTGCTATGGGCTAGAACTGACTCACAGATACCTAACAACCACAACAAGCAAAAATAGTAATGCTACAAAGTCATAGAAGAAAAATCAAACAAAATGCATTGCTATTGAATTGATTCAGGCTCGTAGGTATATTTTATAGGGTTTCTGAGGTTGCAAATATTCATGGGTGGAGTTAGCATTGCCTTTCTCTGATGGAGTGCGAGGTTGGTTTGACCTGCAACCCTGCAGTGCCGGCACTTAGCAGCCCCACCTTTCCCTCACGGTGCCACCCGCGTGCCACTTTTCATTAAAAGCATCTAAATGTGGAGCTGTTGTTTCTCAAGATATCCTCCACGTATGTATACATGTTTCTGAAGTGTTTCCATCTCTCTATGATTTAAGGAAATAAAAGAAGACTGAAGGGGCAAGAGTAGGTCTGAATTATGGAGAGATAAGAGTTCACTAAGAAATTCTCATAAAGATACCTTTGTTACCCTCGATGAATGAGCTGCTCCATTATAGTAATGGAAAAGAAAATTCCCCAGTGCAATTTCCTGGTCTTTTTCTTACAATTTCAGTTTTTTAAAAATATCTTCCTATTAAACTGTCCTGATTGTTCTGTTTCTTTTGAGAATTTTTATCCAGATTATCTCTTGAAATTCCAAAATAAAGTCATCGTAACCTTCTGAGTGGACCTCTCTGCCTTGAATAACGGGCCCAGCAGAGCTTTGAAGAGGCCACTATTTTGATTGGGGCCCTTTTGAAGGTTCCCTAAGGAGACTTAGACAAGTGTATTACTAAGAGAACTTGTCTGCAGAAATTCACTGATCATAGAGATAAATATGCATACACACATCATCATCATCATCCTATGTCTTTCAAAAAATCTGTGCAGATCATTCTTTTGCAATAACTATTTGTAGGCATACAATCTCTGTCATAACTAGTCAGCTCTACTACTGTAGCACAAAGCTATGAATAATACATGCAGGGATGAGTGTGCCTTTATTTCCATAAAACCTTATTTATGTACACGGAAATTTGAAGTTTCCTGGGTCTTAACAGATTAGTCTCATTTTGATGTTTTAAAACAACAACAATGTAAAAATCATTCTTAGCATTTTGCTTGTACAGGCAACTGACTAGATTTCATCCAAGAGGGCTAGCTTGTTGAGCTCTGTTTAAAAGTGTATGGGTGCTGGCTGCTGAATTCAATGAAGCATGACTTTATAACTTTTTATTTTCCCAGCCATCATGTAGGATGGTAGTCTCTCTCCCTCTAGCCTACTAGATCTGAGATTTCTCAAGAACTCCTCAGATACCTGTAGACCCCTTTGGGGATCAAAGGACCCTTTCACAGGGGTCACCCAATTTATAAAAGTAGCAAAATTATAGTTATGAAGTAACAACAAAAATAATTTTATGGTTGGGGGGCACCACAATACGAGGAACTGTATTAAAGGGTTGTGGCACTAGGAAGGTTGCCAACCACTGCTGTCGATGATCACGCTAAACAAGAAGAAAAGGGATATCCATATAATGATTTCTTACACAATCAAAACAATGACCAGGGACCGTAATATGCTTTTCTCAGGGCAGCCACAAGAGTGAGTGTTGTGGTTAGTTTTTGTTTAGTTGATGAAGAGAAATGTATAAAGAAGTCATGTTATGATGAGAGAAAGAGAGGAGACGTTGGCCTCTGGGATAGGATCCTGTTTCTCTTTTTTGCCAGCTGTAGTCTTTGGCAAGCCCCTTCACTTCCCCCTGGTTTTATTTTAAAATTGGAGCTAATACAGCTATCATATCCCTCCATAGTTCAAACAGCATTATACAGTTGCTGCCACAATCAGTTTCAAAACATTCTCTTCCTTCCTGAACTCCTTAATATCAGCTCCTCTTTATGCTCCCCCTTCCCCCAATCACTGTACCACCCAGGAACCTTTATTCTAATTGCTTTCTCTATAGGTTCATCAATCCTGGCTTCATACATCAAATACCAGAAAAACACATAACACAAAATTCAAGAAGGCTACCCTCAATGATAAAAATACATCAGAGATAAACCCAATATGAAAAGCAAACAAACAAACAAACAACACCCCCAACCCCCCGGAAGTGTTGAAAGCCAGATCATGCCCTTCAGCCTATTCTTCTGCCCTTTGGGGTACTAGTAACTTCTTTGCAGGTCCTATTTTGATGGGTGAATTTTTGGAAGTGGACTGTCAGCTCTTTCTTCCCCTGTACCGCTGATGGAGCTTGGGGAATAGAACTCATGTAAGCCAGTGAGCACCTGGCAGTTCCTGAAATCTGACCCATCTCAGTAAGCATCACTCCTCTCTCTGCTGCTTCTTCTGAAGGGTAGATAACTTGGGATGCTGGCAGCTTGAGACATCTTTGTGAAATAAAAACTGATATAGAGAATTCCCTGTGGGCATCTGAGCATGGAATGCAAACATGGGGTGCTTTCACGACTTTGTTTTTGTAACTGGCAGCAGCAGAGTTGGGCACCTATGTAAGTGGGAGAGAAACACTGAGACCATATTGAGGAGCAATGAAAGCAGACCCCCTCAGCATTGCAAACAGAGTCTGTGTTCTTACCTGTTGTCAGTTTTTAGGGGATTTCCCGAACACAGGAACTTCATGCCTTCATATTTCTGAAAGAAGAGAGAGAGAAGGGAGGGAAATAAGATGAATGTATGTATGAAAGATATTAGAAAATAGACCAAATAGAAATCTCTGTGAACAGCAAAAACAAAGCAAAGCCCCAAACTAGTTGCTGTGAAGTTGATTCTGCCTCAAGATGACCCTGTTTGTGTCAGCACAGAACTGTGTTCTGCAGGGTTGTTTTTAAATCATTTTATTGGGGGCTCATACAACTCTTATCACAATCCATACAGCAATTGAATCAGGCATGCTTGTACATATGTTGCCTTCTTTCTTTTCTAGACATTTACTTTCTATGGAGTCCTTGGCATCAGCTCTGCCCCCCCCCCCCACCGCTCTCTCCCCACCACCTTATAACCCCGATAGAGTGTACATTGTTATTATTTTCATCTCTCACATCAATCACTGTCTCCTTTCCCCCATGTTTTCTGTTGTTCTTCCCCCTGTAAAGGGGTGCATGGTTATGTGTCGATCACTGTGATCGGTTCCCCCTTTCTCCCTTCCTCTCCCCCATTTCTCCCTACCTTTAGTCCATAGGGTTTTTGATGACGGAGTGTTTGGAAGTAGAAGTGCCAGGTCTTTTTTTCTATACCTCTGATGGAATTGACTCCTCAACCTTTCAATTAACAGCTAGTTGTGAACAGAAGGAATATGCAAAAAGGAAAACTTCCATTTAATTGTGATATAAGCACCATGCACCCTGCTTCTGTGACCATCCACAGTTTCCTTTCGGTTGCAGCGGGTAAGGTTGATGGGACAATGGTGATTCCGACCAGTGAACAGCTGCTTAAACAGCAGGCTCTGGGTAATGTCAACCACAGGAGGAGGGTCCAACTTACATGACTCGTCTAGAAAAACATATAAATTAGGGGGGAAATTTAGGTTGACTTATAAAAGGCATCAACTTACTCTATATCATCAGATGCCAACACATTATCATTTTTGACTGTCCTGTAGCAGCATTTCCTGCCCTGCCCCCAATAGTTCCCTTAAAGTATTTGGTGAATGAAAATACTTGCTGCCATTTCTTCCTGTGCCTTCTTTTGCGTAGGAGAGGACATAGATGTGGGTAGAGGCTTATCCTTTACAAAGCACAATTCCCGTTTAGCAAATTCATTTAACAAACATTTATTTGGCATCTATGTGACAATATTAATAGAGTTCCTGTGAGGTGGGTGCTGTCATCATTCCTATTTTGAAAATAAGGAAATGAAGTTTGAGGTCCTCAATTCTATGCTTTCCCCTCTTTGTCCAGGCTTTGTCCATATTAAGTAAAATTAGAGTCCAGGGTCTCCGTGTGATGCCGATTACCTGTGAGAGAGATGCCGTGAGTGTGGCCTGCTCAGGTAATATTGGACGAGGCGTTATGTAGCGATACTTTCAGCAATAAGTAATAGAAACCCCAGTTCACATTGGCTTAAACCATGAGGCTTTCTGTGTCACATAGAAAGAAGTCCTGAGTTGGGACAGCTCTACGGTTATACGTAGAATCCATTACTACTCACTCACTCACTCACGCACGCACGCACGCACGCACGCACGCACTCACTCACTCACTCACTCACTCACTGCATTCAAGTTGATTTGAACTCATAGCAACCCTATAGAGTAGGGTAATATTGCCCTTTGGGTTTCCGAGATGGTAACTCTTTATGGGAGTAGGAAGCCTTGTCTTTGTCTCAAGGAGCAGCTGGTGGTTTCAAACTGCTGACCTTGCAGTGCATAACCACTCCATCACCAGGTTGGTAAATTCCCTCGTTCAATGGCATTATCTAGGACTCTTCCTTGTATTGAATCTCTGCCACAATAAGCATTTTGTCATTGCTCTACAACTAGTTCAATGCTGCCAAGCAAAAATATAATATGAGCCTTATATATGTAATTAAATTTTTTTCCAGGAGTCACATTGAAAAAGATAAAAAAGAAACTGTGAAATTAATTTTTAATGATACCTCACTTAATCTGATATATCCATAATATTTATCACTTCAACATATAATTGACACAGACATTTATTAATGAGATCTTTGTTACACTGCTTCTCAGTTTTGACTAGCAGCATTTCAAGTGCTCAATACCATATGGGGCAGCACAGAGCTGGTCCATTTCATGGCTCTAAGATTCCTGTAGTAGCTCCAGGCATCTCATGCAGCTCTAAGAATGCCCAGAGGTAATCTCTTTTTGTGCTTCTTTTAACAAATCTTCCCAGAAATCCCTTTGCACATTTCCTTTAGTCTTATCGGACAGAATTGCATCTTTTGCCCACACCTAAGACAATTATATCAAGGGAAATTAGATCATCAGATTGGATCAAATCAAACAGAACTCACCCTGTGAATGTTTTAAAAGACATTTTTTTTTTTTGTCGAACAGATGCACATCCTTAAGAAGGAAGATGGGTTCTGGCAGATAGAAGGACGATGGAACTGGGAATGCATGAAATGCTTTCTAAAGTGCTGAAGGCAAGTCAAGATTGTGGTAGGCAGACTGAGCCAGTCTCCGTGAAATCAGGGAGAAAGACAAAGTTAAAAAGTTGTGCGTTTTAGTTTGCAACGGGGATGGAGTTTTAAGTACTACGTTACAGGCATCTTCAGAAAGGTGTTCAATGCAGTTCAGGAATCAAGCTGATGAAACAGTAAAGCTTAGTAAAATTTTACAATTAGATTCGGAGACAGTAATAAGTCACTATGTAATCAGTCACATTCGTGAGCTGGACATGTCCATGAGTTGGCTTTGGTCATTGATAAAGGATAAAAGGAGAGGATATTTTTCACAGCTTCAATAATGATGAAATAGGCACAGCTCATGATATCTGAGTCAATGACTGATCTCTTAGAAATAGTACTAAACAGTAATTAGAATACTTTTGTACACAAATAATCAATTTTGTACACAAATAATCAATTTCAATTTCATATACTTGCATGGCCTGATTCAAATATTCAGAGGAGCCAACACTTATGGCATTAACTTAGAAATATGACTAGTTTTCATTTGTTTCTTCATAAGGAGCCTGTGAAAATTCCAACACAGTTTTGGATGATTTTATTTAGTTTATTTTATTTTTAAAATTTATTTTGTTGTTGAGACAATGAACAGCAAAACACACACCAGTTCAACATTTCCCACATTTATGATTCTGTGACATTGACTGCATTGTGGACCATTCTCTACCTTCTTTCCTTTTTCTTCTCCACCCCCCCCCCCAACTATTTTATTTGGAGTCAATACAAATATCCTATCATTCCATAGTTCAATCACATCGAGCAGTGTTGTACAATTCCTACCACAATCAGTTTCCAAACATTCTTTTCCTTCTTGAACTCCTTGACATCAGCTCCCTTTTACCACCTCCCCTGACCGTGTCCTCCAGAAACCCTTATTCTATGTATTGTCCCCTATAGATTCATCAACCCTGGGTTGATGAAACAGGAAAAAGAACCCATATACCCAAAATTCTAGAGCGTCACCCCAGTGACAAAATACATCTGGAAAAAAACCCCATATGAACTAACAAAAACTAACAAATATAGAGAAAATGTTTCAAGCCAGATTAGGTACAATGTGCATCAGAGAGGGACCAACTGACGAAGCTTTAACCATATAAATCAAGTCTATCATTTTGATCTTCTATAGGCATCTCTCCAGTGCACTCTGTTTGGTAACTAGTTTTTTCCCATTCCTCAGGACTGGGTAGGGATTATCATTGGAGACTTATTTCCTACATAGTTCTCACAAGAATATTTTGGGCTCCCACTGTCATCCACAGCCTTCTGAAAACCAGATTCTCACAATTTAGGCTCTGATGCTATTCTCTGTTTTGACTTTGGATTATATGATATATAATACTTCAGATATGGATGTTGGCGTGCTTTTTCCATGTGGATTTAGTTGTGCATCTCACTTAGAATGCCACTTGTTTGGAAACAAGCCTTTAAGACCCCAGATGCTATTTTATCTATCTACCTCCCTTTCTGAGTTAGTCCTTCCCCATTAACAAATTCACTGCCCTCTAAGGTTCATATGTACTCTTTTGAGTTTCTGTTGTCAATTTGATCTCATAAAAATCAGTTCTTCAGTGGAACTCAATGTTCCTTTATTTACCAATTAAACTAAATTTTTGTTTGGTTTAAAGACTTCAGGTAATAATTTTGGTTTAACATGTGAAGATTTTTTCAGGGAAATAGTTTTAGGAGTTTGTTCAATGTTCATGACTCCAGAAAGGCTGGAATAAATGAGAGTTTGACATTCTCCTTTTTGATCAGAATTCTTTTATATGATTTTGATCAAAATGTTCAGTAATGCTGGTTGGGCAGATTTCAACATCATTCTTTAAAGACATGGAAATATTAATCATAAACTTTATTTCTCATGGAAAGAGACTTTAGAGAAGCAAAGCGCTACTAAAGAAGGTAGAGAAGGTAGCTGGATTAATAATTACCTAGGGCCATGGCAGGGAAGGTGAGGGGATATGGGGAACACGAAAAAGAAGAAAACGTTCTGAAACTGTGGTGATGGCTACACACCTCGTCTTAATATGATTGAGTGATTAACTTGTATGATACAGGAATTATATGCCAATAAGACTATCAAAAAAGAAAAAAAGATCAAAGTGGTATTAAGCTTACTTTCCAATCTTAATATCTACCTCACAACCAGGGTAGTCCAAAGAACCTGGTACAGGTACAAAGATAGATATGGATCAAAGGTAGGGAATTGAGACTCTAGAAGTAAATCCATTTCCCTGTGGCTAGCTGATCTTTGACAAAGATTTGAAACACATTAAATGGGGAAACATTCCCTTTAAGAAATGGTATTGGCAAAACTGGATATTCATTTTCAGAAAAGAAACAGTACTCATATCTCATAACACATACAAAAACTAACTCAAAGTGGATCAAAGAACCAAAGGTAAGATCCAGAGATATAAAGTACATCAATGCAAAAAGAGGGACAAATTATGCTCAACTGAGATAGTTATTGTGCCAGCCTGGCTGATAAACACAAGTGGGATTAATTGAAGGGCGGAGAGATAAATGGCTCGGTGAGCCTGGCCTTTCTTGTCTCTTGTTCTTTGATCATCGGACCAGTGTGCGGCTGCCTTGCATGTTCTGTACCTCAATTTATGGGCTACACTACCTCTGTTGGATGCCTAGCCTTGAACGATGTCGCTGTAAGTTGAGGTCCCTTTAAGACCACACGATTGAAATTTACATCTCGAGCTGGGGACTGACTGTTGGTGACCTGGCTGACAGTTAGTGACCTGCCTTGCTGTTTGCTGCCTGTGCTGGGATATACTAGCTCTCTCTCTACAGAGGACTACCTGGTGGCCCTCAAGATTTGAAGGAGACTTCCAGTGTCTCACAACTCTCTCTTGGGAGTAAGTTGCACTGAGCCATTTGTACTGCTTTATAATTTAACTGTTCATTTCTTGTGTTGTATATCTATCTGTATATAATTTAACAGTTCATTTCTTGTGTTATCTATCTATCTTTATAAATAAATATATATATATAATTATTAGCAATCTGGTTTTGTCTCTCTAGAGAACCCCATCTAACGTATCAATACATGGTTTAGATATACTCTCAAACCTATCTGAGAACCTAGATGACTGGAGTCTTTTAAAAGATACATGCACCAAAACATTTTACCAAAAAATGAAAAAGAAAACACACACTGGGAGCAGTTTTTGACAGTAACAAGAGGTAATCTCTAAAATATATAGAAAACTTCACTTAAAGAGTGTTCTAAAATTGATTGTGATAAAATTTGTACAACTTTACTTGATATAATTGAGCTATTGAATTGTACACTATGTGGATTAAGTGCCAATAAAACTTTTTTTAAAAAAGAAAGAAAGTGTTATTTATACAAGAAAAAGACAAATAATTTGAAAAAATGGAGAGAGGACATGAATAGACACTTCACCAAAGAAGACATTCAGGTGCTCAAGAAGCATATGAAGACATGTTCTCACAATCATATAATCCAGTATATAGACCAAGTGATAATTGTTTGACTAGAAGAAGGGCATGCTATGTGGTTTAAAATCTGGAAAGTTGGAGTTTCAGCAGGATGGCACCCAGATAAGCAGTCCACCTTGGGAGCTCCATTGTGATCAGTGAACCTGAAGTTCAGGAGGACAAGTGTGGGGATTCGGGTGGTGAACAGACTACTGTGACAGCCCAGAGTACATCCTGGTTCCAAATGGCAACCTTCCCCCATATCCAGTCTTGCTCTAGAACCCCGGAGGATCAGTGACCTGGTCCCTGGGACTCCCAGGTCCATGCCGGCCACACTATTTTGAACTAACCATGGCCACCACCTGCCAATTGGCCCCCCTCAGCCTATCACTGGCCCTGGAGCTAGCCAGAGGCCATATTGACTCCCCCCACAACCACAGCTGGAAACCCCACACAGAACAGTCTGCCTATAGTATTCTCCACTATGAGTTGCTTCCTCCTCCTGAGGCTCCTTCCTCCCCATATGGTGGAGGGTCAACCACAAAACTCAGGTCCCTCCCACCACCCACCTATGGCCCCAGCAACGGTGACTAAACCCTGTCTGCATTCCACCTGCAGTAAGTTTAATCACTTGCTGCTGTGACGGCTCTCCCAACCATTGAATGACACCACCCCCCACCCCACACACACACCTGTAGCAATGGTGGTTCCTCTCTTCCCACCACCTGCAGCAGCCATGGCCTGACCTATACCTGTGTGGTGCCCCCTGCCCACAGTAGTAGCAGGTGCCCCCACTACTGCCCGACACCCCCATCCTGTGGCAGTGGGGCCTTTCCTACCATCAACTGGCACCCCCCTCCCCCAGTAATAATCCCCACCCTGTGCATCTGCCTAGCACCTCAACCCACAGCAGGGAGGCTTTCCCCTGGCACCTGTACCAGCAGTATTGGGACTGTCCTTGCCTTTATTCAGCACCCTCTTACATGGCAGCGAGGCCTCCCCCACTGCTGTCTGCTATTTGGTGCCTTTTAAAAACTGATGCACATTGTGGCCTTACAGTCCATTCCAGATCTGCGGCTAAGCTACAGGCCTGCCCAGACTCAGTCCAGGGGCATACCTAACATTCACCAGCCTCACCTGAGTCTCTGAGCCCCCCCAACTGTCGTTGGCCAATAAGTCACCACAGTGCACTCCCTACATAGCAGACTGACCCACCAACAGAGAAAACCACAAGCAGCCCTTGAAAAAACTCTTATCAATCACACGGAAAAGAGCTCAGGATCCATTGGCCTACCAGAAACATGGCATACAGTTCTTTCCAAATGACATGCAAACAGCAAAATACCGCAACACCCTGAACAGGAAAACAAGAAAGACAAAATGCAACAGCAGAGCTAGCTGCACTCATAGAACAATCAGACGTGGCTCTGCCACAAAAAGAAATTTTCAGTAGCCTGCTTGGAGTCATACAGGAGATGAGGGAAGCAACGTAGAATAAGAACACAATGACAGAGGAGATGAAGTCTACAGTAGAAGGGATGAAGTCCACACACCAAGGGTAAATACAGGAGCAAATGGATGAAGTAACAGAAGTTTAAACACAGGATCACAGATCTGATGACTAGACAGAGAAACATATCAGTGATCTAGAAGACAATCAGGCAGACTTCAACAAATGAGAAAGACACTCAAACAAGATAATCAATACAGAAGAAAACCTGAGATCAATGACAGATACTCTGAAGAGGAACAATATTCAAACAATTGGTCTACCAAAACAAGACACAATGAAAAAGTCAGCAGCTAAATTAGGAAGGTAATTTCTGAAAGCAAATTTCCCCGTGTTAATGAATGAGAATCAGACACTCATACAGGAAGCAGAGAGGACACCAATTAGACTAAATTCCAGGAAGAACTCAGAAAAGCATATAATAGTTAAATTATCCAACTTAGAGGAAAAAGAGAAAATTTGAAGAGTAGCAAGAGGAAATAAAGCTGATCACATACAATGGTGTTCAGAAAAGCATATACTCAGATCTAGCAGCAGAAACCATGAAGAGGAGAGAGTGAAATGACATCTTCTGAATGTTGAAAGAAAAAAAACACACTTGCCTAAGTATCCTATATCCTGCCAAAGTATCTATTAAGATAGAAGGTGAGGAAGACTCTTCCAGGATAAGGAAAAAAATTCAAAGAATACACCATAAGACACCCAACACTGCAGAAGATCTTTGATGACCCACTATGGTCAGAAGACCAAAATCCACCAAGCACAAACAGAAGACCACCATATAGCTGAATTCCACACAGAAACCAAAGGGCCAATAACAATTTAATAGGTAGGGTTAGTGTAGCAATCTGGCCAATAGGAACATGTGGGATTAATAAGGTCTTAGTGTGATTGGAAGGCAAAGAGATAAACGGCTCCATAAGGCCCACCACTCTCTCTTACTCTTTGATGTTTGGACTAGCATGCAGCTGCTTTAGCCAGTTCTTTGCCACCACTTGTGAGCTACACTACCTGTGGGAAAGCCAACCCATGGATTGTGTCGTGAGGTTCCTTCCAAATCTGCTTCACTGACATATGGGGTAATATTGGATATGAACTTGATCTTGACTGGACTGGGATGTTTTCTTAATGTATATTTATTCTTTGATATAAAGATCTCTCTAGCACATATGAATGTCTCTGGATTTATATTTCTAGTCTACCCTGACTAACACTGGAGGACAAGTTGAGCTTGAGTAAATTCAAGCACATAGAGATTACTGAGATGTCCTTCTCGGATCACCATGCCATAAAACTGGAGATCAATAAAAGGATGACCAAAAAAACGAAAACAAGGGCAAACAATTAGAGGATGAATAAAGATCTGCAACATGAATAGGTACTGTAGCAGATTAGAGAGGAGTTTAGGAAGTGTCTAGAAAGTAGTGAGAATGAGAATACAACTGCAAAAGCAGTTATCAGAGGTAGCTTGATAGCAAAAGTGCATATATGCTAAAGGAAGAGAGACTTATGACTGATATGCTATCACTAAACCTTGAGCAACTTGAACAGAGTCATCAGAACAAGCCCTCCAATAGCAAAAGAAAGGAAATAATAAAAATCAGGGCCGAGTTAAACCAGTGGGAAGACAAGAGAACAATGCAAAAAATCTATTCAGAAAAAACTGATTCTTTGAAAGGATCAACAGAATCAACAGACCTCTGACAAGCCTAACTAACTAAGAAGCAAACATCAATAGCCAGGATGAGGGATGAAGCAGGGGCTGTCACAAGGGATCCCAATGAGATTAAAAGGATAATCATGAGGTACTATGAAAGTCTGTATTCGAATGAATTCAACAACGTGGAAGACATGGACAAATACTTGGAAAAACAATCCCTCCCTAGATTATCCCAGATAGAAGTCAAGAATCTCAACAGACATACAGCAAATGAAGAAATAGATATGACCATCAAGAAGCTACCAAAAAAAAAATGTTCCCGGATCAGATTACTTCACAGAAGAATTCTACCAAGCATCCAGGGAAGAGCTGATACCGATCTTCCACAAATTATTCCCAAGCATAGAAAAGGATGGCACACTCCCAAACTCATCTTATGAAGCCAGTATACTTTTGATACCCAAACCAGGCAAGTATCCCACAGGAATAGAGAACTAGAGACTGATATTTATAATGAACATAGATGCAAAAATCCTCAACAAAATATTGGTCCATAGAATACAAAAGCATATAAACATATCATCCACCATGATTAGGTGGAATTCATTCCAGGAATGCAGGAATGATTTAACATCTGAAAAGTCATCAATATTATATACTACATTGATAAGAAAAAGTATAAGAATGATATGATAATATTGATAGATTCAGAAAAAGCATTTGATAACATCCACCACCCATTTCTAATTAAAACGCTCAAGTAGATAGGAATGGAAAAGGAATTCCCAAAGTTAATATAAGCTATCTGTGAAAAGCCAACAGACAACATCACAGTCAATGGAGAAAAAGATGAATGCAATCCCACTGAAAAGGGGACCAAACAAGGATGCCCCTAGCCCTCACTTCTATTCTTCTTTATACTGGCGGTCCCAGCTTACAACATAAGACAGCAGAGGGCATTAATGGTGTACAACTGGGAGAGGAGGAGGTGAAACAATCACTTTGCAGATGACATGATTCTATACATTGAAATCCCCAAAGTTCCACAATGGGAGTACTGACAGTGATATAGGAATATGGAAGAGTGGCACGATACAAGATCAACAAACAGAAGTCAATTGGTTTGCTATATATATATTGTACAAGACCATGGAAGAGGAGATCCAGAAGGCAATGCCCTTCACAATAGCCAAGAACAATTAGCAATATCTCGGGACATATTTAACTCCCCCCCAAAAGACCTACATAAGGAAAACTATAATACCATATTCCAGGAAACCAAAAGCAACCTCCACAAATGGAAGAATAGCCCATGCTCCCAGATTTGAAGACTCAATATAGTGAGGATGTCAATCTTACCCAAGGCACTATATAAGTTTAATGTTATTCTGATACAAATACCAACAAACAACTGTGTTAGACAGGGTTCTCTAGAGAAACAAAACCTGAATGCAAATAATTATATATATGTATACATATAAATAGATATATAACATAAGAAATAAACAGTTAATGAAATTATAAAGCAGTACAAATGGCTCAGTGCAACTCACTCCCATGAGACAGTTGTGAGACACTGGCAGTCCTTCAGGTCTTGAGGGCCACTGGGTAGTCTTCTGTAGAGCAATTCAGGCTATCCGGGCACAGGCAGCAAACAGCAAGGCAGGTCACCAACAGTCAGCCAGATGACAGGGTTCGACAATCCCCAGCTCAAGAGATGAAAATTCCAATAGTGTGGCGAAGCAGGTCTTAAAGGAACCTCAAATTACAGTGACACAGTCCACGGGTTAGGTGTCCCACAGGTAGTGTCACTAGCAAATTGAGGCACAGAACAAACTAGGCAGCCACACACTGGTCCAATGATCAAAGAGCGAGAGACCAGAAAGGTGAGGCTCGCTGAGCAATTTATCTCTCCGCGCTTCAATTAATCCCACATGTGTTTATCGGCCAGGTTGACACAATAAACTAACTACATCAACAACTTTCTTCAAAGAATTGGAAAAAACTGACCATCAATTTAATATAGAGGGGGAAGAAGCCCAGAATCAGCCGAGAACTCCTCAAGAAGAAGGACAATGTCAGAGGACTTGCTTTACCTGACTTTAACACCTACTACACAGCCCTAGTGGTCAAAACAATGTGGTACTGGTATAATGGCAGATACTCAGACCAATGGGAAATAACAGAAAGCCCAGAAATAAAACCATCAGCATATTGACAACTGATCTTGGACAAGGGCCCCAAAAGCATAAAGTGGGAGGGTGATGCCCTCTTTAACAAGTGGTGCTGGAAACAATGGATATCCACCTGTAAAATAATGAAACAAAATACTTACCTCACCCCATGCACAAGAACAAATTCAAGGTGGATCACAGGCCTAGAAGTAAACCCCAACTATCAGGACCATCAATGAAGGAATCAGGACAAACCTAAAAACCTTGAGTCAGGCAATGCATGGGCTAACTGCAATATGGAACAGAACACACACAGGTGCACCTGAAATCGACAACTGAGATTTACTAAGGATAAAACACCTGTGTGCATTGAAAGACTTCACCAAGAGGCCAACAGGAGAGCCCACAGACTAGGAGAGGATTTTGCTTGTTACTAAAATCTATAAGACCCTCCTAGCCTGCAAAAAGAAGAGCACAGATAACCTGTTGAGGAAGCGGGGAAAAGACTTGAAAATAATTTTACTAGGGAGGAGACCCAAGTGGCCACCATGTCCACTTTGTTCATGTGCCCATTGGGCGATAACAGGAGTGGCAGAGGAAAGAGGAGGACCAGTCTCCACTATGGAGGGGGAAACTAAAGCAGGGAACTGGCTAAGGCAGCTGCACCCTGATCATCAGAAATCAAGAGATCTGAGAACTAGAAAGGCGAGGCTCACCGAGCTATTTATCTCCGTGTCCTTCAATTAACCCCACATGTGTTTATCGGCCAGGTTGGCACAATAAACTAACTGCCTCACATGTGAAAGTTGGAAAATGGATAAAGAAGACAGAATAAGAACTGATATCTTTTAATTTTGGTGCTGGGGAAGCATATTAGATATAGCATGGACAACTAGAGAAATGAACAAATCTGTGCTGGAAGAAGTACAGCCAGAATGCTCCTTAGAAGCGAAGATGGTAAAACTTCTGTCTCATGTCCTTTGGATGCGTTATCAGGAGCAGCTAGGTGAGTGGACCCCTGTAGAAGGGTAAATAGTTGTGAGAGAGAGGAAGACCCTCCTCAATGAGATGGATTGACACAGTGGATGCCACAGTAAGCTCAAACATGGGCATGATTGTGAGGCTGACCCAGGACTAGGCAATGTGTTATTCTGTGCCACATAGGGCTGCTGTCAGTTGGGATTGGCTTGACAGTGCCTAGTATCATCACCCCCCACTCCTACCCCACATCAACAACAACATGGTAGTTTTATTTTTAGTGTATTTTCTTAGGAACCACCCACTCTTCTTCACAAGAGGTGAACTATTTTGCTTTCTCACCATCAGTAGGTAATTATCCCATTTTCCCTACTAGCACTCCCCAAATTCTCACTGTTTGTTGTTTTCTTATTTAAATATCTCTCCCATTCTTTCCGGGAATAAATACATTTTTAAGGAGTCTGGAATCATAGGCTAGGCGAGGTCCTAGGGTGAAGGAGGAGGAAGATGGTCCTCATGGGCTGGACTTGGTTGACTGGGTTTTAACATGTGGTTTATATTAACCAAAGAATGTGATGGCCAATATGAATTTCCATGAGTTCATTGACTACTCTACCTGGGTTTCACCTTAAAATTAAAAATAAAAATTTCCTATCATAAACTTAGGAATCCTCGTGGCATAGTGGCCTCATGGCATTCAGATCATTGGACTGTGACCTGTAAGGTCAGTTTGAAACCACCAGTCACTCTGTGGGAGGAAGATGGGGCTTTCTACTTCTGTGGAGAGTTATAGTCTCAGAAACACACAGGGGTAATTCTACCCTGTCCTATAGGATCATTATGAGTCGGCTTTGACTTAATGTATGTGGGTTTTGGGGTGTTTGTGGTTTATCACAAACTTGGGTAGAGCAGGAGGAGAATAGGAGGATGACCCCAACTATCCTCTATTCAGCCTATGGTTTTCTGATGCCTTTGTGCAATTTCACTGACTTACAAGTCGTGCATGAATGAGTATCTGCATTCTGGTTTTGCTGCTCACTTTTCAGTGTCTACATAACAACAATGAAAGGAAAAGTGTCGACTTAGAAAGGTACTAAGTCAAAGGGACCCACGAGATGTTTGTGTCTGACACACTCCATCTTAGCCAAAGAGAATAAAATGTGACTCTGAGCAGCACTTGAACTCTGTTTCACTGACACACACTGCCAACATGTTCGTGGAACGAGGCCAGTAAGTTCCACCCTGCCTCCCAATTCCAGACTTTGGGATTAGCAAATGGAACCAAGTGAGCCAGGTTCTGCTGCCTTACCAAACGATGCTGGCCTCAGTGGCTGCAAGCCTGGGCAACTCTGCCTTTATTGAGCATGCTTTACATATGTGGTCTTTACGTATGCTTTACGTATGTGGTTAACAAAATGGGAAATGACAGACTAACGTTACATAGAGAAAGATACAAGAAGTAATTATGGACCAGCCTCTGGATAAGTAGAGCGGGGGCGGGTGGGCGGGTGGAGTGTAGGGATTAGTCTCCAAAGTCATGTATTTTAGGAGCAGCCTTGATAAGCATTTGCTCTTCTTTGGGGTCATTACCTGTTTCTCACCTTGGTGTTCTCACTTCTTTTATAGCCTTCCCTGTGCTGTTCTTTCAGTAACACTTGTTCAGTCATTTCCGTCAGTCTTTCCCACTGACAGTTGATAATCTCCTAGGTAGGGCTCGATGGGGCCCTGTCTGCAAAGCTGTCCTGACCTCTCGACTGTCCCTCACATTTTTCACACTGTGTTAGAGTGCAGCCACCTGCTACTTTTCTGCAAAAAAAAATTTCTCAAGGAGTGATGTCCTTTGTGTGTTCACCATCCATTCTATAAATGCGTTCTAAATGTGTCTTAAGGTACTTGGGTAGCACATGGCAACAGGTTTGATTTTTTGTTGTGTTTTGTTTGAAAGTGTTTTACAAATAGATAAAACACTCGCAATTTTGAAAGTTGTACCCTTAATCAATTGCATTCCACTGGAATGCGGTTTTTGTTAGATACCATTGAGTCTGCTCCTGCTAACAGAGACCCTCTGTACAGCAGAGGGAAACACTTCCTAGTCTGGTGTTATTGGCCTAATGTTATTGCGTTTGAGTGTCCTGTTGCAGCCACTGTGTGAATCCACATTATTTAGGACCTTCCTCTGTTTCATTGCCCAACTACTTTATCAGCAATGAGATTCTTAGGTCCTTCTCCAGAAACTTGTCTTTCCTTGCAGCATGTCCAAAGTACAAGAGAAGGAGTCTCACCATCCCTGTCTCTAAGGGGCATTCTGGCTATGTTTCTTCTAAGACAGCTATGTCTGTCCCTTTGGCAGTCCATGATACTTCTGACTATTCTTCGCCAACACCATAATTGAAGTGTATTGATTTATTTTTTTGCTCTTCATTATTTCAGTGTTCAACTTTACATGCATAGGAGGCAATTGAAAACACCATGGGCTTGGGTCAGGACACTCTTGGTCCTCAAAGTAACATTTGCTTTTCAACACTTTGCAGTAGATTTACCCAGTGCAATGTGTTGCAGGCATCGTGACTGCTCATTCCAAGAGCATTGAAATGATCCAAGCAAGGTGAAATCCTTGGCACCTTCAACCCTTGCTCTGTTAATCATGATGTTACCTATTGGCCCACTTCTGAGGACTTTGGTTTTCTTTACTGAATCCTCCATCTTCATCAGCAAGTGCTTCAAGTCTGTCTCACTTTTAGCAAGCCAGGGCCACTGGAATATGTCCGGTAAAATGATTTTTTGTTTTGTTTTTTATGTCAGGGATTTTTTCCTTTTAATGGGCATTAGTGGAAATACTGTGCATGAAATGGGACTGTTCCACAAACGATTCTTAAGGAAGGCGACAGACAAAGATCATAACTTACTTCATTTCCAACGGTGGAATGGCATATTAAAACTATAAACTTGTATAGATTGTGATAAGATCTGTAAGCCCCCAATAAAATAATTTTTAAAACCCCAAACTATAAACTTCTATCATTTTACTAATAAGAGAGAAGGTTATGTTGTTTTAGTTTTAGGTGCTACTGTGTCAGTTTCAAGTCAAATGACCATGTGTAAAAGAGCCGGAAACTGTCTACAGATGGGCTGTGGGTCTCCGCTCTGCACTCTCCCTCATTCACATTGATATGATTTTCTGTTCTGGGTCTTTGATGCCTGATCCCATCAACACCTCATGATCACATAGGCTGGTGTGCTTCTTCCATGTGGACTTTGTTGTTTCTGAGCTAGATGGCTGCTTGTTTGTCTTCAAGCCTTTAAGACCCCAGGCGCTATATGTTTTGATAGCTGGGCACCATCAACTTTCTTCACCACATTTGCTGTGTACCTATTTGTCTTCAGCAATTGTGTTGGGAAGGTGAGCATCACAGAATGCCATGTTATTAGAACAAAGTTTTCTTGCATTGAGGGAGTACTTGAGTAGAGGCCCAACGCCCATCTGCTAGCTTGATACTTAACATATACATATATGTACATAGATATATTGCCCTATCATTTTATATATATAAATACATGTACATGCCTGTATTTAGACCTCTGTAAATGTCCTTTGCCTCCTAGTTCTTCCCTCTATTTCCTTTTACTTTCCTCTTGTCTCACTATCATGTTTGGCTTTCATTTGGGTTTCCGTAATTCCTCTTGGTTACATTGCCCTTGATTAAGCCCTACAAGGCATCCTATACCCTCCTCGCCATTGATTTTAGATCATTTATTATTCTCTTGTCCCTGGGTTTGTTAACCCCACTTCCTTTCCCTGCCACCCTTTCCCATGTCCCCCCAGAACTGGCGATTCTGTTGTTTTCTCCTCTGGATTATTTATTCCACCTATTTTATCTAGATAGATATGCAGAAAGGTCACAAGGAAGAGATGAGCTAGTCAGGGTGCAGTGTAGAACCAATTAAACACATAACTTTCTTCTAGTTCTTTATTGCTTCCTCCCTCCACACTATCATGATACCAATTCTACCGTACAAATCCAGCTAGACCAGAGCATGTACACAGGTACAGATAAGAGCTGGAAACACAGGGAATCCAGGACAGATAAACCCCTCAGGACAAGTAATGAGAGTAGTGATACCAGGAGGGGAAGGGGAAGGAGGAGTGAGAGATGGGGAACCAATCACAATGGTCTACATATATATACACCCTTCTAGGGGGATGGACAACAGAAAAATGGGTTAAAGGAGACATTGGTCAGTGTAAGACATGAAAAATAATAATTTATAAATTATCAAGGGTTTGTGAAGGAGGGAGGGGAGGGAGGGTAAAAATGAGGAGCTGATACCAAGAGCTCAAGTAGAAAGAAAATATTTTGAAAATGACGATGGCAACAAAGGTACAAATGGGTTTGCCACAATACATGGGTGGATCTATGTGATAAGAGCTGTATGAACCCCCAATAAAATGATTAATAAAAAAGACAGATAGATAGATAGACAAAACACTGCCTGGTCCTATGTTATCCTCACAATTGTTGTGCTTGAGCCCATCGTTGCAGCTATTGTATCAATCCATCAATCCTCTTTTTCACTGACCAAGAATGATATGATTTTCCAGAGACTGGTCCCTCCTGATAACAATGTGCATTGTATGTAAGATGAAGTCTTGCCATCCTTAATTCTAAGGAATATTCTGGCTACGCTTCTTGCAAGATAGATCAATATTTTTATGACAACTCCATAATTCAAATATATCAATTATTTTAGAGTCCTCCTTATTAATTGCCCAATTTTCACTTACATGTGAAACAACCGGCAATACCATGGCTTGGGTAAAATCTACGTTAGTCCTCAAAGTGACATCATTACTCTCCAGAACTTTTACGAGGTTTTGTGAAGCAAATTTGCCTAGTGCAATGCAATGCCTGATTTCTTATGCCTGTTTCCATGAGCATTGATTATAGCTCCAAGCAAAATTAAATCCTCTGCTTATCATGATATTGGCGCTACTATGAGATTGTGGTCTTCTTTACATTGAGTTGCAAACCCTACTGAAGGCTGTAGTCTTGATTTTCATCAGCAAGTATGGCTGTGTCATCTGCATACTGACGGTTGTTAATAAGCCTTCCGCCAAGTGTAATGTGGCACGTATCTTTATATAGTTCAGTTTCTTGAATTATTTGCTCAGCAGACAGATTGAATAACTATGATGAAAGGATACAACTATGAAAAATACCTTTCTTGATTTTAAACCATGCACTAGTCTCTTGTTCTTTTTGAATGGTTGCTTTTGGTCCATATGCAGGTTCTGCATGGATACAATGAAATGTTCTGGAATTTTCATACTTCTCAATATGACCTGTGGCTTGTGATAATCCACCCAGAAAAATGTCTATGTATAGTCAATAAAGCACAAATAAACATCTTTCTGAAATTTTCTTATTTCAGCCAAGATGCATCTTTGTGACGAGAGTGATCATATCTCTTCTGCCACATCCTCTTCTGAATCTGGCTTGAATGTCTAGCAGCTCACAATGATCTTATCCAAGCATTGATAATTGTCTTCAGCAAAATTTTAATTACATGAGATATTAATGATTTTGTTCAATAATGTTTGCATTCCTTTGAGACATATTTCTTTGGAATTGGATCTTTTCCAGTCAGGTGGCATGGTACCTATTTTTCAAATTTCTTTGCATGGAGGAGTGTGTGTGCCCAGTGCTTTGTCAGCTTGTTGAAACATGTCAGTAAGTATTTTGCCAAGTCCTGGAGACTTGTTTTTCACCAACACCTTCAGTGCAGATTGGACAGTTTTTTTTCAATGACATGGAAAAGTTTCTGAGCTGCCGTGTCATATTATCACATAGAAAGCTTTGTATAGAGGGAAAATATATGAATACATGAATGGGTGAATTAATCTAAAGGAGCCAACATGGCCTACTGCATAGCTTGATTTAGTTTAATACTTTTGAAATTTCTTTAAATCTCTCAAGCAATTCCAGAACTGTGCTTGATGCTGTGAAGTATGGTTTTATGGTGGTCTGTAAGCTCTAACATCATTTCTAGACTTTTTACTACAACCTGCTAGCAGCAGAGGAATGTACACAACAGGAGTAACCTGTAATATTTCCTTGGATGAGCTGAGGTTAGAAGGTGATGACCTTGAAGAGAGGATTTATGTGCTTCCCCCAAGCACAAAGGAATGCATCAACAAACGCAGACTGGTTGGAAGGTGTAAAAAAAAAACCCCAACTCTATTCAGCCAATTTATTTTGAAAATATTTAACTACATTTAAAAGACCACATAGCCTCTGACAGCTTGTTTGCAAAATAGACAGTATTTCCCCCTTTATTTTTCCTGTAATCAGTGTGTGTTTGTGGACACACTGAAGGGCCTGCCGCTGTGGCTCCCGGAGCAGGGAGTCGATGGTGATGTTGGGAGGCCACCGAGCATTTAGTGGTGCAAGGAAAGACTCGCACACTTGAAGAAAGGGTTTCCTGAAGAGACCCTATGGCTGGGCAGTGCCTGCATGTGCAGAATATGCTGAGCATGCTGTGTGGGGCACCCACGGCCCAGCCATTCTGATCCACTTCTTAATGATCAAGACGGTGACCTGGGATGGGCAACTCTTATGGAGATGCCAAAGATGAGGAAGGAATACACTATGTAGAGAGTCAAGCTTTTTTCCATGTCCCCCCACCCATTTTCCTTTCTTGTGCTCTCCTTTCTCTCTCATTCTCATTTGCATAGATGTAGTATTGTATCAGAGACCCTGGGTAGTAGAAATTATTAATGCATTGAGTTGCTAACTGAAAGACTGGAGGTTCAAGTCCACTCAATGGTGCTGTGGAAGAATGGTGTGGGGCCTTTCAGCCACTAGAAACTCTGGAACATAATTCTACTCTGACACACCTGCGGTTGCTATGAGTCAGAATAACTTGGTGACAACTGGTGGACAAGGACGTGAGGAGAATCACATTATGTCTAGTGATTTTCAAATTATTTTGTTCAGCAGAAAATTTTCCCTCCCATGATTCTTACTCATGGCCATAAACTAAAACAGATAAAAGCAGAGCTCTGGTTGAAGTAAAGTTGACAGGTCTGAAGTCCAGGTCTCTGTAGCACCTCTTTGAACTAAATTCCAAGGAAATAAATATCTCTATCTGTCCTCAGTAGAACGCCAGCACAAGTTATCTGTTTCCAATAACTTCACATCCTCATCTTTAAGTATGACCGGTAATAAAGCTGGAAGAAGTTTTAGCCATTGTGGAAAATGGACACAATCGCAGCCCTTTCTCGCTCATGGACCTTGGGGAACATTTTACACAGTGCGACTTTATTTCAGACGCCTTTTCAGAGCACATCCAGCCATCGATTATAAACAGAGAACTCAGATTTTCAGTTTACAGACATGTTTTTATTTTAATAACCATTTGAAATATCTGAAATGATTCTGAAAAATAAAATCTTCATAGTGCAGAGGAATCGATGTAGGCTTTGCATTAAGGCCAACTCCCCCAAAGCAGGGAAGCAGTTTGCCACTTCTGGCTTTTAGTTTCCTCACCTATAAGAATAGAACTCATATACATTTTAGGGTAAATATTGTCCTCTAAATATTCCATGCCCTGGAGTCTATGAATATGCTACCTTATACAACAACTAGGTGATAATCAGACTGGACCAGACTAGAGTCCTTCGTGCTGATTCCCATGACGGCAAACCCAAACCTACATTTCTATTTCACGTGAGAAAACACTTTCGTTCTCCTGGAATCCAGTTTCCTGGGTCCATGGAGTGGAGGTGACCCAACCAGGCCATTTACTACTCCAAACTCACTGCCATGGGCCGGTGGATTCTGACTCCCAGCAACCCTGCAGATCGGGCTGGAGTTGCCCCCAGGGGTTTCTGAGACGGGAACTCGTTGCAGAGGTAGAAAACCTCCTTTCCCCCTCTTGTGGTTTTGGGGTTCTGAACGGGGACGTTGCAGTCAGCGGCCCGTAGCGTAACCACTGTGCCACCAGGGCTCCTGGAGACTCCCGGGAATCACCTTCAGGCCAGTCCTCGATTGAGACCAGTTGGCCTCAGGTGTGGCGCTCTTTCGCCCACTAAGTGCAGCCCATTTCTAGAAGCAGGAACTCTAGGTTCTGACTGGATGCTGTGTTTTAGGCTATCTGGCTTGTCCTTAATGATTCTGTCTTTTCACCTGACTGACCTTGAAGTCCTGCGCGCGCCCTGAGAAAGCACCATGGAAGGGAACTACAAGGACCCTCTGGAGACTGCGGTGCACGGACCCCTCCTGTCTTAAAATAACCTGCTTCACCAGCCTTACTCGAGAGCGCCTCCCAGATACACTGGAGTTCACGCTGCCCGGTCCGCATCACATGCATTCACAATAAATATATTCTTTTTATTTTTAAATTTTATTTATTTTTCCGCAAGAACTATAGTTTATGGGTGGCGTTGGGCTTCCCTGCTGGGCTGCTAACCTCAGAGTTAGCAGCTGGCAACCACTAGCCGTGCAGCGGGAGAAGGAAAGGCTTTTTAGTCTCTTAAGGCGCGTCGCACACGGGAAACCCTCAGAGCGACTGCAGAATCGTGCTGAGTTGGAAGAAGCTCCATGGCAGCGAGTTTGTTTGTTTTGGGGGCTGCAAATAATTTTTCATGGGGGTGTTAGCTACTTTTACAAATGCACGGAAAAATCATGCGATGCTGCCAGCACTGGATACAGTCCCGGGCCACAGTGTGCATACTCGATTGCCACTGGTCCCTGGAGGGCAGAATGCTTCCTCTTGCCGCTCTTACTTACTGTGACCCCCTTGTTGGCTTCAAAATAGAGGGACGCGCCCTCTGTTCTCCACCCCTATTTCCGTTGTCGCTTCTCTAGGGCACGGTTTACCTTCTTTCTGAACTCGGGTTACCTGTCTTGTCACCCCACCAGCAGCGGGCTCTCTGTCCAGTAGTCCTTGGATCCCCTTCAGAGAGAGGATCGATTTTTGGCTCCAATTATGGTCAGCATAGTTGATCACAGCTCCTACTGGAAGACCCAGGGAAAGCCCGGGGTTTATTCTTATTATTGAACTAATTAATGGTATTTTCTCTGCACACTTAGCTTTTTAACACATGTCAAAGCCTAGTCTTCCCAGGAATCAGAACTGGAGGCAAGCAGTTGCAATTTCGATCATCCCAGGCTCCCAAACCGAAGCTTCCCCAGCTGCAGAATGTTACCTGGCTACAAAAGTTCAAACTAACCCATCATGCTTCCGGCCCCTGTGGTCGTTTCTCCTTCACAGACAAGTTTACCCAGATAACTCTTCCCTTTTTCACCTCAGACCAGATGTTCCCCAGCTCATTAGCCAACCAAAAACAAACTAATGTGTTTATAGACAAATTCAATATTGTGAAAATTTTATTTTTAACATATGGCAAAGGGGCTTTGCAGATGTGATTACATTAGGGCTCTCAAGATGGGGAGATTATTTAAGATGATTCGAGTGAGCCCTGGGTGTAAATCACGAGTGTTCTCCTCAGAGAGACACACAGGAAACTGTCTTGGCTACAGAAGAGTGGATAGCACTGTAATGGGACCATTCATGAAGGATTGCAGGCAGCCACCAGGAGCGAGAAGGTGTTAGGAATAGGTTGTCCCCTACACCCTGCAGCAGGAACAACTCTGTGCACACCTTGGTTTTAGCTCTGTAAGTCTCATTTCAGAATTCTAGCCTCTAGAACTCAGAGGAAAAAAAATGTTGTCCTTTGAAGCCACTAATCTGTGGTAGTCTGTAAGATCAGTAATAGGAAACTAATAAAGCATCTTCCACACATGCTTTTTTGGTGATGATTAATGAGAGCATGGAGTCATTTAATGGGTTTTTAATTTTTTGAAAAATTTTACATAATAGGTTTTAACAACCATACTTTTCTTTGGATGGAAACAATGTAACTTCCAAAATAAATTTTGCATCTGTAAGACCCCAGAGTGACTACATAAAAGAAGATTTTATTTTCTGGTTTGCCAAAAGATGAAAAGGGCATTCCGTTGTTGTTGTTTTTAAATAAAGAGAACATTTGTTAAATTGTGTTAGTCTGGGTAGACTAGAGAAACAAATTCACAGATACGCCTATGTGTCTAAGAAAGAGCAATTGAATATTGAGAAAACATCTCAGGCCAGTCCAGATGAAGTCCACAAGTGTGATATTAGCCCATATGTCCAATACCAATCTACAAATTCCTCTTCAAACTCAGAAACACATACCATGATGCCAAATGCAGGAAGATCACAGGCCAGTGGGTGTAAAGTCTTGTGGATCCAGTGATGATGGAAGCATCCACATGGCTGGTAGGGGTCTCTACATGGCTCCTTCAGCTCCAGGGCCCTAGCGTAGCTCCATGTGTCTTGTCAGCAAGCGTGACCCGCAGGGAGTGAGTGTATGTCCCGCCTATGGCAAGCTATTTATTTCCTTAGGGCCTCCAAATGAGGTCATCAAGCTGTAACCTGATTGACAGGCTAAACTCCACCCCTTCACTCTTAAGTTTCAAATTGACAACAGACTATGTAACTACCACATAAGTGTTACATGGAACAGATAAGACAACTACAGTCATATTATTTGGATGGGGAAGACCATTTGCATGATGTCATAATGGTGACCAAGGGTTTGATGGGATGCATACTTTAAAAACGGATAGGAGGTCAAAAGCAATTGTTACATAAGTGTGGTTGGTGGGACATGGTCAATGTTAATCCATACATCAATTTTTAGATTTCCAGAGGGGAAACCATTATTAATCAGACCGGTCTTTGTTGATTCTATGTGCCAGGAGCTCTGTACCTCCTAATGATTTGAGTGCCTGTTTTCTTGGATGACTTAAGCTAACCCTTAGGTTATGGAAGGCTAACGGCACGTATTTTCCTTTGGTAGATTTATTCTCTAACTATGTTTGTGGGTGAAATACAGGACTCTTTATTCTCATAAAGAGTTACAGACTGGGAAACCCACCCTTAGGGGGGGAGTTCTAGCCTGTCCCTAGGGTCTCTATGATTTGGAATAGATTCGATGGCAGTGAGTTTGACTTTGAGAAGTTGGGCGAGACAACAAAGAACTTCACCTCAATTTTCCAGAGAGAACATGGGTCTGTTGATACATTGGATTTGAACTACTAGACTCTAGAACTGTGAGAAGACATTTCTGTTCTTATATGGCACACAATGTGGGATAAGTTTAATTTTTCCCCAACAGTTTTATTGGCACATAATTTACATATCATATATTTCAATAGTTCAATCATTCAATCATATCAAGGGGCATTGAACAATCACCACTACACCAATCTTATAGTACCGCCCCCCAACCAACTTGGATACATTGCTGTTAACATGAGTTGTGCAATCACACAATCACAATCAGTTCTAGTGCTCCCTCCCCACCCCTGACTTCATTATCTATTCCACCAATCCCCTTCCTTCCCTACCCCCCACGCCTCACCCCTGCATTCCTTATAGCCTCTTGTGCCAGTTGCTCTCATTATGTATCGACGCCTTCCTGCGTCACAGCTGGCAAACTGAAAAGAACCTATAAAAGACAAAATCTCATTTAAGGTGGTAAGGCTAAAATCATCATAGTGAAAGGACAAAATACAAGCAATACATAAGAAATGGGACACTTTGTATTTTTAAAAATCAGTTTATTCAGGCTTCTTACAGCTCTTATAACATTCCATACATCAATCGTATCAAGCATATTTGTACATATGTTGCCATCATCATTTCCAAAACATTTTCTATTGAGGTCCTGGTAGAAGCTCCTCTTCCCCCGCCCCTTCCCCACTCTCCCATTCTCGTGACTCCTTGATCAATTATATATTGTTATTATTAGTTCATATCTTACACTGTCAATTGTCTCCCTTCACCTACATTTCTGTTATCTGTCCCCTTTTGGGGGCTATATATCCAACTTTGTTATGGATTCCCCCTTTCTCCTTCTCACTATCCCCCTACCCTCATGATATCACTACTCTCACTATTGTTCCTGGGGGGTTTATTTGTCCTGAGTTCCATGTGTCAAGAGATCTTATCTGTACCAATGTGTGTTCTCCAGTCTAGCCAGATTTGTAAGGTAAAATTGGTACATGGTAGTTGGGGGAGGAAGCATTCAGGAACTAGAGGAGTGATGTGTGTTTCTTTCTTTTATTTTTATGGTTTTTTCTTTTATTTAAATCATTTATTTGGGGCTCTTACAACTCTTTAAAAATTTTTTTAATTTTATTTAAGCATTTTATTAGGGGCTCATACAACTCTTAACACAATCCATACATATACATACACCAATTGTATAAAGCACATCTGTACATTCTTTGCCCTAATCATTTTCAAAACATTTGCTCTCCACTTAAGCCCTTTGCATCAGGTCCTCTTCCCCACCCCCCCAATCCTCCCCGCTCCCCCCTCCCACATGAGCCCTTGATAATTTGTAGATTGTTATTTTGTCATATCTTGCCCTATTCGACGTCTCTCTTCACCCCCTTTTCTGTCGTCCGTCCCCCAGGGAGGAGATCACATGTGGATCCTTGTAATCTGTTCCCCCTTTCCAAACCACTCACCCTCTATTCTCCCAGTATCGCCCCTCATCCCCTGGTTCTGAAGTTATCATACACCCTGAATTCCCTGTGCCTCCAGCTCCTATATGCACCAGTGTACAACCTCTGCTCTATCCAGACTTGCAAGGTAGAATTCGGATCATGGTAGTTGGGGGGAGGAAACATCCAGGATCTGGGAGGAAGCTGTGTTCTTCATCGGTGCTACATTGCACCCTGACTGACTCATCTCCTCCCCTAGATCCCTCTGTGAGGGGGTCTCCAGTGGCCGACAAATGGGCTTTGGGTCTCCACTCTGCACTTCCCCCTTCATTCACTATGGTAAGATTTTTTTTGATGATGCCTGATCCCTGATCCCTTTGGCACCTCGTGATTGCACAGGCTGGTGTGTTTCTTCCACGTGGGCTTTGTTGCTTCTGAGCAAGATTGGTGCTGTACTACACCTTGGTTGAATAATTTCTTCCTTATAACCCTTCTGTAGGGGGATATGTAATCGTCTACAGATGGGCTTTGGGTCTCTAATCCCCTTCATTCACATTGATATAATTGTTTGTTTTAGATATTTTGATACCTGCTACCTGATCCCATGAACACCTCATGATCACACAGGCTGGCGTGCTTCTTCCATGTGGCCTTATTTGTTTCCGTGCTAAATGGCTGCTTGTTTAACTTCAAGCCTTTAGGACTCCAGATGCTATATTTTTTTATAGCTAGGTACCATCCGCTCTTTTTACCACGTTTTTTGATGTACCCATTTTGTCTTGAGTGATTGTGTCAGGAATGTGAGTGCCAGATAATTAGAACAAAGTGTTCTTGTGTTAAGGGAAGTCTTGATTAGAAGCCCAAAGTCCATCTGCTATCTAAATACTTAACATATAAATATATGTACATTGGCATCTATCCCTTTTATTAAAAATTAATTTATTTACATATATATATGCCTATAGCTATACCTCTATAAAGAGCTTTTGCCCCCTATTTTTTGCTTCTATTTCCTCTTACCTTCCTCCTATCCCACTGAGGTAGTTAGTTTATTGTGCCAACCTGGCCGATAAACACATGTGGGATTAATTGAAGGGCAGAGCGATAAATGGCCGGGCGAGCCTTGCCTTTCTTGTCTCTTGCTGCTTGATCATCGGACTAGTGTGCCTTGTTTGTTCTGTGCCTTAATTTGCAAGCGACACTATCTGTGGGACACCTAACCCATGGACTGTGTCGCTGTAATTCGAGCTTCTTTCAAGACCTGCTTCGCCACACCATTGGAATTTACATCTCTTGAGCTGAGGACTGTCGGATCCAGTAATCTACCTGACTGTTGGTGACCTGCCTTGCTGTTGGCTGCCTGTGCTCGGATAGTCTGAATTGCTCTACAGAGGACTACCCAGAGGTCCTCAAGACTTGAAGGACTGCCAGTGTCTCACAACTGCCTCATGGGAGTGAGTTGCTCTGAGCCATTTGTACTGCTTTATATTTTAATTAACGGTTTATTTCTTATATTATACATCTATCTGTGTATATATATATGAAATTATTAGCATTCTGTTTGTTTCTCTAGAGAACCTTGTCTAACACTCCCACTATCAAGCTCAACCTCATTCAGCTCTCAGTAATTCCCCTTGGATACATTGCACTTGATTAAATCCCAGAAGTGGGGCACTTTTTAATGGCAGCCCTAAGAAACCCAAGAGGCTCACTGATGGCATGGTGGTTCTAAGTTCGGCTGTGATTTGAGAGGTCAGCCGCACTTCTCAAGAGAAATATGGGACTTTCTCCTTATTTAAAGAGATACAGTCTTGGAAACCCACAGGGAAGTTCTACCCTGTTCCTATAGGGTTGCCATGAGTCAGCATAGACTGAACGGAAGTGAGTTTTAAGTAAGTAAAGCAATATACCACATTTCTCCCTTACCCATGAAGGCTTCCTATCCAGGAAGTCTTCATAGTTGGTGCCTCAACTCACTACATATGTTTTGAAATTGACATGGAAGGACTATGTCTGTAAATATGTATGTGTGTAGTACATATAAACTTTCATGACTTATTTTAAAATGTTCAACCCTTTAAGTAAGGATTAACAGTTGAAGGATATTAATCTGCTCAGCAAGCAAAAATATTGTGGGAGGAAACGTAGCTATTGGGAAAAATTACAATATTCTTCAGCCAGTGGGTGGCACCTACTCATCTTTCTTGATTCCTGGAGCTTGTTTAACCTTTGGCTACTGGGTAATGATCATATGCTGTTGTGGCTGTCTTCAGTGAAACTTTATAAGATGGAGGTGTAGCGCTATTGGATGTTAATAGGTAGGTTTATTCCTTCAGCAGGTATTTTGCAATGACAATTATTGAGGAACAGCTTTCGTATTCGCTTTTTGAGATATACAACAGAGGGGATATTTGCTTCAATGTCGAGGATGTCTTATTCGGCTTATACAGGATCTGTGATACATCACACTAGGGAAGGTCATGAAGTGCAGATGATAAACCTTCTTCATCCATTCAGCAGGATTTGATAGCCTGGTGTTTGTTTAAACCAATGGAATCATTGCTCTTGCAGGTTGAACATTCCACCTCGGTTCTGGATGTGAGCATAACGAAGGGAGAGAAAAGCATTAAGAAAGATAACAGGCTGTTGTTTTCTTTGGGGGAGGCATTCCCCACCCCCCGCTTTTTTAGAAAGAGAGACTTCCAAAGAGGCCATTCCTTACCCTTCCTAATGCAGACTCCTCTGCAAAGAGCAAAGGTCAGCTAAAGCCCCGTCCTCAGCGTGGCCCAAGGTGAGTATAGAAACCAGACATGAAATGAACAGAAGGGTTCTTCAATTGTGTTGAGAGGGAGGTTATACTACCTACCTTTATTTAACTCGTAACTAAGCAAAGGCTAAGGAAAGCATTCTCGGCGGAAAAAACTTTTTTTCCCTTTTAGTGTGGGTTTAATTATATTAACATCTTCAGGAGTTATGAGGCTATAACTCTCTGATTAATTAAAAAAGTAAATCTTGATGTGATTGTTATAGGATCTGATTTTTAATTGCCTGGTTCTTCTTCTATATTCCAAAATTCCAAGAACAGAAATGGAAAACAGTTTTCTAAATTTTTAAAACAGTTTTATTGAAATATAACTCACATTTCGTGCAATTCAATGGTTTGAGAGTTGTATAATCATAACCACAATTAATTTTAGAACGTTTTATTCACTCTCCTACTCATTATTATTGCTACGCCAGTGACCCTCAAGTTCCCCGGCCATATTATTCATCCAGTTACTGCCTCTGTAAGTTTACTTATCCTGGGTTTCATATAAAGACAAGCATGCAAAACAACGCAAAATCCGAGAAGAACTACAAACAAGACAGAAAAAACTTCCATTGCATAGAAAGCAGAAAATAATACAAACTAGACCAAATTTAAAATGGGTCAAAAAAGGAAAACAAACAAAAACCTAACAAAACTAATCTCACTGCTCTATGAAGAGAATCAACCGCAAGAGAGCAAAAAGAGGGTATTTGCTCAAGGACAAAGTTCAGAAAGCAGGAAGGAGGAGGGAAGAAGGAAGAAGAGAAATGAACTAGCAAGAACTCAAGTGGAGTCTAAATCCATGTTCAGACTCAACATACAGCGAGAACTCTAACTGTAGACCACAGCCTTGCACAAACTACGAGCTTTCAAACGCAAGCTCTATTACAGCAGCTAGCCATGTATCAAACAAAAAACAAAACCACTGTCATTGATTTGATTTCAGTTTTTAGTGACCTTCTAGGACAGAGCAGAACGGTCCCATCGGATTGCCAGTGATCTTTATTAAAGCAGACAGCTGCATCCTTCTCCAGTGGAGCAGCTTATAGATTTGAACCACTGACCTTTTGGTTAGCAGACAAATGCTTAACCACGATTCCACCAGGGCTTCTCATTCTTCATAATATTTGTATAACGTTTCATTATACAAGATGGATCATTATTTAGTCAGCATATCTCCAATTACTATAGACTTCTGACATTACCAAAAGTTATTCAATAACCTAGTTATATGGGAATATAATTTCCAGAGAAATACTTAGATGTGTATTTGCTGGGATTAAAAGTATTTTTGTTTTAAGATCTGATAAATCTTGTAAATTTTATCTTTTCCAACATTGTTTCATTTTTTCCCCCTTCAGATTATAGGTACTTCAAGGATGGTAAACGTGCCCCGGCTTTAATGTTATAGCCTAAGACTAGTAGATGTGGAAATAAAAGATAACCTGGAAGTCACCATCATTAAACCTAGCTTTCTGGTACCTCAGAACTTTTTCCTAACACTTTTCTGAAACAATCACCTGCCACTATTATCTTTGTGAAGCAACAACATGTCCGTTTCACACTGCTCCTCATGCTCAATCTATCTTCTTTCTGGGCAAGGGAAAAGACATTTCACATCTACTGATCACCCACTAACATTTTCTTGTGAGTTATTTTAGGTTGAGTTAGTGTTTGGTCATCAACACCCTGACCCCAACTTATGAGTTCTAGTATCGGAAAGAAAATTAATGGGACCAGGTGCATCATTTCAGCAAAACTTAGAATAGTAAGTGGGTAGTGGTATATATATATACAAAGAAATTTGATTTCATAACTACAATACTAAAGGAGTGGGTGTAAGTAATTGACTATAAATTCTTAATACCTGCATCCACGGAAGCAGGTGTAGGTAGAAGTAAGCTAACAAAAACTTGTCTGTTCTTCATGTACTGACAGATTCTTAAGATGCAGACAGTGTGACGGCAGCTTAGTCAGGAGGAGTAAGAAACGAATGACTACAGATTCCTCAGAAAGTGTCTGAAAGCAGTGCTCCTAATTCTGCCCATCAACCTGAAGAGATGAATAACTGAAATCACATTATACCTGTATTTTTCTGAAGTGAAAACTGTCAACGTTCCTGTCACTGACAATGTTCTGACTGAGTTGGAAGGAGATTTTTGGCAGTTCACAATCTGTTAGCACATATTTCCACTGCTCTGGGGAAATGGCCTCAATACTTCAAGACCCAATACCTGAATTGTCAGTTAGAAATCAGTGTCAGAAGCAGAGTCATTGAGATCCAGTACTTTCAAAGTTTCAGAAGAAAGGAACAATATATGATACTAATAAGTTTGAGTAAGGTGGGGTATTATGCAATGTGCATTCATGTGATGTCTATTTCTTAAGTCTTATTCCACGAACTTAACCCTCATCTGTCAGTATGTCACACTGTCATGACTTATATGTTGCTATGATGTTGTAAACAATACTCTGGTATTTCAAATACCAGGAGAGTCACCCATGATGGATAAATTCTAATGGAGCTTCCAGATTAAGACCAACTAGGAAAATTTACATTAAGAAATTAACCAATGGAAACTATGGATCTGATGTTATGTGAAGAGGTGTGAGGCCCTTAGGTTGGAAGGCACAGTGATTGGAGCCATGCACAGAAGCACACCAACAATCATGAGTATGAAGACATGGACTAAATTCACTGCCAGGTAATAATGGCAACAGCATCTCCATTGTTCCAGGTGCTACAAACACTAACCGGGAACAAGAACATTTCTTACCTTTAAGAGTTTACATTCACTTTTTATTTGTACCGGGGTAGGAAGATGGAGGAACATATAACAAACAAATGAAAAAAGTTAGCAAGATAATCCAGATTATAACAAGTTCTATGAAACCATGGAACAAGAGGCAGTTGAGTGATCAGAACAAGGGCTTATTGCATGGTTTAGAGTAAAAAAAGTTGTGCACCAAAGTTGCATTCTATCACCCTAATTTTTTAATCCATATGCTGTGCAAATAACTAGAGATATGGATTGAATGAAGAAGATTGCTGCATCAGAATTGGAGGAAGGATTATTAACAACTTGAGGTTCGAAGATGACACAAACTTGCTTGCTGAAAGTGAGCAGGACTTGCTGATGAAGATCAATAATTGCAGCCATCAGTATGCGTTACAACTCAATGTAGAGAAAACAAAAATCTTCACAACTGAACCCGCAAGTAATATGATGGTAAACAGAAAAAAGATTGAGGTTTTCCAGGGTTCATCTTGCTAGGATCCACAATCAATGCTCATGGTAGCAGCAGGCAAGAGATCAAGTGATGCATTGTGTTGTGCAAATCAACTGTACAAGACATCTGTAGAGTGCTGAAAAGCAAGGATGTTCCTTTGAAGACGAACGTGTGCCTTACCCATGCTGATGTATTTTCTATTGCCTTATGGGCATGTGAAATTCGGAGGTTGAATAAGAAAGACTGAAGAAGAATCTAGGCATTTGTATTGTGATGCTGGTGAAGAACATTGAAAGAACCATGGACTGCCAAAAGAACAAATGAATCTATCTTGGAGGAAGTACAGCTGGAATAGTTCTTAGAGGCGAGGATGATGAGACTATGTCTGACGTATGTTGGACATGCTGTGAGGAGTGACCAGTCTCTGGAGAAGGACATTAGAGCTGCTAAGGTAGATGGGAAGTGAAAAAGAGGAAAGACCTTTTACAAGATGGATTGACACATGGCTGGCTGCACGGATTGGCTCAAACATACAATTTAAGGATGGAGCAGGACAGGGCAGTGTTTTGCTCTAGTGTAAATAGGGTCACTGTATAAGTCAGAACTGACTACAAGGGACCTAGGAACTTAAAAAACAAAATGAAGGTAATTAAACAAATCTACTCTAGAAAATGATTGGGGGATGGTATTCCTTTTGAAAGGGGAGTAGAAATATCTCCTATAAGGAGGTGTCATTTGAGCTCAGACATATGTCATTGTGAGTGTGTTGTATGTGTTGTAGCATGGGTAAGTTTTTTGTAGGCTTTATCCAATCTTAACGTGGACTGGGTAGTGATGAAACATTTTAAAAAAGACTCTGCCTCCCTCCACCTTCCCAGGGACTAACCCCCTCAGGGACTTTTTCTTAAATATTCCTACAATGATGCACCTTTGGACTGAGATAAAACATGGCACACTTATTTTAAAATGTACCCATTTTCTTTTTTTGTTGTTGTTTTTTTTTTCTTTTAGGTAGGTTTGCTGCTAGCTACAGAAAAATGTCTGAAATGGATGTTGACCCCCCTTTTTTTTTGTGGTTCTCACACTCTGAGGGTTTAGTGACCTGGTGTTTCTTGTCCTACACCTGACTCAACAAACCCTTTCCCAGGAGACACTCTCACACTTACTAATTCTAAGGTACAAAAGACTGATAATAGTTTGAGGTATTTATTCCCCAACAGACATGTACAACTGTAAACCAAAATGCATTGTGACAAAAATCAAAGAAACTTTTATCAAGCAAAAATATGAAAATGTGAAGCTATTGTTTCATGTTGTCTACTTTTGTCTGTACACTTCTGAAACTAGAATCTCCATTTCTCTGACCCTCTGCTGGAGAACTCCGTGTTCTTTGGTTTCTACCAGGGACCAAGGCTACGTTCCTTTTCATGTTCTTTGAATTATTGAATGCAAAGGGTGTCTGAAGGGGCAAGGTCTGCGTTGTAGAACTGTAGGTAGTGTAGATGGGCAAAGGTTCTCAACAAAATGCAGTTCCCATAGGACGAACTTTAGATTCTAGAAAAATTAGTAGTTACTAAAAATAAAAAATTCCTGGGTGCAACTTTCCTGGTGTTTTTCTCATTAGTGCAGTTTCTAATTTTCTTAAAACATTTTTCTAAAATAAGCTCCTGCCGTCTTCTTGCATGACTCCTTTGGGACTCCAAAGAGTTATCGTGACCGTCTAAGCTGACCTCTCTGTCTTGGATCTAACTGGCCCAGAGGATCCCCTTGGAAACCACTATTTTGATTGGAATTTTTTTTTTCTTTTCCTAACAAGCCCGAGACAAGTGTGTTACTGAGAGAATTTTCTGCAGCTATCCACTGATGACAGAGTCATGTCTGTTTGTGCTGGTGCTGCTAGGTTCAGGCCCAGAGAGACCTTACACATAAGGTGAACCACTGCCTGGTCCTGCAGCGCCCTCACAATTGTTCCCTTGCTTGAGCCCACTGGTGCAGCCATGGTGGCAATCCATCTCCTTGAAGGCCGTCCTCTTTTGTGCCTTTCTCCAGGGATGGGTCTCTCCTAACATGTCCAAAGTATGTCAGATGAAGTCTTGCCACTCTTGCCTCTAAGGAGCACTCTGGCTGTACTCTTCCAAGTCAGATTGACTTGTTCTTTTAGCAGCCCATGCACTTTCAATATTCTTGTCTTCTTTAGAGTATTGGAAAGCAAGGGTGTGATTTAGGTGTACCTGACCCAATCATTTCATATGCATGTGCAAGTTAGACATTGAATAAATAGGACCAAAGAATTGATGTGTTTGAAAGGTGGTGCTGGAGTTATGTCTAGACATATATTTTAAAATAAACCCATTCATGTATGAACTGGAACCCTATAACAATACTTTAGAAGAAATCTTTTCCTCATATATTTTAATAAGGATTAAAAAATAGAAGCACCAATTATAGGATTTCAGATACCATGAATACAGAGAGTATAATAACTTCTGTGATATCACAGCAGGCAGTTTTATAATATATTTACTTCTCAGGTCTGGTGCTTTGGACAATTGATACAGGACTCTAAGTTCCTAGAAAAACTTAACTCCCGTAGCTTTTAAGGATGGACAAAATAAAATGTCAGACTGCTGGATTTTCTCATTGCATTGAATTTCTTCTCTACCACATCGTCATGCATGTTACGACATGCATTGAAGTCATTAAATGCCGGGAAGCAGCCTCAATATTTTTTCATGCTCAGCTAAATTCATATCTTTTCCCACACCTCTTAACTGATGTGGAGCCAGTGCCCAAAGGAGTGTCGCACACATTAGTCCCTCCCGGAATCATGAGTCGGGTGCCAGCAAAGTAACAGAACAGACACTAGAGTCACAGCCTAGGCAGAATTTTATCCCTGACCACTTTAATTCAGTGAACGCAGGTTGAGATAAAGTCAAAGGAAACCGTGAAAAATTAAAGACTAATATAGATGATAACAACAGCTACATACCATGTTAAGCATCTTATTTCCTGGTGGTGCAGTGGTTAAGGATTGGGCTGCTCAACCTACGATGGGTAGTTCAAAGACACCAGATGCTCCTGGGGAGAAAATGAGGCTTTCCACTCCTGTAAGGAGTTAAAGTCTCGGGAACCCCCAGGGGGCAGTTCTACTCTGTGCTATAAAGACTCTGTGAGTGAAACAGGCTCAATGGCAGTGGGTGAATGGGATCTTATGTACTCCCAAGAATGAACCTGTGGAATAGAACCCGTGGTCATAGCCACTTGGTGGATGAGGAGATGGAGGCCTAGAGTAATTACATGCTTTGCCCCATATCTAAAGGTGAAATGTAAGCCAAGGTGTGGCTGGCCCCAAAGTCCATTTCATTAGCTTCATCCTATCAGCCGAGGACGTGAACAGCTCTGGAAGGAGAAAGGAGTGCTTTTTATGGATTCTGCCCAGTGGATGATTGTGCTTGCTCCTGTGAGCTAGACCTGACATTCTATTTTAATTATTATCTTTAAAACCTGCTGCTGTAAAGTTGTTCTGCCTTACGGTGGTCCGATGTGTGTCAGAGTAGAATTGTTCCATAAGGTTTTCAATTGTTGCTTTTATTGGGAGTAGATAGCCAGTCCTTTCTTCCGAAGTAATGCTGAATGGACTGGAACTTCCAAACCTTTGGTTAGCAGCCTCTACAGTATCCAGGGTCTCCTACTTGTTTAAAGTAGTTTTTTCGTGAAGAGAGTACATTGAATGTTGATGATGATAGTAATCTTGGTCATAGTTTTGGGCTAGCATTTGTGAATATATTTAGTTACCAGTAAACTATGAGCTATTTCAGAATAAGAACAACAATAATTTTCTTTCTTCCTCTTTTCCCCCTTGCTACTGACCTTTGATTTTGCATTATTTACCTCTAAAATGTCTCTTGGATAATGCTTTTTGTGAGTGTTAATAAGCTATCCACTTCCTCTCCTGTTGACATTTGCCTTTTTACGTACTACTTAAAAATATTTAACCATGACTGAAGAGTATTTGATAGAACCCGGAGTCTTCATTTTTCTTATCCTTTCTGTATACGACCTGCGTGATCTTGATGTGTATTAAAACCTAATATTGTGGAAGAACAGGATTCAGAGTGTATCTTTGGTAAGGTGACCCTGCAGAGAGCCTTCAGGTGCTAACTGATTGGTGACATGTGCTAATGCACAGGGAGGTCCTAAACAAAAACCAAACTCACAGCTATCAAGTCGACTCTGACTCACAGCAACCTTACAGGGGAAAAATGGGATCACCAGATGAATAATCTCCAAGTTATTCCTGCTACACCACCAAGTTATCCCGTCTATTCCTGCTACACCACCAAGTAATCCCGTCTATTCCTGCTACACCACCAAGTTATCCCTTGCTCATTATGGAGAAGATGTCGTTCCTGGAATGGGGGCGTGGGTGTGAACTGGGAATAATTTGTAAATAATATTGTCATGAGGAGAAGTGTTTTCTGGACCATCTATAAATGCCAATGTGAAAGCATATACAAGTGAATTGGAAGACTGTCTTAGTTCCTTAAGGCTGCTAAACTGAAATACCAGAAAGAGGTGGCTTAATAAATGTAAATATAAAACTTAATAAATATAAATATAAAACTATTTTTCCTAGCTCGGCAGACTGAACATTTGAGTGCAGTATCCTGTGGCTATAGGGGAGACTCTCTGACTGTTTTCTGGCTATAGGGGAAATTCTCTGACAGTACCATGGCTATGGGGGAGACTCTGACGGTATCCGGCTATAGGGGAGATTCTCTGATGGTATCCCGGCTATAGGGGAGATTCTCTGACAGTACACCGGCTACAGGGGAGATTCTCTGACTATTTCCCGGCTACAGGGGAGTCTCTGACAATACCCAGGCTATCGGGGAGACTCTCTGACTGTTTCCTGGCTATAGGGGAGACTCTGACAGTATCTTGGCTATAGGGGAGACTGACTGTTTCCCGGCTATAGGGGAGACTCTCTGACAGTATCTAGGCTATAGGGGAGATTCTCTGGTAGTACCCAGATTATAGGGGAGACTCCCTGACAGTACCCCGGCTGTAGGGAAGACTCTCTGATAGTGTCCCGGCTATAGGGGAGACTCTCTGACAGTACCTCGGCTTTAGGGGAGACTCTGATGGCTCCTTGATTCCTTGGAACTTCGGGTCCTTCATTCCCCAGAGATCTACAATGCTTTTCTGCTTGCTTGCTCACATGTATGCACGTGTGTGTGTGCTTATTTCCATCTTTTGTTTTCTTTTTTATTATTGTAGTTTCAGGCAAGTTTACAGAACAAATTGGTTTTCCATTCAACTATTTATACACATTTTTTCCATAAGATCATTTTATTGGGGGCTCTTACAACTCTTATTACAACCCATACATCAATTGTATCAGACATATTTGTACATATATTGCCATCATTCTTTTCTAGACAGTTACTTTCCATTGAGCCCTCTTTTGTTCCCTCCTCTCATGGACCCTTGATGGATTATAGATGGTTATTATTTTCACATCTTACACCGACTGCTATCTCCCTTCACCTCCAGCGTCTGTGTTCTTCCCTCTGGAGGAGTGTGTGCGGTTATGTGCCATTCATTGCAATCGGTACCCCTTCCCTCTCCCCCCACTTCAGGCTACCCTTTTGGTATCGCTATTCCCATTCCTATTCCTGGGTTCCGTGTGTCATGAGCTTTATCTCTTGCCTATATCTATGTATATGTTCTGGTCCAGTCTAGAGTGGGAATCAGCACTGGGACGTGATAGTGGGGTGTGAGGAAGCCTCAAGGAACCAAAAGTATATTGCGTGATCGATCAGTGCTCTACTGCACCCTTTTTGACTCATCCCTTCTCTGGGACCCCTCTGTGGGGGGATGTTCCCTTGTCTATAGATGATTTTGAGTCTCTGCTCTGACTCCCCTCATTATCACCAATGCATTTTCGTTTGTTTGTTGTTTGTTATGAATCTTTTGATGCCTGTTTTACCTGGTCCCAATGACACCTCACGATCACACTATCTGGTATGCTTCTTCTATGTGGGCTTGTTGCCTCACTGTTGGATGGCCTTGTTTAACTTCAAGCCTTTCAGACCCCAGATGCTATATCTTTTAATAGCTGTGGTGAACATCACAAAATGCCAGCTTGTTAGAACAAAGTATTCTTGTATTGAGGGAGGGTATGAGCTGAGGCCCAAGGTCCATCTGCTGTCTTCGTGTTTTGCCTTATAAATATGTGTACATAGGCCAATACCTCTATTTTTATGGATTAATGTATTTCCATAAATACACACCTCTGTATTACATAATACACTGGGATGGTAGGGGAGGGTGGGATAGAGAGGAGGAACTGATTATAGGGGTCTACATATAACCTCCTCCCTGAGGGATGAACAACAGAAAAGTGAGTGAAGGGAGACGTCAGACAGTGTAAGATATCACAAAATAATAATTTATAAATTATCAAGGGTTCATGAGGGGGGAAGGGGAGAGGGAGGGGGAAAAATAAGGAGCTAATGCCAGGGGCTTACATGGAGAGCGGGTGTTTTGAGAATGATGAGGGTAACGAATGTACAAATGTGCTTTATAAATTGATGTATGTATGGATTATGATAAAAGTTATATGAGCTCCCAATAAAATTATTAAGAAAAAAAGATTGACAATTATAGTTTTGCTTCCTAGAGCCTTCCTCTTCTTCCTTTTGCTTCCTTCTGTCCCACCATCACATTCCCTCTTCTTCCACCTCTTAGTACCTCCTCTCAGGTAGATTTGTGTTGCTCTAATACACAAAGGATCTCAAAAACATCCTGGATGTTGGTTTTAATTCCCTAGTTGTTCCCTGTCTATGGTGTTGTTTCCTAACCACCACTCCCATCAGCCCACCACCTTCTCCCAACAAGACTGTCTACGCCTATTGCTTTCTCCCCGAGCTTGCTTTCTCCCTGAGCTTGCTTTCCATATCTATCTTATATCTATCTTATATAAGTAGGCAAACCAGCAATGTCCTAGTCCAAACGATAAGAAACAAATGCTTGGAAAAAGAAAAGGAGAAGGAAACAAAATACATAATTCTAGGTCTGTCCACTGGCCTTTATGAATCTCTCCCCACTGATTCTGGCGTAGTTCCGGGGGCTGCTCTTCCAAGCCCGAAGTCTATTTTGGGAGTTCTTTAGGGGCTTTGTGGATTGGCTTTGCTCCAATTGCTGATATGCTATGCTCTCTTCTTGGTTTGTCCTGTTGCAGGGGATTCAGGCCGCATTATCTCCCTGCGATGCGTCCCCATTATAGTCCTCTGTTGCAGTACACTCCATTTAGGTCCACTTAGGGGACAACTTATCTTGAGTTGTTGGCAGTCCTCTCTGTCTTAGCAGCTCCGTGAAGGGACATCATCCTCTGGACATGGTGTGCCAATGTGGAGTCTGGGCCAACTGGCCTTTCCTCTTTTTCCTTCTTGGTTTGCTTCTGTGTGGGCATGCTAAGTTGCCTCATTTCCCCCACCTGAAGGTTTAGGATGGGGTCAGATTGGCTCTGGTTGGGGCCAGCCTTGTAGCTCAGTCTTTTCATGCAATCCTCTATGTGGTTACATGGCCTTCCTGATTTGGTATGCTGTAGTGGGGTCTGTATGCATACTCCCAATTCTGTGGATACATAGCCAATATTCTCCCCTAGGTGGATTAGTGCCCTGTTCCCCTCCTTGCCATCATCTCAGCTCCCTCCCCTCTTCTCTCTCTTTCCCCCCTTTCCCTTCTTTATGTTGCATTCACATGTACCCCCTTGGATTTAGTCTGGTCTGACCTTCACCCAACTGCCTGTGCTTCCACCCGTATATTGTGAGATAAGTGTCTTTTCTTCTATACCTACTACGCTGAATATACTTAACTCAGGGCATTCATGTCATATTTATCCTTTTGTGGTTGGCTGACTTCCCTTAGCATAATTTCTTCTAACTCTTCCCATGAAATGATGTGTTTCACGTGATCATTCGTGCTTTTTAGTACTGCATAGTACTCTGCTGTGTATGTTCCAGAGTTTACTAATCCACTCATCTATTGATAGAAATTTAGGTGTTTCCAACTCTTTGGGATTATGAATTGCCCCAAAATAAACATTGGGACCTAGAGAACTGGTCATGTTTTATTTCTTACCTCTTCTGGGTATATGCCCAGTAGAGGGACAGCTGGGTCATAAAGTCACTCAATTTCCATTTCCTTTAAATATCACCAGATCACTTTTCACCGTGGCTGTACATTTCTACACAACCATCAGCAGTGGAGGAGAGTTCCTATTTTGTCACATCCCATCCGACATTTATTGCTCTCTGAATTCCTGATTTGAGGTAACCTCAAAGGTGTTAGATGGAATCTCATGGTGGCTTTAGGTTGCTTTTCTCTTATGGCTAATGATCGGAAACACATTCTCATATGTTTACTGGCCATACGGGTCTCCTTCCTAGTAAAATTTCTTTTCAATCCATTTGCCCACTTCCTCAGGGGGTTAACCATTTTCCTATTTTTGCAGGCCAGGAGGGTATTGTAGATTTTAGTAATAAGCCCTTGGTCTGATGTGTTAAAGCTAAAAATCCTCTCCCAGTCTGTGGGTTACCTTACTACCTTCTTGGTGAAGTCTTTCGACGCATGTAATAGGTGCAGTAGGTGTTAAAATCAGGTAAAGAGAGTCCTCCGACTGTCCTCCTTGAGGAGTTCTCTTCTAATTCTGGGTTTCTTCCCTCTCCATATGTGGTCAGTTTTTCCAATTCTTTCAAGGTTGTTGGTATTTGAATTGGGACAGTGTTAAACTTATAAAGTGCTTTGGGTAAGATTGACATCTCTACTTTACTGAGTCTTCCAATCCACGAGCATGAGCTATTCTTCCATTTGTGGAGGTTGCTTTTGGTTTCCTGTAATAGAGTTTTGTAGTTTTCCTTGTACAGGTCTTTAGTTTTCTTGGTTGAATACATTCCTAGGTATATTGATTTGTTCTTGGCTATTGTGAAGGGTACTGCCTTCTTGATCTCCTCTTCCATTGTACTGTCTGATGTATATAGAAAAGTGACAGACTTATGTTTATTAATCTTGTACCCTGCCACTCTTCCATATTCCTTTATTGCTGTAAGTACTCCTTTTGTGGAACTTTTGGGATTTTCAATGTACAGAATCATGTTGTCTACAAATAGCGATATTTTCACCTCCTCTTCTCCCAGTTGGATACTTTTACTGTTCTTCTACTGTCTTATGTTGTTAGCTAGGACTTTCAGTTCTATTTTGAATAGAAGTGGGGACAAGGGGCATCCTTGTCTTGTCCTCTTTTTCAGTGGTATTGTTTTAGGCTTTTCTACATTGACTGATGTTGGTTGTTGGATTTTTGTAGATCGCTTGTATTAGCTTGAGGAATTTTCCTCCTGTTCATGTCATCATGAGTGTCTTAATTAGGAATGGGTGTTGGATGTTGTCAAATGCTTTATCTGCATCTATCGATATCATGTGATTCTTATACTTTTTCTTATCAATGTGGTGTATAATATTGATGAATTTTCAGATGTTAAACCATGCCTGCATCCTTGGATGAATCCTACCTGATCGTGGTGGATGATATGCTTTTGTATTCTATTGACCAATATTTTGTTAAGGATTTTTGCATTTATGTTCATTAGAGATATTGGTCTGTAGTTCTCTATACCTGTCGGATCCTTTCCCTGTTTGGGTATCAGAGTTTTAATGCTTTTATAGAATGATTTTGGGAGTTTGCCATACTTTTCCATGCACTGGAATAATTTGTGGAGCATCAGAGTCAACTCTTCCCTGAATGATTGGTAAAATTCCCTGTGAAGTCATCTGGTCTGGGGGATTTTTTGTTGGTATCTTCTTGATGACCCTCTCTATTTATTTTGCTATGGATTTGTTGAGGTTCTTGACCTCTGTCTGGGAAAATCTAGGTAGGGACTGTTTTTTCAAGTATTTATCCATGTCTTCCATGTTTTTGAATTCATTAGAATCCAGTCATTCATAGTACTTTGTGATTATCCTTTAATCTCATTGGGGTCTGTTGTGATTACCCCTGTTTCATCCCTCAACACGGCTATTGATAGTTTGTTCTTTCCTTTCCTTGGTTAGGTTCGCCAGCGGTCTGTCAATTCTGTTGATCTTTTCAAAGAACCAGCTTTTGCTGCATTAATCTTTTATATTGTTCTTTGTCTTCCCACTGGTTTTTATTACTATATATACTCAAGTGTAAGCTGAGTTTTTCAGCACATTTTTTAATGCAGTTTTTGTGGCAAAATTAGGTGCCTCGCGGATATTCAGGTCGGCTGATACTCAAGTATATATGGTTTTTCTTTTCTTTTTCTATTGGAGGGATTGTTCTGTTGACTCTATTCTAATTGCTGGAGGTTTTGTGATAACGTGTCAGTCATAAACCTCTCTTCTTTATAATATATGCATTTATTTATATCAAATTACCTCTGATAACTGCTTTCACAGTTTCCCATAAGTTTGATAAGTTGTATTCTTGTTCTCATTACTTTCTAGAAACTTCCTAATCTCCTGTCTAATCTGGGCCAGTACCCATTCATGTCACAGAAGATCATTGTTCATCCTCCAATTGTTTGCTCTTGCTTTTCTGGTTGTCCTTTTATTAATCTCCAGCTTTATGACGTGGTGATTCAAGAAAGACATCTGAATAATCTTTATGTTTGAATTTACTTAGGTTCAGCTTGTGTCCAGGAATGTGGTCTATTCTCAAAAATGAGCCATGTGGGTTTGAGAAGAATTTGAACTTTTTGCGTTTGGATGGAAAGCTCTGTAAATGTCTCTCAGGTCCAGTTGCCTAATTGTGTTGTTTAGCTCTATAGTTGCTTTGCTGAGCGTCTTTCCCTGTGATCGATCTTTCTCTGAATGAGGTGAATTTAAGTGACCTAGTATGTTTGTTGAATCTGTGATTTCTATTTTCATCGTTTGATAAGTTTGTCGAATATCACGGGTTCATTGTTAGGAGCGTAAATATTAAATATGCTTACTGATTCCTGATTTACTGATCCTTTGAGCATTAGCTAGTGCCCTTCCTTGTGTCTTTTTATGGTTTGAACCTTGAGGTTAATTTTGTTGGAGACTAGGATTGCCACCTCTGCTCCTTTTAGTTGACGTTTGCCTGGTATACTTTAGGCCAGCCTTTTATTCTCAGTTTGTTTTTGTCTTTGATCTTAAGATGTGTCTCTTGTAGACAAAGGATTGATGGGTTATGTTTTCTGAGCCAGTCTTGAAGCCTTTTTCTTTTAATGTATGAACTGAGGTCTTTGGTATTCTGAGTCATTATCAAAATCTGTGCATTCATTGCTATAATCTTGTACCTTGTGTTTTGGCTGTTTTCCTATATGCCTTCTATCAGTGTGCTGTGTTTGTGTGTTTTCCTTCTGAAGCCCTGTTTTCTTGGTAATTTTGCCTGCTCATTGGTTTCTGATGGAGTTGGGCTATACTGTGGTCTGTTTCTGCGTTGTGGATGTTGGCCTTCTGACCATGGTGAGCATTCAGTATCTTCTGAAGAGTTGGGTGTATTTCAGTGCATTCTTTGAGTTTTTCCTTGTCCCGGAAGACCAGTATCTCCCTATCTATCTTAATGGGTAGTTTGTCAGGGTAGAGGATTCTTCGCAAGGCATATTTTTCTTTCAGTTTTTGGAAGATGCTGTTCCACTCTCTCCTCTTCATGGTTTCTGCTGCATATTCTTACCTGAGCTCCCTTGTATGTGACCCCCTTTCCTTTCTCTTGCTGCTCTTAATTTTTTTTCTTTTTCCTCAAGTTATATGCCATAGTGAGTTCTTCTTTGGATTTAGTCTAGTTCATGTTCTCTCTGATTTATGTGAGTGTCTGATTTGCATTCATTAAGGTGGGATAATTTGTTTAAGAAATTCCCTCACTAATTTAGCTGTTGACTTGTTCATAGTGTCCTGCTTAAGAGACCAATTATTTGAATATTGTCTGTCTTCATAGCATCTGCTATTGATCTCAAGTTATCTTCTGCCTCTTTTATTATCCTATTTTAAAAATCATTTTATTGGGCCTCACACAACTCTTACCACAATCCATACATACATCAATTGTGTAAAGCACACTTATACATTCGTTGCCATCATCGTTCTCAAAATTTGCTTTCCTCTTGGGTCCCTGGAATCAGCTCCTCATTTACCTTTTCACCTCCCCATTCCTCCCTGTGCCCCCCTACCTTATGAACCCTTAATAATTTATAAATTATTAATTTATCTTATCTTACACTGCCAAGCATCTCGCTTCACTCACTTTTCTGTTGCCCACCACCAGAGAGAAGGTTATATGTAGATCCTTGTGGTGTGGTTGCTTCCCCATTTCTAACCTCCTTCCCTCCTGGAATTGCCAATCTCATCCCTGGTCCTGGGGGGTTTATCTGTTCTGTATTCCCTGTGTTCCCAATTCCCATCTATACCGCTGTGCATCCTCTGGTCTAGTCAGGTTTTCAAGGTAGAATTGGGACCATGATAGTTGGGGGGAGGTAGCATTTAAGAACTAGAGGAAGGTTGTGAGTTTCATTATTGCTACACTGAACCCTGAGTGACTCATTTCCTCCTCTCTACCCCTCTGCAAGTGATGTCCAATTGTCTGCAGATGAGCATTAAGTCCCCATCATGCACTCCCCTCATTTACGATGATATGATTCCACACCCCGCACCCCCCACCCCCTGCCTTTGGTGCTTGAAACCTGGTCCCCTTGGCCCTTCATGATCACACATGTTGGTATACTGCTTCCATGTGGGCTTTGTTCCTTCTGGGCTAGATGGCCGCTTGTTTACTTTCAAGCCTTTACGTCCCCAGACACTATATCTCTCAACAGCCGGGCACCATCAGCCTTCTTCACCATACTTACTTATGCACACATTCGTCTTCGGCGTTTATATGGGAAGGTGATCACACAATGATGGTTTTTGTCCTTTGGTGTCTGCTACTTGATCCCTTCAACACCTTGTGTTCACACAAGCTTGTGTTCACACAAGCTTGTGTGCCTCTTCTCTGTGGGCTTTGTTTTTTCTGAGCTAGATGGGCACTTGTTTGCCTTCAAGCCTTTAAGACCCCAGACGCTATATCCTTTGCTAGCCAGGCACCATCAGCTTTCTTCACCACGTTTGCTTATGCACACGTCTGTCTTCAGCGATCATGTCGGGAAGGTGGGTATCATGAAATGACTGTTTAGCTGAGCAAGGTGCTCTTGTTAAGGGAATGTGCACGAGACCCAATGTCCATTCTCCACTCTACTACTAAACTTATAAATATATACACATAGGTCTATTTCCCCCATAATCATAAATATTTTTACATATGTACATGTCTGTATTTAGGCTTCTCTGTATGCCCTTTGCATCCTACTCCTTTCCTCTATTTCTTTACATTTTCCTCCTGTCCCACTACCATGTTCAGCCTTCATCCTGGTTTCAGTAACTCCTCTTAGTTACCTTGCCCTTGGTCACTCCCTACCAGTCCTCCCATCCCCTCTCTCCACTGGTTTTGAACCACTTGTTATTCCCTTGTCTCTGGGTTGGCCAACACCTCCTCCTTCCCCTACCTCCCACACTCTCATGTCTCTCTGGGGCCGTTGGTCCCATTATTTTCTTAAAAAATTTTTAAATTAATATATCATTTTATTGGGGGCTCATACAACTCTTATCACAATCCATACATACATCTATTGAGTAAAGCACCCTTATAGATTCGCTGCCCTCATCATTCTCAAAATTCGCCTTACACTTGGGTTCCTGGAATCAGCTCATTTTCCTTTTTTCCCCTCCCCCTTCCTCCCTGCTCTCCCCTATGAACCCTTAATAGTTTATAAATTATTATTTTATCTTATCTTACACTGCCCAGCATCTCCCCTCACCCACCTTCCCATTACCCATCCCCCAGAGAGGAGGTTACACGTATCTGTGAGATCGGTTCTCCCTTTCTACACCCCCTTCCCTCCCGGTGTCGCCATTCTCACGGCTGGTCCTGAGGGGTTCATCCACACTAGATTCCCTGTATTTCCAGATTCCTACTGCACTGCTGTGCATTCTCTGGTCCAACCAGGTCTGCAAGGCAGAATTGATATCTTGATAATTGGGGGGGAGGAAGCGTTCAAGAACTAGAGGAAGGTTTTGAGTTTCATTGTTGCTACACTGAACCCTGAGTGACTCATCTCCTCCCCGCTACTCCTCTTCAGGGGATGTCCAGCTATCTACAGATGGGCATTGGGTCCCCATCATGCACTGCCCTCATTCATGGTGATGTGATTTCCCCCTCCATCTTTGTTGTTTGAAACCTGGTCCCCTCGGCCCTTCATGATCACACATGTTGGTGTACTGCTTCCCTGTGGGCTTTGTTGCTTCTGGGCTAGATGGCTGCTTGTTTACTTTGAAGCCTATATCTCTCGATAGCCGGGCACCATCAGCCTTCTTCACCACACTTACTTATGCACACATTCATCTTCGGCGTTTATGGGGGGAAGGTGATCACACAATGAGGGTTTTTGTTCTTTGGTGTCTGCTACATGGTCCCTTCAACACTTTGTGTTCGCTTAGGCTTGTGTGCTTCTTCTCTGTGGGCTTTGTTGTTTCTGAGCTAGATGGCCTCTTGTTTGCCTTTGATAGCCAGGCACCATCAGCTTTCTTCACCACATTTGCTTTTGCACACATCTGTCTTCAGCGATCATGTCGGGAAGGTGGGTATCATGGAATGACCGTTTATCTGAGCAAGGTGCTCTTGTATTGAGGGAATGTGCACGAGGAGGCCCGATGTCCACCTGCTATCCTACTACTGAACCTATACATATATACACATAGGTCTAATTCCCCCACAATCAGAAATATATTTACCTATGTACATGTCTGTATTTAGGCTTCTCTGTATGACCCTTGCATCCTACTCCTTTCCTCTATTTTCATACGCTTTCCTCCTGTCCCACTACCATGTGCAGTCTTCATTCTGGTTTCAGTAATTCCTCTCAGTTACCTGGCCCTTGGTCGTTCCCTGTCAGTCCTCCCATCCCCTCCCTCCACTGGTTTTGAACCACTCATGTTCCCTTGTCACTGGTTTGGCCAACACCTCCTCCCTACCCCTACCTCCCATGCTCTCATGTTCCTCTGGGACCATTAGTCCCATTATTTTCTTCTCACATTGTTTGTCCAGTCTATCTTACCTAGGTGGACCTGCAGATATATTAATATGTGCATAAAATTGTGGATGGCTTTGACAGAACCAAAGTGGAACATAAGAACATGGCAACGATGGCAGCAACACAGACAAGCTAGCAAACAAAAAAGCCACTGACATACAAAATTTAAAAGAATATAAAAAAAGAAAAAAACAAAAAGACAGAAAAACATTTTTTTAAAAAGAAAGAAAGGCCTGTTAGTAGTTTAAGGTCTGTTTGTGGACCTTTACAAGTGTTTTCCAGATGAGTCTGATGGGGTGCCACATCCTGGACCCAAAATCCATCCTTTATACCCTCGGGACCTCCTTGCTCTGCTTACCCCTCTGCTCCATTGCACGCCCCAAGTGTTTTGCCTCAGTGTGGGTGGGAAGCTCAGTCGCACATCACACACGGTTTGTCCAGGTGCTGTCCGTGTAGGGCCATAGGTCAGTGCAGGATATTGCATCTCACCGTGGGGCCAGCTATATGGTCTTCTCTGTACAATGGGCCCTCGGAACCACACTATTGTCCTCTGAGCTTGGTGGGCCCAGGTGTGCTCTGCTCTGTACTTCCTCCTTCCTTTGCTATAGCTTCGTTCTGGGTGTGGTGTGGTAGGTCAGTTCCTTTCCCACACCAGACGGTCTATTTTAATTTTTTGTGCTACTCCCTTCCATGGTGGTGTTTGGGCTAATTCTGGTTAGGGCCGGCGTCTGGTCTAGTCTCTTTGTGCATTCCTCTGCGTGTTACATTGCACTCCTGTTTGGCGTGTCATGGTGGGGTCTGTATGTACATTCCAGTTCTGTGGGGACACAACCAATACTCTCTCCCTGAGTGGGTTAATGCCTTGTTCCCCCTGTGTCATCAACTCAGTTTCTCCCTGCCCCACTTCTCCCTCCACCTGCCCCTCTTTCCCTTCTTTATGTTGGACTCTCATGTACCTCCCTAGGTGTGGCCTGCCCTCCCTCCAACTATCTATGCTTCCATCCGGATGGGCAGGTGGAGGGAGAAGCTTCCATCGATTGATGAGTACAATCAGCATGCCAGGAATAGAAGAATAAACACATATCTCTTCTATTCCTGGCATGATGATTGTACTTACCTCAGGGGACTCATGTTTTACCTGTCCTTTTGAGTTTGGCTTACCTTGCCTAACAGGATTCCTTTCAGCTCTTCCCACAAAACGACGTGTTTCATGTGATCTTCCGTACTTTTAAGTGCTGCATAGTACTCCGTTGTGTGAATGTGCTAGAGTTTACTAATCCACTCATCAATCGATGGAAGCTTAGGCTGTTTCCAAGTCTTTGTGATTGTGAATTGTTCCACAATAAACATTGGAGCGCAGATGACTGGTAGTGTTTTATTTGTTGCTTCCACTGGGTTTATGCCCAGTAGAGGGATGACTGGGTCATAAGGCATATCAATTTCCATTTTCTTTAAGTATCTCCAGATTGCTTTCCAAGTGGCTGTACAAATCTAGACAACCACCAGCAGTCGAGCAGGGTTCCTACTTCACCACAGCCCCTCCAACATTTGTTGCTCTCTGATTTGCTGATCTCGGCTAGCCTGAGAGGTGTTAGGTGGTATCTCATGGTTGTTCTGATTTGCATTTATCTTATGGCTAATGACCTTGAACACTTTCTCAAATGCTTATTTTCCATGTGGGCCTCATCCCTAGTGAAAGTTCTTTTCAGCTCTTTTGCCCACTTCCTTAGGGGGCTAACTGTTTTCCTCTTTTTGCAGGTCATGATGGTGTTGTATATTTTAGTAATGAGCCCTTTGTCCAATGTGTCATTACTAAAAAGCCTCTCCCAGTCTGTGGGTTGTTGTCACCCTCCTGGTGAAGTCTTTCGAGATGCACAGGTGCTTTATTCTTATTAAATCCCATTTGTCAATTTTCAGTTCACCTGTGTCTGTAACCTTCCCTATTGCAGTGAGCCAATGAGTTCCTTGGGCCAGTGATCTGAGGTTAGTGTCAATTCCTTTATTGATGGTCCTGATGGTTTGGGGTTTAACTGCTAGGCTGTGATCCACCTTGAGTTTATTCTTGTGCATGGGGTGAAATAAATGTCTTGTTTAATCTTTCTTCATGTGGATATCCATTGTTTCCAGCACCACTTGTTAACAAGGGCATCTGCTTCCCAGTTGATGGTTTTGGGACATTTGTCGAAGATCAGTTGTCTATATGCTGATGGTTTTATTCTTGGGCTTTCTATTCTTTTCCACTGGTCTGAGTGTCTGTCATTGTGCCAGTACCACACTCTTTGGACCACTGTAGCTGTAGGCATTAAAATTGGGTAAGGCGAATCCTCCAACTGTTTCCTTCTTTTTTAGGAGTTCTCTGCTAATTCTCGGTTTCTTCCCTCTCCATATGAAATTTGTGGTCAGTTTTTCCAATTCTTTGAAGAAGGTTGATGGTATTTGAAGTGGTACAGCATTGAACTTGTAAAGTACTTTAGGTAGGATTGTCATCTTTACTATGCTAAGCCTTCCAATCCATGAGCAGGGGATGTTCTTCCATTTGTGGCGGTCACTTTTGGTTTCCTGTAGTTGGGCATATGCTTTCCTTGTATAGGTCTTTAGTATTTTTGGTTAAATGTATTCCTAGGTATTTCTGTTTGTTCTTAGCTACTGTGAAGGGTACTTCTTTCTTAATCCCCTCTTCCATGGTCATGCCCTTGCTTTTCAGGACATCCTCTTATTAATCTCTAGCTTTATGGCATGGTGATCTGAGAAAGATGTCTGGATAATATCTATGTGTTTGAATGTACTCAGGCTATATTTGTGTCCCAGCATGTGGTCTATTGTTGAAAAAGATCCATATGGACTTGAGAAGAATGTGAAATCCTTTGCATTTTGATGGAAAGCTCTATATAAATGTCTATTAGGCCCTATTGCATAATTACATTGTTTAGCTTTATGGCCTCTTTGCTGAGCTTCTTTCCCAGTGATCTGTATTTCTCTGATAGTGGATTGTTAAAGTCACCTACTATGATTGTTGATTCCCTGGCTTCTTTTTTCATCTTTTTAATAGTTTATCGAAATTCACCGCATCATTATTAGGAGCATAAATATTCAATATGCTAAGTGCTTCTTGGTTTACTGAACCTTTGAGCATTATTTGGCGTCCCTCTTTGTCTCTTTTCATGATTTGGATCTTGAGGTCAATTTTGTCAGAGATTAAGATAGCCTCTCCTGCTGTTTTGGAGTTACAATTTGATTGGTAAACTTTCTGCCAACCTTTTAGTCTTCGCATATTCTTGTCTGTGTGCTTAAAATGTGTCTCTTGCAGGCAACAGATTAATGGATTATGCTTTCTGAGCCAGTTCTCAAGCTTTTTCTTTTAATGTACAAATGGAGTCCATTGGATTTCAGAGTTATTATCACTATCTGTGAATTCATAGTTGCCATACCGTTTTGGGTCTTTACCTATCTCCCTTCATATCAGTGTGCTGTGTTTGAGTGGAGAGTTTCTGTTTGTCCTCTTTTCCATCTGAGACCCTGTTGTCCTAGTAATTATTGCTGGCATGTTGGCTTCTAGATGGAGATGGGCTATATAGTGGTCTCCTATTTGTTCTTGGTGGAGGTTGATCCTCTGGCCATATTGAGTCAGCCAGTATCTTCTACAGTGTTGGGTGTCTTGCAGCATATTATTTGAGTCTTTCCTTGTCTTGGAAGATCCTTATCTCACCATCTATCAATGGATAGCTTGGCAGGGTACAGGATTCTGAAGGAGCCATTTTTTCATTCAGCTTTTAGAAGATTTTGCTCCATTCTCTCCTCCTCTTCATGGTATCTGCTGATAGGAATGAGCACAATCTTACCTGTGCTCCTTTGTATGTGACTATCTTCCTTTCTCTTGCTGCTCGTAAAAATTTTCTTTTTTCCTCTAAGTTGGATATTTTTACTATTATGTGTCTTGGCATGTTCTTCTTGGGGTCTAGTCTAGCTGGTATCCTTTCTGCTTTCTGTATGAGTGCCTGGTTCTCCCTTGTTAGCATGGGAAAGTTTTCTTCCAGAAATTCCTTTGCTATCTTGGCTGTCGACTTGTGTGTTGTTTTGTGCTCGCATAGACTGATTATTCGAATGTTATTCCTCTTTATAGCATCTGTCACTGATATCAGGCTATCTTCTGTTTCTTTAATTTTCCTACCTGACTGTCTTTCTCACTTGCTTAGGTCTGTTTGAGTATCCTCGAGATCACGGATACAGTTCTCTGCCTCCTCAAGCCTAATCATAATTCTGTGACCTTGTGTGTGGCTTCTGCTACCTCCTTTGTTAGTTCCTGCAGTTCCCTTTGGTGGGTACACTCCATCCCCTCTATTGTGGACTTCATCTCCTCTAACATTGCATTCTCATTCTGGGTTGCTTCCCTCAGTTCCTGTATCACTGCGAGCAGACTTCTGGAGATTTCCTTCTGTGGCAGATCTATATCTGTTTGTTCTATGAGAGACGTTAGCTCTGCTACTATGTTTTATCTCTCTTTTTTGTTGGGAGTGATGTGGTCTGTTGATTTTTCTCGATCCTTTCATAGGCCCCATTCTTCTGGGAGGATAGGGGAACCTTGTCTGTGTTACTGTTAAGGATTCTTTAAGGTGACTGCCTATGACCTACTATAACGATGGGTCAGACTGGTGTGCAGGTGGAGCTCCCCGGAGGCTTAGTGACCTGCAGTGGTGATATGTTTCAGTGACTGGAGTGGGGGCTTGAGTGAATGCCCCCAGGATGCTTTGACCTTGTCTGTCAGGGTATCTTTAGCAGCCCTTTTTCTAGTAATACAAAGGAAAGTTAAAAAAGTTAAAATTTAAAAATAATTATTAAAAAAATGTGGGGGGAAAAAGAAAAAATGGAGAGAGAGAAAGAAGGTGAAGGTGTAAAATAGGAGAGAAAAGAAGTGATAGTAGTGAAGTGGTAGGAGAAAAAATCAATAGAAGGAAAACCTATATAAAAGGGGCATGAGATCTCTCCTCACCAGTGTACACCTCTGCTCTATCCAGACTTGCAAGGTAGAATTTGAATCATGGTAGTTGGGGGGGAGGAAGCATCCAGGATCTGGGGGAAAGCTGTATTTTTCATCAGTGCTACATCGCACCCTGACTGACTCATCTCCTCCCCTAGACCCCTTTGTGAGGGGGTTTCCAGTGGCCGACAAATGGACTTTGGGTCTCCACTCTGGAGTAGAGGGTGAGTGGTTTGGAAAGGGGGAACTGATTATACGGATCTACATGTGACCTCCTCCCTGGGGGACGGACAACAGAGAAGAGGGTGAAGGGAGACACCGGATAGGGCAAGATATGACAAAATAATAATCTATAAATTATCAAGGGCTCATGAGGAAGGGGAAGGGGGGAGCGGGGAGGGAGGGGAAAAAAAGAGGACCTGATGCAAAGGGCTTCAGTGGAGAGCAAAAGCTTTGAAAATGATTAGGGCAAAGAATGTACAGATGTGCTTTATACAATTGCTCTATATATATGTATGGAATGTGATGAGTTGTATGAGCCCCTAATAAAATGTTTTAAAAAATAAAAATAAAGTAAAAAGTTTTAAAAAGGGGGCCATGAGAGAAGTAATAGTAATAATGAAAAAGCAAGAAGAGAGAAGAGAGGGAAGAAAACATAGAAAGTTAAAGAAAAAAGAGAAAAACCAGCATGAGATAAAATATTTGTATATATATTTATATTCCCCACCCCCCTGCTTCATTTCCCTCCAAGATCTAGTGATACATAATAGACGGTGGAGGTGGGCGAGGTCTCGCTGCCATGGGACATGGTGCTGATCTGGGTACCAGAGCTGGGCTATGTGAGGGGAAAATGCTTTTCAGATCAGAAGCACTCTCAGGTCCCTGCAGGCCTATAGAGTTGAGCCGGTGGGCAGAGGCTACATAGGCAGGAGCAGCCCCACAGGGGCGGGCCTCCTGCACCGGGCACAGTGGACTGGCCTGCAACGGATGCTGAGGGAGCCACAGGGCAGCCCCGGGCTCCTGTGCCGGCTGGGAAGGGTTGGACAGGCCTAGAAGCTGGCAGTGGCGACCCCACAGGGCATTGTGGTGGTGAGATCAGGCCGGAGCTCACAGATGGCTCTGGTGGGGACTGCAAAGCCGTGTCCTAGGCTCCCTAGCAGGCATGCTTTTATCACTTGAGCTGCTGGCCCTGTGAGCGGCGCAGGCTCCTCAACAACGTGGTGGAGCCCAATCAGTCGACGGGGGCTCTGGGGGAAACAGCGGCAATGGCTCCTGCCCCCAATCTCGGAGGCTGAGAGCTCGGAGCCACTGGCCGCTGGAATCCCCGCAGTGCACCGGAGAGGGCAAAGCCGCTCCGGCAAGAGTGCCAGGCCCTGTCACTCACACTCCCAGTAGGCAGGGGTGCTCACTGTTGCGCCCGGTGCTGTCGGCGCTGGAAGGGGCGCCCTTGACAGGCAGGCTTAGTGCCCTGGACTGTGCTGCAGGTCTCCATTGTGGCGCCGGCCAGCCTGAAGTGGCTCCGGCAGAAACGCAGTGTCGGAGTAGAAGCAGGATGGGCTCTGGTGCGGCTTTGGTTCCCGGCCGGGAGTGGAGCGGGCGCTAAGCTGACAGGGGTGGGCAGCCAGGCAAGCTGGATGCCGGTGGAGAGGTCCCAGGTAGCAGTAGGGGTGGATGGTCCCCCGTGAGGGTCGCCAGGCAGCCCCCGATAGCCTGCAGGTCAGTTACCGGGGCTTTGGCTGAATGGAGGGAGGGACACTGCCCAAGGGCAGATCGCTGCCACAGGGGAAGAGGGGAACCGCGGGAAAGGGAAGCTTCTTTCCTAGTGGGGTCCCGCGAGTGGACACTGCTGTAGGGGTTCCCACCAGCTCTGTGCATGTCTAGGCAGAGCGGGCAAGAGACTCTGGGCACAGGATCCTGGTCTGGGGATGGAGTGGGGCTATAGCTAGTCCTGACCACGGTGGCAGCAGCTTACTGACCTGAGATTTTCCATGAATCGGGTCCTGGATCACCGAGGTCCCAGCTCAGTACAAATGTGTGGGGTGGGGGTGGGGTGCTGTTCCGGGGGGATATTTCACTCCTTCCACTCGGCTACCTGGACACCAAACCCGCCTTGTTCCAAAGAGCTCTCAGAGTACGCGGATCCCCTGGTCCGCCTTCTTCCCAGAAGTCCCTTATTATCCTATTTTACTGTCTTTTTTGCTGAAGTCTGCCTGAGTATCTATGAGATCGCTGATACAGATCTCTGCCCCTACTAGTCTAATCATAAACTCTGTGATCTTGTGTGTAGCCTCTGCTACCTCATTCGTTAGCACCTGTATTTCCCTGTGGCGGCTGGACTTATCCCCTCTATCGTGGAGTTCATCCCCTCAATTGTGGAATTCATCTCCTCTATCATTGCATCCTTATTCTGCTTTGATTCCCTCAACTCCTGTATTACTCCAAGCAGCCTTCTGAAGATTTCTTTTGGTGGCAAATCTGCGTCTGATTCTCCCATAAGCGTCATGAATCTGGCACTGTTTTGTCTCTCTGGGCTTTTCTTTGAGAGTGATGCCGTTTCAGGCTGCTTCCTTGACCCCTTTGTGGAGGTAGGTGCCATGCTTCTGGGAGACAGGGGACCCTAAGCTCTTTCTCTGTGTTACTGATAAGGGTGCTTTTGGGGGCTGTCTGTGGCTAATTTGGAGGTGCGTCAGACTACTGTATAGGCAGGGTTCCATCGGTGGTGAGAAGTTTCAGTGAGTGGAGTCGGGCGGAAGCCTGTATGTATGCCCCTGGGTTGCTTTGAACTGGGCTGGGCACGATTAGCAGCCTTTTTAAAATTATTTAATTTAATTTAAAAAATAGATGCCTAATAGAAGGCAACGATGTGGGAGGCCTCACTGTCATGGGAGGGGATCCTGATCGTGGGTGCAAACAACCCCACTGCCCTCATTCAAGTGCCTGGAGAGAGCCTACACAGCATGTAGGTGCCTGGTACTGGTGGGGCCACCTGTCACATCTGCGGGTGGGGAGCATTGCCTTGGCTTGGGACAGGCTGCGGTTGCTGTGGGTGGTTGGGGTGGAGGGGCACTGGGTGCAACAATAAGACTGAGGGGGGTCCAAATTGGCAGGCATTGGCCACGTTGGGGTCTGCGATAGTGTTGCCAGCATGGGCTGGGAAGTCCTGGGACCGGATTCACTTATTCCCTGGGCTCTGGAGCCAGGCTGATTCCTGCGACCTGATTCACTTATTCCCTGGGCTCTGGAGCCACATAGGTGTCGGGAATGTATACTCTTCGGATGGAGGCTGAAAACTCCCTCCCCCTGCCCCTGGACTCCCCACAGGCCCAGCGACGCTAGGGAATCTCTGTGCCAGTGTGGGCAGGAGTGGCACCGGCAGGAGCTGAGAGGACTTGGGCCACTGTTCGGGGAGTGTGCGGTACTGGCGTCGGCCCCAGCAGAAGTGGGTGGGAGTGCACTGTAGCAGCTTAGCTTTGGACAGGGGAGCAGGGGGCGTGGTGAGAGTGCATGGGAGCTCATGAGCTGCTATGGACAGGGACATGGATGGAGGGGTCTCAGGCAACAGTGCGGTGGGGGGCAGGGGGGAGGCCCCCCAGTCTCGGGTCGCCTAATCTGTTATAGGTAGACTGTAGGTTAGTTCCTGGAGGCCCTGGGTGAATGGAAGGAGAGACCGGAGCTTTACGGCAAATCGCTGCCACGTGGAGAGAGGGGACCGCGGGAGAAGGGAGCAGCTCTCCTAGGGGCGTGCTGTGAGTGGGAAGCAGCTGCAAGAGGGTCTGCCACAGTTGTGTGTGTCTCGGCAGGGCAGCCGAGCTGCTCCCAGGGTGGCATCCGGGCCTGGGAGTGGGGTGGGGTAATTGGCCACTGGGGCAACAGTGCCAGTGGTGATGGCGTGCAGGAGCAGCCCAGCCAGCTGATCCGAGATGCACCAAAGACCAGATCTCAGAGCTCTGGGCTCCTGCTCAGGGTACATGCATGGGGGGTTGCCTCACGGCCGGGAGAGGCACCCAGGGGTGTCGTAGGGGGTTTTCTCACTCACCAGAATCCTCCCGCTAGTCGTCCCAGCAGCAGGACACCACCCCTGCTGTACGTGAAAGAGGTCTCAGTATGTGCTGCCTACCTGGGCGCCATCCTGACTCCTCGTCCACATATTTTATTTCACGAGATTCCTTGTAATTTCCTCAGCGTAAGAGCAGTATTTTCACTTCTTCTCTGGGTTCCTTTCCCCCCCACCCTTCCTATTTTCTGAGCTTAGGTTTTCGGTGAATGCTTTGCTTACATCTTCTATGGTTGATTTGTAAAATATATTCCTAACTAAGGTTCAGTCTGCAGGCCAACATGTTATTTGCTTACAAGGTAATTCCCCAAGGATGGGTTAGTTCCAGGTTTGAAATGTGTCTAAAGGCCTCGATTTTGGGTTTTCCCTGGTGTCTATCAGAGCAGTAAATCTTGGCCTTTTTTATAGATATCAATTTTGTTCTACATTTTTCTCCCATTCTATCTAAAGTCTGGATCAAAGGGCTCAGTGGTGGCAACTAGGCACCTCTAGTTCTTTTGGTTTTTCGGGTAGTAGAGGTTGTGGTTCCCAAGGTCCGGTAGTCCTTTGAATTGGGGGTTTCCTTGAATATATGATTTTGTTTACTTTTATTTACTCCAGATGGTGAGAGACCAATTGTTGCCTCTTAGCTCACTGCTCGCTAGATTTTAAGACTCTGGTCATTACTCACTGCAGTAGGATGTAGGACATTTTCTTTGTGAACTGTTTTGCCAATTGACTGATCTAAAGCTGAGAAGGTGATCCGAAAGCTCTTAGCCTAGTGACTCTCTCAAGGCATGTGGTTATGGATAAGACGTTTTCATAACTTCCCTTCCTATTCGCTCTGCTCTGCACATAGCTAGGAGACCTGGTGGTATGGTAAGTATGCACTGGGCTGCTAGCGGCAAGGTCAACAATTTGAAACCACCAATGCTCTGTGGGAGAACTATGAGGTGTTCTACTCCTGTAAAGAGTTATAGCCTCACAAATAAACAGGGGCAGGTCTACCCTGATCTATAGGGTGGTCATAATTCAGAATTGAATCAATGACAATGGGATTGGTTTATACATAGGTATATTTATAGCACACACAGAAAGATATTTAGAAATTTTCTTTTCCAAACCTGCATGTGGTTATGGGTGTGGTTCAATTTTCACCCATACCTGTTTAGCTTACATGTTTGTCTATAAATACACTCATAGATTATTGTTTGCTATTACTGTAATGCTATGAAGGAGTTCCAAAAAGTCTGTGGAAATTTCCATGATAGTTTACTTCTATTTTTCCATGAACTGTTTGAAATTACTTCATAGTTAACATTGCTGTCTGACACTCAGTGTATTCCTTAGCCCTTTCCTTATACAAATTCAGTGTTTACTATTTAGTTAGTGAATTTCTTCCTTGATATTCTCTGGTAAACATCAACATTTCTTTCCACGTGTAAACTCTTTCTTGCCTCTTTATAATTTTAGTCTTGTACACAATTTGTCCTTTTGTGATTAACTTCTGTCACTCAGCATAATGTTCTCTGAGTTCATCTATGCTTTGAGGTGTTTCACAAATTGTTATTATTTAATGATAAATAGTATTCCTTTGTGGGTATATGCCACAGTTTATTTATCCTTTCATCAATTTATGAGCACTTAGGTCATTCCCTCTTCTTGTAACTGTGAACACTACTGTGATAAACATAAGATTGCTCATATTGATTCCTGTCCTTATTTTATTTCTCTCAGATATATACCTAGTAATGAGATTGCTAGATCAAATTGTACAGAAATAATTTCTTAAAAAAATTCAATAGAAGATGAGTTTTTAGAAAACCAACAACCCCAACTCAGCAAACACAAAAGAACTTATTACCATTGAATTGATGGCAACTCATAGCAACCCTTTAGGACAGAGTAGAACTGCCTCTGTGGGTTTCTGAACCTAAATCTTTATGGGCATAGAAAGCAGTGTCTTTCTTCTAAGGAGCCTGGGTGGTTTCAAACCTTTGACTTGGCACTTAGTAGTCCAATGTATAACCCACTAGACCACGCGGGCTTCAAGAGCATGGAGATTAAAGATATTCCAAATGATCAATGCATCAAAATACTACACTACTCTATGATTCCTTTAATCAACCACCACTTCTTCCCCTTAGTGTGCATTCCACAGTGTCCCAGGACTCTGCATTTCACTGCAATGGCCACACAGACCTCACAGCTTGAGGGAAAATGGCTCACATCGTTGTGGGTGTTGGTAAGTCCCAAATCTGAAGTTCTGGCATCTGTCAGGAGGATCTTCATCATCCACAAAGGAACAGAAGCTGGTGAAACCAGGTCAGGTAATAGGCTTCAACTCAAGTTGCAAGAAAGTAGGGCAGATAGAAGCAAACCAGATGCATTGTCTAATCGCTTTCTCCACTCTTGGTTCTCCTCTCTTGCTGGCAGTGAGATCCCACCACCTGCTTTTGAGATGGCTCACTTTATAGCCAGCAGAATGATAATAAAAATCAGCACAGTTAACAATTATTCCCTTCGGAGTTGCATCATCCAATCAGTATTGACCCCCCACCTTCTTACTCGGATGCATTAGGGAAGTCATTTGGTGAGAGTAACAAAGACTAACTGACTAGAAGAGCCATAAAAAATTAACTTTACTAAGAATGATATTCCTATTTCTAGTTTTTTTTTTTAAAGGAAGCACTATACCATTTTCCACACTGGTTGTATTATTTTACAATCTCATCAGCTGAGTATGAGATTTTCAATCTCTCTACACATTCCTCATCATTTGTTGTTTTCTGTTTGAATTTTACTCTTATTGCTGGGTTGAGATGACATCTTATCATTACTTTGATTTGTTTCTTCAAAGTAGAGTCAATCCTACAGACATGGATGAAGCAAAGTTTTGGGAACTACATTTGCTGATGGGGCATGACCCACAATGAGAAGAACCAGTTGTAAACATCCATTAATAATCATGACATGGAATGTACTAAGTATGACTGCAGGAAATTGGCAGTCCCTAAAATGGTGTCACATTCATAATCAGAAAGAACATCTAAAAGTTTATCTTGAGGTACAATGTTTTTTTATGATAGGGTAATAGCATGTAACTGCAAGAAAAGCCAGTTAATGCAACTTTTATTCAAATGTACACACTAACCACTAAAATTAATGAAGAATAAAGAGAAAGATTCGACCAATTTTTAGTCTAAAATTTATCAAGTATGCAGGAAAAGATGCATTGAAAATTATTAGTGATTGAATGCAAAAATAGGAGACAAAGTTGAAGTATCGGTAGTTGGAAAAAGTGGTCTTGGTGATAGAAATGAAGCTGGAGATCACATGATAGAATTTTGCAAGACCAATGATTCATTTATTGCAAATACATATTTAAAATAATGCAAATAGTGATAATACACATAGATCTAAAGAGTGAAAATGGACAGGAATCAAATCGACAAGATTTGTGGGAAGTGTTGGTAGAAAAACTCAATATCAACAGCCCAAACAAGGTTAAGGGTCAGTTATGGAACAGGCCAAAATTTCTCAGCTATAAGTTGAGGTTGAAAATGAAGAAACTTTAAAGAACTCTATGAGAATCAAAATACAGCCTTGGGCATGCCCTATTTGAATTTAGAGATCACCCAAGAATAATTTTGCCACAGTGAACACTAATGAGCAATGACTAGATGAATTATTGCAAAGCGTCAAGAACATCTTCCACGAGGAAAGCAACAAGTTGTTAAATGGACAGACAAGAAATAGGAGACTAAAAGTGAGTGCCAGGAGAGACTATGAAAGTTGCTCTTGGTCATAGAGTAGGTAAAGTAAATGGAAGAAATGATGAAATAAAAAAGCTGTAAATAGGAAATTTCAAAGGGCAGCTTGAGAAGACAAAGTAAAGTATGACAATGAAGTGTACAAAAACCAATAAGCGACAAATGCTGGCAGTAATGTGAAGGGATTAGAACTATACATTTCTAGTGGCCCTGTGAAATGCTATCACTGTAGAAAATAGTATTGTTCTTCCTTAAAACGTTGCAAATAGAAATTCTCATGTTATTCGGAAATGTCAGTACTAGATATATGTCGTAGGGAAACAAGAACCTTAACACAGATATATATGAACACAAGTTCATTGCTGCATTATTCACAATAGCAAAAAAAATGGGAACAGCCTAAGTGCCCATCAACAGATGAATTGATAAACTATGGTACATAAACATCTTGGGATGCTATGTAACAATAAGGAATAATGATGAATGTGGAAAACATCTCATAATGTGAACGAGTTTAGAGGACATTATGCTGAATGAAACCAGTCAGTCACAGTAAGAATCAATATCAGTTACTGTTACAACAAGTCAAGAAAAGGCTTATATATGTAGATCATCAATATTCTTTGAAGATTAGTAGGTTTGTGCATGGAAGGGAGCATAAGTCACTAAGTAAAGTGTAGACATAAATTAACTTGGATAAAGCAACAGAGAATGTACCACAGAGGGGAGGCTATCACAACATGATCAAGGAGTAGCATAACATAAAGGTTTGTTCATACCCAACCTTACAAAAACACTGATCACCATAATTTAAGAATGAGTACATAGATTGATGTGCAAGCTGAATACATGTGGGAAGGTAAAGGGAACTTCACTTAAGAATATTTAGAGATTTGACAGGCTATTTTTACATATGAACAAAGGGCTTAAAAAGTTTGTAGAAAAACTCCTTTGCTTTGTAGTTTAATCTTTCTATGAACTGAAAGTCTCTGGTACTTATATACGCTATATGTATTTTACTGACTATAGTAGAGTATACATTTAAAAAGTTCGAAAACTTCTTCATCATAACCAAGCACTTTGAAGGAATGAGTTGTCGGGCCTCTGGACTCAGGAGCATAGTCTCAGGGCAATTGGGATCATGTAGTTAACAGAGTCAATGCACTATATCTTATTTTTATGAATTGTCACTGGTGTCCAAGAAGTCTGTCGTGGTGATCTAAGATAAAACTATACCTTTCTTTCCATCTCAAGAAAAGCAGAGTAGAGAGAATTCAAAGACACATGGGAACAATTAGTCCCGAAGCATTAATAAACAATGTAAACATCAGCTGGAGATCAGAAGATCCTGAAACGACATGATCTAGACCGTGTCCAGCTACCACTATGGACTTTTTTGAATGGGGTCACAATAGAAAATCTTGCGTTTTGCAGGAGAAAAATGTGGAACAATGCTCACAATTATAAAATGACCAGGCTTTTGAAAGAAGCGGGCCTGATCGAATCCCTGAAACTATGACCCTTAGTGACATTTTAAGCTTGTAAGTGAACTTACCCTTGCTCAACTTTCACACGAACAAAATGACTATAAAGTGAATCTAAAACAAGAAAGAGAGAAAGGAAGACAGGAAGGAAAGATCAAATAGCTGTCAGGAGAACTTGATACTTGCTCATTATTGCAGGGTTGCTAAGGCAAATAGAAGACGAGGCAAAGAGCTGCGTAGAAAATTTCAAAGGGAAACTCCAGAAAACAAAGTATTAAAATGACATGTGCAACGATTTTGAGCTAGAAAGCAACAAGAAGGAAGAACATACTCAATCCATCTCAAGCTGCAAGAATTGAAGAAAAATGAAAGACTTCAGTTGCAATGTTGAAGGATTCTATGGGCAAATATTGAAAACTGCAGGAAACATCAAAAGAAGATGAAGTAAATGCATTACTGCATCGAAAAGAACTGGTAGTAATTTCATTCCCCCATTTCAAAGGTACCATATGATCAAGAACTGATAGTATTGAACGAAGAAGTCCAAGCTGTACTGAAGGAAGTAGAGAAAAAACAAGGCATTACAAATTGACAAAATTTAAATGTTTCAACAAGCTGACGAAGCACTGGAAGCACTCACTGGGCTATAGCAAGAAATTTGGACAGCTAACTCGAAGAGATTCATATTTGTGGTCATTCCAAAAATGTAACCCAGCAGAATGTGGAAATTATTAAACAATATCATATCATTAACATAACTATAATTTTAAAATGACTACAGCAGTGCACCTTCGGAGAACATCCAAAAATTCACACTGGAGTCAGAAAAGGATATAGCATGAAGGATGTCATTGCTGATGTCACATAATCTTGGTTGAAAGCACAGAATAAGATGTAAGAGCCCCTAATAAAAGTATTTATTGACATAATAGAAAAGAAAGTACAGAATACCAGAGAGATGCTTACTTGTGTTTCATTGACTATGAAAATAAATTCATCTCTGTGGATCATAACAAACTATGAATAACATTGTGGAAAATGGGGTGCTAGAGCACGTCATTGTCCTCATTTAGTACCTGCGCATGAACTACGAGGCCGTTGCTTGAACAGAACCAGGGAATACCCCAGGTTTTAAAATCAGAAAAAGTTGTGCATAAGAGTTGTATGCTTTCACCATACTATTCAATCTGTAGGCTGAGCAACTGGTCTGAGAACCTGGATGGTATGATGGCGAATGCATAGCAGGGCCTGAGGAAGGCTCATTAACTACCTTCTAGATGTAGTTGACAGAGCCTTGCTTGCTGACTGTGAGGAAGACTTGAAGCCCTTACTGATGAACAACAAAACCGCAACCCCCAGGATGAATCGTAAATTAATCTAACGCAGATCCTTACAACTGGGCCAACAGACAACATCATGATAAGCCGATGAAAGATTGAAGTTGTCCAAGGATTTTGTCTTGCTTGGCTCCACGTCAATGCTCATGAAAGAGCAGTTAAGCGCTCTAAGGACATATTGCATTGGGTAATTCTGCTGCCCCAGAGCTCTTTAAACTGTTAAAAAGCAAGGATGACTAAGATATAGACTAAGGTGCGCCTGACCCAAGCCATGGTAATTTCACTCTATATGAACAATAAATAACAAAGACTGATGAATAAGTGATGCATTTTTACGAAAGAATATTAAAAGTAATGTGGACTTCCAGAAGAACAAACCAGTCTGTCTCCGATGATGTATAGCCAGAAAGTTCTTTAGAAGTGAGAATCGTGAGACATCATCACCTTGAACTTAGACATGTTCTCTCCAACATCTCCTCCCACAGATGTGGTCAATTTGACTTTTGTGTATTCCATCTGGAAAGTCACCTTTTGTGTTGCTGAAAAAGGTGTTTGTAATGAAGAAATTATTGAGCTTGCAAAATTCTATCATGTGATCTCTGGCTTCCTGTTTATTACAAAGGCTTTATTTTCTAATTACTGTTCCTTCTTATCTGTTTCCAATTTTTTTCATTCCAATTACCAATAATTATTAATGTATCTTGATTGCACAAATATGTCAGTAGAATTCTTCAACTTCTTCATCACTAGATTTGGTGGTTGGTGCATAAATTTAAATAATAGTTATTCAATTGGATGTCCTTGAATGCAGATAGATATAATCATCACACACAACCTTGTACTGCAAGATAAATCTTGAAATGTCCATTTTGAAGATGACTACAATGCCATTCTTTTCTATTGTTTCATTTTCCAGCATAGATTTCTGTTGTAGAACAGAGTTGATCATGACCAAATTCAAGATGTGGCACTGGTGACTCAGGTAGGGATGAGTGAGTGGGATGAATAGAAAGTGTATTGAGGTTGATGACATCAAGGAGTTGAGGTATTTGGTTTTTAAACAGGTCATCCATTGGGAAACTGTAGATATATTGGGTATCAAGAGAATGAAGGATGGAGAAGAGGACTGAGGAGTGGGAACGAGGAGTAAGGTGAAGTTGTCTGAAGGAAGGCAGTAACACTGAGTTTTATAGATGACTTTGAAAGGAGAAGAGTAGAGTGGGGTGTGGGTAATATAGCGTTATGACATCAAATGCCAAGGGACAGTGGCTTTTAATTTTAATTCTTGGTTTTACTTCTTTTCGTGTCATTGTTCTTGGTTTGTGTTTTTGGTGACTCCGTGTTTTACAGAGTATAGCTCTGCTCCCCCTTTTTTCTGTTTCAAGCCTGCTTCTTCAGCAGAACTACCAATTCTTTAATTGCCAGCTGAGAGCAAACCACTACGACCTCCCAGATACTTTCAGAAGAGCGTTTTAAATGAAGGGGGGAGAATTCTGTTCTGGAGATTATGTCTTGAGTTTATTTAGTTCAGTTTCTAGCCTAAAGTAGGTTGATAACAAATGTTTGCGGAAGTAAATTGGGAAGAAAGAGAATGAAGAGGCCACATGTGAGCCGAGGAAAAGAAAGCTGTGGAAGAAGAAAGCCGGGGATCAAAGGAGCAGACTCACTTTTCTTTAAAAAACATCATTTTATTGAGGATTTGTACAGCTCTTATCACAATCCATACATCCATCCATTGAGTCAAGCACATTTATACATTTGTTGCCCTCATCATTTTCAAAACATTTTCTTTCTACTTGAGCCCTTGGTATCAGCTCCTCAATTTTCCCCTTCCCTCTCCTCCTCTCCCTCATGAACCCTTGAAAAATTATAAATTATTATTATTTTTTCATGTCTAACACTGACTGATTTCTCCCTTCACCCACTTTTCTGCTGCCTATCCCCCAGGGAGGAGGCTCTATGTAGATCATTGTGATCAGTCCCCCTGTTGTTTAAGTCTAGCAATGACTTTCTCACTTGCAAGCTTTGGCTCTGTGAAAGTAATTAAATATATGGCCCCCACTGCCATCAAATTGATTCCAACTCAGAACCTCTGTACAACTGCCCCAGGGAGTTCTCCAGGCAACACATCTTTATGGAAGCATTCTGTCTCATCTTTCTTCCATCGAGGAGCTGGTAGGTTTGAACATCCAATCTTTTGATTAGCAGCTGAGCATGCTAACCACGGTGTCGTCAGAGTTCCTTCAAATGTATGGTGGATGATCTAATTGTGGGGTACACTTTATGATGAACGAGACCGAATTTCATTGGGAAAATAAACTACGTTTTGTCAGAACGTCCCTGTCCAACTCCGTAGCCTCCTCTGTTTTCACTGTTTTATGCTGTTTTCTCAGGCATCTCTGCGTTTGCTGAGAAGTTTGTCTGTTTCTCTCTTAATATCAGGTAATAATGGGCCATCAATTTAAGGAAACCTAGAGCTATGGGGTGGGATAGAGTGTGAGTGGGAACTTGGCAATGTACAAAACCAAGCAAAGCAAACCAATTACTATCAAGTCTATTCTGACCCACGTGTTTCAGAGTAGAACTGTGCTCTACCTGCATGTGACCTTTTGGAAGTGTAGAGTTAAGTCTTTCTTCTGAGAGGCCTCTGGGTAAATTTGAATCACCAATTTGCAGTTAATAGAAGTCAAGTGGTTAAATCACTTATATCACTGCCTTCCCTCCCCAAGGTGCCTGCTTTGACGCTGATGGGTGTGTGACTTCACTTCGTGTTACATCTTCTCTCCACCTAGGACACCAGGCAGATCGATTACTCCTTTCCTACTTCTTAATCAAACAGTGAATCAAATGGGGGTGGTAATATAAACACATATATTATTTCATTTCAGCATTGTGGGTGTCTCTTGACAACACTGGGTCCTGGAAGTCGGATGGACTGAAAAATCAATGTTTATAAACTGTCCTTTCCTCTAGAATTTCATGATAAATAGAGATTTTCTGTTATCATCTCACAAATTAGACGGACCTCTCTGTTCTTTCTCCTTCCAGCTGATGTGCATTTCAGAACGGAAACAGAAAAATATCTTTAGAAGTATGATCAGAAACCCAAGAAGTTTTGCTCTCGCTCTGTCTGTTTTCCCTGTCAGAAATGAAAAAACTTCTTCATATGAGTTATGAAGCCTCAAAATGGAACCATTCTAACTGAAGCTGAGCTGAGGGATGCCTGTTTCTTTCCCTCCATCTGGTTGCTGAGAAATCAGTATTACCTTTCAGCACTCCACGGAACAAGACATGGTACCCACTGCTCTCATCTCTTCTAGCGATCTGTGGCATGCGGCCAACCTTCGGACTTCGCAGTGATGTTTTTGTAGTTGTCCCTCATTCCACCTTCCTGTTGGTAGATCCTGCCAATCTCTTAGGTGGTGCAAACAGTAAAGCTGCTAACTAAAGGGTCTGGCAGTTTGAAATTACCCAGAGGTGCCTCGGAAGAAATGTCTGGGAGTTCTACTTTGGAAAGGTTGCGCCAGTTAAAACCCCCAGAAAACTCAGTTCTACTCTGCACATGTGAGGTCCCCATGAGTTGGAATGGTTGCTACAGTAACTGTTTTCCTTTCAGCAGGCCCCCTAGTACACCTATTGTTTAAAATTCAGCTACCTTGTCTGCTGGTAGATTTGGACACAAGATAATACCATTGGCTGCCAACATTATGGAAATGCTGACGATATGCCATTATCTGAATGCTCTTTGACCTTCGGAAGAAAGTGCCCTCAATTAAAAGAAGTAGACCTTTTTGTCTGTCACACATTTATTTTATGTTAGTGACATGTTTTTGTTTTTAACACTGGGCCCCAAATTCCAGGAATCACAGGGCAATTTGACACAGTTACTGTTGCCAAGAATCATTCTCGAAATATCTTTTTTAAAAATAGGGTTAAATTATTGCAGGGGATTTGAAAAAATAAGAAAATTATGCAAAGAAAAAAAGTCCCCAGTCTACTCACCAAGCAGTAAGAGTGACCGATTACTTCCTTCCATGCTCATAAAGTAGATTTCTGTGGCAGAATTTCAGCCAAGGTGTCATTTGGAGGAGACCTTCGGGATTAGGATCCTTTCCTGATGCCTTTTAAATCCTTTCACCAAGGAAGCTACTTTCTCTCTTACTACATATGATGTAATGGTACATACATAACCTCCACGGATGCTTCAAGTCAGTCCTTTGGGCTTCTATACAAGTGCATTCTGCTCCACTTATGGTAGCTAACTTTAGGTGATTTATTCATGATTACTTATTTAATCATAAGTTCTCTTTAGACTATATTTTCTATCATGTTCAGATAAAATCTACATATGCTTTAAATGGTATAGATACACATATAACAATAAAAATACTTAATGGTATAAACATAAACACATTTAGGGTGTAGGCAGTATGTCTCAGCCAATACATTGCAGAAATCAGTCAGATTTCATCAAAGATCTATTTGGTAGTCCTTAAGAAGAAACCCAGAATGAATAGATATCTTAACTATCTCTTGTTCTGTCCCTCTCCACACATAGGCGTATACATATATATTGATGAAATACTGCTTGCACATCTTATGCATGGAGTCAATGAATTCTTGAAAATGAATGCCAGCTACAGGGTGGAATAATGAATGATGCTAGCTATTGACACATTCAGCCACTGCCTCTATATTAAACTTCGGGAAACTTGCTTCTAGCCCTCTACGTTGCAGTTTCCTCTGGTGTCGCATACCTTCTAGCTCCACTGATGGTTTTAACGAGAGCACAGAATGTCCTCATTGAGTGAGAAACTCTCTGGGGATAGAAGAGGATTTGATATGTAATTGAATTTGTATACATCACGTCCAGCTCACAGTGATGTGGTGTGACTTTTTAAATAGCTACCGAAGCTCATGAAACAGAGGAAGATAAAGGTCAGTATAAAATTTAGCTTTCTTTCACTTGTACAGGGGCTTGGGTATGTCTAGGACACACATGCCCACAATCAGTATAACTTAGTTTTGCAAAATGCTTTCTATTCTGTTTTATTTTTCCTACTATCATATTACCCTTCTTCTTGGCCTCTCTCCTCTTCATCCTTCTCCTCCTCTTTATTCTGGAATCGGATATTGTGCTAAGCCAGGTGAACTGTTTCCATAGCCCGTGCCGGACACCGCTAACAGTTGCTGGTGTTGGTTGCTGTTGAGTTGCCTCTAACTCACCGTGACCCCGTGCAGAGCACTGTCTGGTCCTTGGCTATCTTCATGATCATTGGTATGTGTGAGTCCATTGCTGTGTCCAGTCAGCTCATTGATAGGTTCTCTCATTGGCTGCTGATCCTCTATTTAACCACATAGAATGTCCTTTCTGTTCATTAGTCTTTCCATATGAAGTGCCCAAAGTAAGCGAGCCCAAATCATCTCATCATCTTTACTTCTAAGAAGCATTCTGGCTATATTTGTAGAATGGTTGACTTATTTGTTCTTCTGCTAGTCTACACCAACACCTACACCAACACCTCAATTTAAATGCATCAATGTTTCTCTTCCCCACCACCCCAGATATCCAAATGTCTCAGTCATCACAGTAAAGATAGATGTTAGGTTTCTTCCATTCTCAAGAAAGAAATAGGAGCTTCATTTATACACAACAGTAATTGGAAGGTTCACCTTCACCTCTGATTCTTTGCATTGATCTCTATGGAGTATATTTTTGCTATCATTATCATTGTGGAATTTTGACACTTTATTATGTATGTTCAATTTTCCAGTCTCTCCTCCTTCATATTTTCCACAGGAAAGTAGTCAACTTCAGCTTTCTATTGCCCTGTCAAGTGCATATGGAGACCACCATCTATGCAGCACAAAAGATGAGTTAGTTTATAGACTTTCTTATTAATGGAATCCATCATAGACATCTTTCATCTCTGTATCTCTATTGCCAAGATTAAACCTTATTCAGCATTCTGGAATTAAATAATAAAACAGATTTTTAAAAAGTCTTCAAAATTCTTTAACCTAATATGTATTGGAAAAAATTGGAGAGACAGATAAGAAGTGAGAAACCTCAATAGATAGTATTTGTGACTTTTCCAGATTGATAGAACACATCATTTATATTTATAACACCACTCTCTTCACCATGAAATACTAGATGTTATCATGAGACATCCTAAAAAGAATGCCTGAATAGAATGGACGTTCACAAGGAAAATGCACATGTGAAAATCCATTATTGTGTTGCAAGGTAGTTTAATTATGGCATATTACATTTTATTAAAGATTGTGTCTGGAATTTCCTTCTTGTGTTTTCTGTTTACTTCCATAGATTGAATGGAAACTGTGCATACAATTCCTTTATCTCTCTATTCCATAGTTAGAAGATTTGCTCTTGTGCTTTGCAAAGAACTAAGGTCTAAAGTAATAGCGGCGGCTGCAGGATTTGGTCTGATATGACCACAACCTCATTCAATGGAGCCCCTTAAAAATATTTGGGTTTATAGTCAATTTCATCATCCCTTACTGATACCTGCCTTGGGCGGCAGGTAGAGTTGGTGTGGAGGGGAAACACGATTGAATACGCCTATCAGATTCTTGTCACCATGAAACTCACAACTCACCGCACAAAGCAAACCCAAGTCAAGCTGTGCTTCGGACTCAGTAGGTAACAGAGCAGCAAACAGTTGCCTTTCAGTGGCTGCTGACTCCGGGCGACCCCATGTGTGGAAGGGTTGAACAGGCTCGCAAGGGCGGATCTTTTAACGGCAAATCACCGCGCTTGTCTTTCAGGGGAGGGGCTTTGAAAAAGTACCACGGCAACCTAGAGAGAAGGGGATTCGAAGGAAGCATTTGGATGCCCCTGAGACATTATTATAGCAATACTTCTCTTTAATGTGAAGTATTTTCGTAGCACTTGGAAGAAAAATGTTGTGCAAAACTGGCTTTCCTTTATAAACCAAAAGCCAAGCTCCCTGAATCATGTCAATTCTGGCTCATAGCAACCTTGCAGAACAGAGGAGCACTGTATTGGTGGGTCTCAGAGACTGTAAATCTTTACAGGAGAGCAAAGCCTCATCTTGCTCCTGGAAGTAACGGATGGTTTTGAACTATGGACCTTGTGCTTAGCTGCCCAAGGTGTAACAACTACACCACCCAGGCTTCCTCAGTCTGCTGTAGAGTTCACAAAATTCATAGGATAGTTTTTTCTTCAAGACGAAAAATGCTCCTGATTTGTGTGTGCGTGTGTCTTATTTATGTAAGAAAAAAATCTGCCAGTTCAGCAATCTTTACATGTATAATTCAGTGACACCAGCCAGGTTCATCATGTTGTTCAACCACTGCCCCTTTTTGTTCCTAAACTTTCCCATCACCCTTAATCATCGCTCACCGTTCCCTAAGCAGTCCACCCCTTTCCCTCCGCGCCATTAGGGGTCTCACTCCGTCTAATCAACTGCTCTAGTGGAGCACAAGGAACGGCGGCCCAGGGACGTACAGACAGAAAAGAACCCCGTAAATGTTTCTTCACCTTGTCACGCGGGAGGCCTCGTGGAATAGTGGTTACCCTTTGGGTTGCAATCCGCTAAATCAGCAGTTTGAAACCACCAGTCACTGCAAGAGAGAAAGGCGAGGCTTTCTTCTCCCATCAAGAGTTAGAGTCTCAGAATCCCACAGGTGCAATTCTTTCTACTCTGTCTTACAGAGTTGCTATGAGGCAGCATTGACTCCATGGCAGGCAGGCAGGATGTCCCCTAATGCTCCTTCCTGCTTGCCCAGGCACTCCCCTGCCTTTGAGATGGGCAGAGGGTTGTTGGGTAGGGGACAGCACTCTGTAGCTAGAGGCCCTTTATTCTGGATTCAGGAAGAAAGGAAAACTTTTGAAGAAGATAAGCAAATCTGAGGCCTGGCCTTTGTAATGTAGCACACCTGGATGAGCCTCTGTTGGTGCCCCTGTCTGCGTCTCCATCCTTTGTCTTGTCAGGAAGAAGCCAGGAGCTGTGATAGAAGCATAATCAAGCCCTCCGCATTTCCAGCAGACCCGATCCCTTCTTTCTGTAGTCTAGCTAATTCAGAAAATATGACAATTATCCAAATGTATTTTCAAATATGGGCTGAGATGAAGACCATGTGTTTATCGTAACAAAACTGCAACTGCATTTCACATTGTGCCTTGCATGGAAGCTCCTAGAATACACACCTAAACAAATAAAGGAGCCGGGAGATGTTCCGTTTCCGCTTTTTGCTTTCTTTTCTTTTGATATCCTCTACCAAGGCCTTTCCTTGTTAATTTTGTCAGCTAGTTGCTACTTAAAGCTGGCTTCCACAGAGATGTGTGTGTTTGCAGGTCGGCTTCATCAAACATTCGTTGTTCAATCCTGTGACAGCTGGTAGCAGGCATACATACTCTTTCCTTGTTTGGTTTTCTGATAAAACCTGTCAAGCACTGGTTGACTAAAATGGAATTTGTCACCCTCTCAGCAAGGTTATACCTCTCCTTGTTATGAAATAAAACAATAAAACAACATTTATAAGCCCTCTCTGCCACCCCCTCCTAATTTTACCAGCAAATACAGGAAGAGCAGGTTTTAACCAGACTAACAGCAGCAAGGTTCATTGCTGATGAACAATTCTCAGAGTGCTCTGGGGGAGCACTTGCTTAGGAGATGATGAAGGGTGCAGAGGTCACACAGCACTATGCTGGACTGATGGGCAGTTCAACTGAGCATCTGCAATTTGTCAATGATTGGGCTGATTATATATATTATATAAATTGGGATGAATATATATTAATATATATATAATCAGCCCAATCATTGTTGACAGACTCTATGGAATCTTTCAACTTTTCACATGAGATTTTTGAACAAGATAAGGAAAGGCATTCAAGAGAAAACTGATTAAAAATCACCTCCTGTAAGACTTCTAAAAAGCAGGGCATACAATGAGTCTGATGAGCACTGAGGGTGTCAGAGGTTATGTGTTGGCAACAGCCCTGCACAGGAGAATGAGAAGGCTTTCTGATCCTGTAAAGAGCTACAGCCATGGAAACCAGAAGGGAGCTGTTCCGTGTCTCACAGGGTTTTTACAAGAGCAAACCAACTCTACAGCAGGGAGTTTTAATGAACCTCTTGCTTGAACTTCATGTGTAGTTGAATCTAGGAAATAAAATGTCTCAGCAGGGAATGCTAATCTTAAGCAGTTGCTAGGCAGACTTATATGAGCGCTCAGACTTCATTACATGGGAACCACCTCCTTTTACTAGCACCTGTCTGTCAGTTTGTCTTACTTTGGTGCCTTTTGGTCAACAGCCAAAAATTTATGAATGAAAACCTATGAATCATAGTGGAACATTATTCAACTCACTTGGTTTGGACATGTCTTGGGAAAGGCCAATTACTAGAAGAAGACATCGTGTTTTGTAAAGTGGAGGACCCAGAAAAATAAAAGATACCCTGATTAGATGAATTTGTTAAACAGATGGAACTATGGACTTAAGCTGTTAGATTTCACTACCAGCTTTCAATGAATTCTTTCTCTTCTCCCCTCCTTTCCCCCTCTTCTCTATTTCTGTCCCTCCCCACCTCTCTGTTTTCCCCTTTTGTTCTAGAAAATGGGGCAACTAACCTTTGTCACCTGGAATCCCTGGGTGTGAGTGTGTGACAAACATTTAAGCTATTACTGGGAGGTTGGTGTTTCTAATCCACCTACAGGTACTTTAGAAGAAAGACTTGGTTATCTACTTCTGAATCATCACAAACATCAAAAATTCTAGAGAAATATTTATTCAAATTCTTTGACCATTTAAACATGAAGTGATGTTCCATGTCAGAGAGATGCAAATCAAAACCACAACGAGATGTCATTGTATGGCTAAGATAAGCAAATAAATAAAACAAAGCCCAAAGGGAACACACACACACACACACACATACACAATCTAATAACAAATACAGAAAATAACAAATATTGGCAAGGGAGTGAATTTGGAACCCTATTCTGTTGCTGGGGAGAATGCAAAATGATGCAGTATTTGTCCAAAAGCAGTGTGGCAGTTCCTTAAAAATAGAACTACATTATGACCAGCAATTCCACTTTTAGGTATATACTCACAAGATATTATTATAGTGCATGGCTCAGGGTTTTATCAAAGATAAGGGCAGGGTTTATACACAGGTTTGGGGGCTTCTCTCCATTTGGCTTTCTTTCCCAAATACGCCTCCCTTTCTAATGGGTGTGGGCAACTGAACTTGTCTCTTTGGTTCCTTAAGACTTTTCCCCAATAAGCCTACATGATGTCCCATGCCCATTGAGAAAAAATGTCAAGAATCCCTTCAGAATCCCAAAGATGTGTCTCTATAACCTTCTAAATGGACCTATTCATATAGCATTTCATTGCCTCAGTAGATCCCCCCAGAAACCACTATTTTGACTGGATCTTTTTGAAGGCAACCTGTGAAGAGCGTATGTGTGCAGCCATCCAGCGATCATAGAGATGCTTAAATACGTTTTGTTTGGAGCAGACCCAGGCATGTATGATCTAGAACCCTAGCAGCAATACATGGGACTTACCCACATCCAAGTAACATGGTCTTATCTTTGGAGCCTTAGTGGCAGAGTGAGTTACTTACGTGTTAGGCTGCTAACCTCAGGTTGGTATTTCAAACTCATCAACTGCTCTGTCGAGAAAGTCTGCTTCCAGAAATATTTACCATCTGAGACAGTTCTACATTGTCCAACAGGGTCACAATAAATCAGGATCTACTTGATGGTAGTGAGTTTGAGGTTTGATTTTGGTCTAAACTCTTCCATAGGTGACTTCTCCCAAAATTGTACTTTTACTAAAGAAAATATAAAAGTTAGAGATAATGTAAAAACAAAAACAAACAAATAAAAAAAATCATTGCCTTCTCTTTCTTGTAGCAAGTTCTCTTTCGTTGTTGACCCAACAATCTTTCTGAAAGTTGAAGGATTTTTTTCTTTTCATTTTATTTCTATACTTATATGTGAACGGGCATATTTAGTGGTTCTTTAAAAGAACAGATTATGGGTACACAATTTCGCAATTAAAAATATATATTTTCACATTATAAACATCACAGAAGACACAGGATAGGGCTTATTTTTCACTTATATTTTGTAAATGTTAAAAATGTTTATCATTATAAGGAAGGTTGAGCAGAAATTACTTTGCGAACTCCAAAAAATAGTACTAACTTGTAAACCACTTTCCTTCTCTGAGCCTGCTGATGTGACTGGGAAAATAAGCTCAGAATTTGTAAAAAAAAGAAAATGTCAAATGTTTGTGTCCTTTCAGAGGAATTTTCTTAGCATTCTATGGAATCTTCTTTCCAGGGACACTTGCTGTAGATGCAGGTCAACTCGTTTTAACGAACTGATTGTGAATGTTGTAGATAGAATTGTAAAGAAAGTATAATACTCAATCCTTAAAATGTCTATTTTCTGTGGCTGCTTTCCCTCCAAAAAAACAAGCAAACAGGATTGTCTTTGAGTCAGTCCTGTCTCACAGCGACGCTTGGTTGGGTTTCCAAGACGGTAACTGCTTATGGGAGTAGAAATCCCAGTTTTTCTGCTATGGAGCTGCTGGTGGTTTCAAATGGCCCAGCCAATGCATAGCTGCTACACCAGGGCTCATATATCAGATGCAGATTTATCTCTCTAATTTACTCTAAGCATTCAAGAGGAATGATGTCTCGTCTATGATCCGAAAGAGCATTCCAAGACCTTTCTTGAAGTACAAAGCTGTCCACAGGAAAATGTCTACAGACCAAGAGCACGTCCAGTTAATACAAACATTATTTAAACTTCAACACCAGAGCCTAAAGTTAGTGATGAATAAATTAAAGATTTCTACCATCCAATTTCAGTTTGAAATTGATCAAATATGTCACCACACTGAATTGATAATTACCCACAATTGGAATTTGAAAGTTGTAACCAAAGAGGAAAGATCAGTTGTTGGAAAGTATGGCATTGGTGATAGAAATGAAGTTAAAGGTAACACAAGAGAGTTTGCAAGAGCATCAAAGTCTTCATTGCATATACCTTTTCAACATAAACACAAAGAAACCATACACGTGGACTTTGCCAGATGGAATACAAAGGAAGTAGATTGCTGTTATCTCTGGAAAGAGACAATGGAGAAGCTCGCTATCGGCAGGCAAAGTGATGGACTATGGAACACTCAAGTGCTCATATGCAGGATCAGGGTGAAGCTGGGGAAGGTGAAGCAAGTTAATGAGTGTCAAAAGACAACTTGGAATATATCTCACCTGGATTTAGAGACCCTCTCAAGAACAGATTTGACTCATTAAATGCTAATGACAGAAGACCTGACCAGCGGTAAGATGACATCAGGACATCATCTATGAAGAAAGCAAGAGCTATGAAAATGACAAAGAAATAAAAGAGCATCAAAGTTAGTGTTCAGAGAGACTCTAAAAAACTTACTCTTCAATGTAGACCAGTGAAAGCAAGTGGAGGAAATGATAGCATAAAAGAGTCCTCAACATTTCCAGTCACCTGTGACCTCTTAACTAGAAATCTGACCTCTTTCAGATTTCCTTTCTAATTTCCACCCCAACATTGAGTAAAGTCCTGCTAATCCTCTACTACTTTCAACATTTTCCTCAGATTTTTCCTGTATTTTTTAACCACATCTACAATCATGACTGGCCGTTACCCTTACTTACTGCTAATGATGAGTGTTATTTCACTGCTCCAACCCCTCTGACAGAGAGTTCCAGAATGTTTCATGAAATGTACATACCTGGTCACATCACTCTTTAGCAAAAAATGTTCTGGTCCCCAAATTTCTGGACCAGTAACGGGTTCATCTTGCTTGGATCCACAATTAATGCTCATGGAAGCAGCAGTCAGGAGAGCAAATAGCATTAGGTAAATCTATTGCACAAGACCTCTTTAAAGTGTGAAAAGCAACGATGTTACTTTGAAGGTTAAGGCATGACTGACCCAAACCATGGCATTTTTTATAGCCTCATATACATGGGACAGTAGGACATTGACTAAGGAAGACTGAAGAAGAATCGATGTGTCTGAATGACGGTGTTGGCAAAGAATATTGAAAGTACCATGGGTTGTCAAAAGAACACACAGATCTGTTTGGAAACAATGCAGCCAGAATGCTCCTTCGCAGCAAGGATGGCAAGATTTTGGCTCACATATTTTGGACATGGTGCCAGGAGAGACAAGGCCCTGGAGAATGACATTATGCTTAGAAAATCGAAGGGGCAGCGGAAACCAGGAAGGGCCTCAGAGATGGATTCACACAGTGGCTGCAACAAAAGGCTCACATGTAAGAATAATTGTGAGGATGGAGCAGGACTAGGAGGTGTTTCCTGGTGTATTCGGGGTCACTATGAGTGAGACAAAGTAGAATTACCCCTGTGGCTTTCCAATACGGAAAATCTTCATGGAAACAGAAACTTCATCTCTCCTTGCACAGTGACTGGTGAGTTCCAACTTCTCACCTTCTTATTAGAAACCCAACCCATACACATAAACCATGAAATACAATCTTCGAGTGTGGGCCTATAGGGCCAAGGATTTTTTTGCTATCATTATTACTATTTTCAATACAAAGCTGAGAAATCAAGCTTCCTTTCACAAACTATAATTATAATGTATTCTTACAATTCTCATTTTCTTTTCTTTAATGAGAAATAATTAACTGCATTTACCAAGCATGATTCCTGCAGGATTTTTAGTTCAGACCCATAGTTAGCTTTATTCTAAGTTTTGGTTAATATTTTGTGTGTGTTTTTGGTCTAGATTTGGATTTCAAGATATATTTACTTAAAAAATGAATTGAGCTGTACAATGATCATCTGTGACTCTTTATGTGGCAGATTTGAAATGAAAAATAAAAACTAAAATTTAATTACTACTAGGCAAAGGACAAACAGAACCTGGTGGGTTAAAGCAGAAATTGGATGATATAGGTTTGACATGTGCACCGACGAAGGACAGAATTAAGAGGAGGAGACAGGAGTGAAAGAATGCATGCCACAGAGAAGGCTAGAGAGGTGGGGTGCATGGGGGCAGATCACTAATTACTAAGCTTGGAGAGGGAGGGAGGAGTGTTCATATGAAAGGAATAAAATGAAAGCTGAATTCTGAAAAAACAAAACAATTCACCTAAGTAAACCTGAAAATACATGCTCTTTTTCTGTGTGCATGTTTTGTTTCTCAATAAGTACAAACACAAAACCATACTGCCATCAAGTAGATTCAGACTCAAAGTGGCCCTACTGGACAGGGTAGAACTGCCTTTGTGGGCGTCCAAGACTGTAATTACCTATGAGATTAGAAAGCATCACCTGTTCCCTCTCACTAAATTGGGCTTACAATTACATTCATGCCTTTTGGTTATAAAAATTATTTTAATTTCATTTTTAAGAATCTTTTAAATAAGCAAATAATACATGGCCAACTTCAACTTCAAACTCCTAGCGTGCCCAATGTCATGTAAAATTATAAGTAAATTTGGTAGCACCCATTCACCTACTACTGTTGAGTCAATTCTGACTCATAGTAATACCATAGGACATAGCAGAACTGCCCCTTATGGCTTCCAAGACTGTAAATCTATATGAGACAAGACAGCCTCATCTTTCTCTTGCAGAATGGCTAATGGGCTTGAGCCTTAGATGCTTCAGTTAGAATCAAAAGCTTAACTCAAGGCAGTAGTAGGTCTCCTAACAAAAAAGCCCGTTGCTAAAGGATTCATTTCAATGACAGCAGCCCACTAGCAAGTTTTTGAGATCATAAATCTGTACAGGAGCAGCAGCCTCATTTTTCTCCCGCAGAGTGGTTGGTGGATTTAAACTGCTGACTTTGTAGCTAGCACTCCAAAGCCTAGTCCGCAGTATCCCCAGCATTCCCTACAATTGTATTTAGAAAATAATATTTGTGTTAGGCAGGGTTCTCTAGAGCAACAAAACCAGTACATTTATGATTTTATATAGGGAGAGATTTATATCTTGAAAAGGAATACAATAGCAAATTAGTCCACACAGTAGTACAGAGAGTTAGTCCACTTCACTTTCATGGGACAGTTAATATACTGAAGGTCCTTCCAACTCACAGCCACTGCTGGTCCAAGGCTGAGGAAGCAGACAGTAGGCAGAGAGATGTGCAGGTGTGGAAGAGGTCAGTAAACTCAGTGCAGTGAAGCAGGTCACGGTTGGTCTTTGTGGTGCAGCCATGTGAAACGGCAGGAGGTGTGGTGTCTGGAGCAGTGGCAAGATGAGTGGAGTCAGCCCACAGCAGCAGACATGACAAGGTGGGGCAAGATATTCCATGCAGGGTGGAAGAGCATGGCACTTCGACATGGTCTACCACAGTCGAGGGGTTGGCTCAGCCCATAGGTAGCACAGTACACATGTAGAAGCAGGACAGCTTAATCAGGTACTACTCTGGTAAGACCACCAAGGAGTCAGAAGAAGGGGATGACCTTGAAAAGCCATTTATCTCCTTTGCATCTCTGAAAGAGGTCATCAAGTTGCATCCTGATTGACAGAATCCACCCCTGCTCCTATGGGTGCTATGCTGGCACCAAAAAAATCTAACCATTACAATAATAATTTTAAAAGGGAAGTAAAGGATACACTTCAAATTTATCACATTTGTTTTTTAAGTAAAGTTGTAATTTCCAAGGAATTGGGCAGGCTAGTAGTTGATATTGCCCACATATTATTTGTTCATATAAAATTATTAAAGTTAAAAATGAAATTAAAATGATTTTTATAGTTGTCAAATGTCAATGTAATCTTGTGTTTACTGAGAAGTAAAACAAACAAACAAACACCACTTATTAGTTGACATCCCTGAAAGTATATTGTGAAAATGAGGAGGGTTTGCTGTAAGTATTTTTGCTAACTTGACTAAAGCAGCACTCATTTCCACAAATGCCATCTAATATAGTCTGCATAATCTCTACGGAATTCAGAGTACTCAGAAATGACTTACACAGCCCATGATTCTGTCACATGCGACAAGTAATGTGTTATGAATGGTGTACCATTTTGATATGCAAACTGCCACTTACTGTGAGTATATTTGTTAAGAAACGGACTTTTCCCACATGGAAACATCTTTAAAGTTCCAGTTCTCCTCATAGATGCACTGAGGAGCTCACATGTGTTCTTCACAGTTGAATTACACCAGATTGCATTCATTCAAGAAAATCCCAGGTGCTCTTCTTTCTCCTCCTCCAATTCCTCATGTATTATTGCTGTCTGGCAATTGCTTCTGAAACTCTGAACTGCTGCTTGACGTATATTCTACCATCAGCAGAATAGTTGTGTCTTCAGGGAGTGATTGAACTTTGAGTGATTGAACATTGAATGATTGAACTTTGCGTGACTGAACACGAGTCTAAGATTGATGAAGACTAATCAGGTGACTAATTTCTCACTGGTAAATAAGTTTTTCATGAAAATATATTTCCTGGGTCTAAATTTTACGGATATTTGAATACTTCAAATAGCTCCCCAGTGGCCATGTCAGATTCATAGTCCTTCTCAACTTTAAGGTCCATATCTCCAAATGTCGTTGCCCACCTACTGTTGGCAGTGTAATACAAAAGCCCTTACAAAGAAATTTGTTTATTATTCTTTTTTTTGGCTGTGTACATAGGGTGCTTTATTCTCCACAGAGCGATACATGCTAAGGCGGGTTGGGCTTGAGCCGAGGTCCCCAAATGTACAGAACTGAACAAAGCGGGTCTCTGAGAAGTCTTGATTTGCCTTGATGTGGAAAGAGAGATGGAGCAGATGGAGATGGACGTGAAAACCAGGGATGTGTTCGTTCAGTCCTGGCCCGGAATGCAGGGCCCTGGAGGCAGCTCTTGCTGTTGTGATCACTTCCAGGCCGGGGCCGTCTGCCGGGCTTGGAGAGCCTTCTGTACCACATCTTCCCACTGAGTGTCCGAGAACTCCTGAGCCCAGGCGGGCACCCCTGGCTCAGGCAGACTTATCCCGGCCATTGTCCTTTTCACCAGTTCTTTGTTCTGGGTCTATGGGGATGGAGCTGTGACTGCTCAAGCCTGTGGCTCCCTCCTCTTCATCCTCACTCTCTGGCGGAGGGTCTGGCAGATGCAGCCCCAGGGCCTGGATCCGCTCCTGGATGTCAGCAATGGCGTCCTCACCATTGCCCACAGGTGCCATCTCTGTTTCCTCTGGTTCAGGATCTTGGTTGAGAGGTTGGCAGGAGTAGCGGGCGGGGCCTGCCCCCACTTCCTCAGGCTCTTCCTCATGCCCCTCGCTGCTCCAATCCCCGTTGCCTTCTGTCGGGCCCACATGAGGCCCCAGTTCCTCAGTATGATTCGGGAAGATGCGTTCTGGGCCCATGGTGTCTCCCCCTAGAATGACTGCTGCCATCCGGGACAGGGGCTTCTGTGAGCCCCCGGTGGCACCGCACTTTCACCTGTTTATTATTCTTGTCCTTAAGGATTTTCCAGGCCATATGGCATCATTAGTATTAGTGCATAGCAAAGTATAATGCAAAATTAGAGGAGCAATTAATGATCCAATAAACAAACAGTATTTAAGATGCTGAATGTGTCAGAACAAGAAAGAGAAAAAGTGGTGAGATTATTGAAATATTTAGTCAATTTCTAGTTCTTTTGTAAGATATTTTTAGAGAATACATGTGATAGGCTTATTGTGCCAACCTGGCCAATAGGAACATGTGGGATTCATCAGGTTGCAGTTTGGTTGGAGAGCGAAGAGCTAAATGGCTCTGCAAGGCCCGCCCCCTCTCTCTTGCTTTCTGGTGATTGGAGCATTCTGGAGCATGTGTGCTGCTGCTATAGCTAATTCTCTGCCTCAGCCTGTGAGCTACACTATTTATGGGCCAGGCCAAACTGCTTCGCCATGCTGCTGGTGCACACATTGCTTGAGCTTGAGGCTAGTGGATCCTTTTGCATTGCATTTCTTGCTTTTAATATTCCATCCGGACCGATTTCTCTAAGTTCTCGAGTTACTGCCTGTTGCTGACCCACCCTGCTGCTTGTGGGCAGACTTTGCTTGCCTTGCCCCAGGGAGGACTGTACTATCTGTTTCCTTGACTTTGGACACTGCAGCCCATGTGAATTGAAGGACTTTGTGTTAGTCTGGGTAGACTAGAGAAACAAATCCATAGACACTCATATGCGTATAAGAAAACAGTTTATATATAAGAGCAATTGAATGTTGAGAAAACATCCCAGCCCAGGCCAGATCAAGTTCATAAATCCAGTATTAGCCCATATGTCTGATACCAATCTATAAAGTCCTCGTCAGATTCATGAAACAAATACAATGATGCCAAATGCAGGAAGATTACAGGCCAGTGGGTGCAAAGTCTTGTGGATCCAGTGGCGTTGTAAGCATCTCAGTGTTGCAGGGGTCTCTGTGTGGTTTCTCCAGCTTCAGAGGTCTGGTTGCATCAGGGTAGGTCCATGTGGCTTCTCCAGCTCCCAGGGCATAGCACCATGTGTTTTATCAGTAGAACATCTCTCAGGGAGTGACTCATCAGTAGAGAGTCTCCAAGGGAGTGAGGAGAGAGAGAGAGAGAGAGAGAGAGAGAGAGAGAGAGAGAGAGAGAGAGAGAGAGAGAGAGAGAGAGAAACTGTTTCCTCCCTTCCAGGAGGAAAGCCCAAAGTTCCAAGAATGCTCAGGAGAAGGCCATGCACACTTAGAGGCCTCATGGGCTATGACCTGATTGAAAGACTAGACTTCACCCCTTCAATTTTAATTCTCAGTTTGGACCAGATTATGTAACTATCGCAGACTTGCAGTACATTAAGTGTTCTATGGAAGTGAGTTGAATGGAACCCTCTATATGGCTGTGTGGACTAATTAGCTGTTATATTCCTTCTTGCTGTTAAAACCTATTCTCTTGTGTATATATGTAAAATCATAAGTGTCCTAGTTTCATTTCTCTAGAGAACCCTGCCGAACACAATATACCATGTCAAAATTTGTGGAAAGAACATTGCTGTTGTTGCTGTTTACATTTTTATTGGTATATACATCGCATATCAAACAATTTATTGTTTCAGTGATATTAAGAAGAGTAGTGTAATAATCATCATAACCAATTTGGCTAATTGATCTGCAGTTCTTTGGACTGGAAGCAATGGCCTACTGTACTGCCTAGTGATCCCGGGAGCCATAGTGGCCTGCCGCCTGACCTCTGCAGACATTAGCCTGCAATTTCCCTGTTGACCTTGGGTTCTTCAGTCGCTGAAACTGTGCCTACCTTCTGACCCATGAGTTTGGAACCTGCCTTACTCATACTAGCCTTGCCTGCTTTCACAACTGTGTGAGCCATTTTATTGATTGAAATCTCTCTCTGCACAGAGAGATAGACGACACTTAGATAGAAATAAATACATATTAGCATCGCCAGTTTTGTTTTTCTAGAGAATTTAGCTTAAACGTACACTCAAGAAAATATTCTAAAATTCAGAACCGTTAGAATCTGCATTCCCTCTTCCTTAGCTCAGTGAGACAGACATTTTTCTACAGACTGAAAAGCCAGGAACACAAGGCTCATTTTTCCCCACACTCTTGGCTGGAAGACTGTCCTCGTGGCAGTGACCAGATATCAGCGTTTCTTATCCTGTCTTCTGATGCTCACTGCTGAAGAGTTCTGAATGAGTATAGCTAAGAGGTTGGCGCTTTCTTCCTCTGCTCAGATCTAAAGGGTGAAAGAGACTTTGCTTTGGGTTCAATGCTGCTGAGAATATAGGGGCACTGACGACCCTTTCCCTGGTTCCTGAGTCAGAGATTCTGTGCCAAAAAGGCTAACTGAGGAGAATGGGCTGCTGCCTTCTCTTCTGCTCCTACAGTGGAGTGTCAGAGAGAAATTCATATCCCCAGCATCACATTTAAAAGACAAAGCTTCAAGCTAGCTTACACAAATATGTTCAAGGAACTAAATTATATCATGAATAAAGAAGTAAAAGAAGATATCGTGGTAGTGTTGCATCAAATGGATAGTATAAAAAATACAAATTTTAGGGAAAAAAGTGAAAATGCTAGTACAGTAACTGAAATGGAATGTTCACTAGAGGGATTTAATAGTTGAAGTGGACAGGCAGAAGAAAATTATAGAAAAATTGAAGATAGATCATGAAATTATAGAATATAAAGAATTAGAAGAAAACATAATGAAGAAAAATGAAGATAGTTTCTGAGGAATGTGGACTATCATTAAACACACCAACATACACATAATGGGAGTATTGGAAGGAGTGGATGGAATTAAAGAAGAAGAAAAACCGTTCCAAGAAATAATGGCTAGTAGCTTCTTCAGTTTGTTGAAAAACATTAATCTACATATCCAGGGATTTCTGCTAGCTACAGGCAGGATAAACACAAAGAAATCACAGTAACAATGCTATCAATGACAAGAAGAAGATCTCAAAACAGCAAGAGAAAATCTCTTAGAGAATCCCTAAGATCAACAGATAACATCTTATCTGAAATAATGGAAGCCAGAATTTAGTGGAACAGCATACTCAAAGGAAAATTTAGACTACAGAAAACAAAAGGTCAAGCTAAAACCCCATTTTTAGTAAAACATCCTTCATAAATGAAGGTGAAATAAAGATGCTTCTAGATAAACAAGCTGAAAGAATTGGTTGCTAGTCGATTTGTCTTGTAAGAATTACTGAGGAGAATTCTTAAAACTGAAAGCGAATGATCCCAGAGAGCAATTCGAATCCACACACTAAAACAAAGAACATTGGTGAAGCTAATTATGAAATTATAAATAAAAAATAAAACAGTGTAGATAAATATTTCTTCACCATTCTTTTAAAACACTTATTAACAAATCAGTTGTATAGAACAATATATATAACCCTTTATTATATCTATTATACATAATAGCATAATATATTTGCAGATGACAGCACAAAGGCAATGGGTGAAAATAATACTACATTAGGTTAAGAACGTTCTCCAGATGATAACTCAAACTCATCGGAACAAATGAAGAGCATCAATCAGGATTTTTTACCATGGATATGTATAACCCCAGGTCTCAGCTTTATGGATTGATATTCAACAGTTTATGTTTGCTTCCTTAGCTTTTGTTTCTCTATCTTTACTAAGAACCAAGAGATTTCATTTTCATTTGAACTTGGCTAGAGATTTATAAAATTATTTTTATTATTATTGTGCTCTTTTGCTTCCTCTTAATTCAATGATGAGGTCAGAGTTATTCCTTTTTCTATATTCCAAGATCTCTTACATTTTCTTTTTGTGAGATATAATTATGATAGAATTATTTAATGATTTCTCCCTTCTGTATTTGATGCCATATATTCATTTGTATTCCCTAGCCAATTGCTGAACACATAGTTAATACTCAAATATTTGCTGATGAAATGAGTAGTACTCTTCCCATTTTTTATTTAAACATTGTCACTTCAGATCATTTCAATTTATGGAGACTTTAAAGGGCAGAGTGGAACTACTCTGTTGGTTTTCCAAAGATGTAATCATTACCTAAACAAATGGCCACATCTTGGAGTAGATAGTGGCTTAGAACCACCAACCTTCTGGGTAGCAGCTTATCCACTGCAACACCAGGCTCTTTTAGCATTTAAATAAGATCTATTTATGCTAATGGCAGCATTCAGGCAGACAAAAGAGAACATTAGGATACAGCATGCGGTCATATGTCACAGCAACAATGGGCTAGTTTATGGTCTGACATTTGCAGAGGCTTTTGCTCAGGCTGATTCCTAACCTCATTATGCTTCTATTTCGTTGTCTATTGTAGTCCTTGCGGCACATCAAACAATCAGCACATGTCATGTGTTCCTTTTCCTTTCAACTAATTGCCATTTTTATTGTCCTTTCAGGTTATTTTTTTCTGCTCTTGAACGACGTCTTTGGTGGGCCTCATCTTGAGCCTAATGCTGAACAGCTAAGAAAATGATTTTTTAAAAGAGATAGATTTATTAAATCAATGAATTTCATTTGAAATCTTTGCTCCTTTCTGTGAGTCAGGAAGGGTTTTAGATGCTGTAAAAACAATAACAGTGGAAATGAAATAAGTTATGTAATTTTTTCAAAACATTGGGTCTATTTCTGTCTGAAATGTGTACAACTGCCACATTTAGAGAAAGAGCAGAGCAAGTATGTACTTTTGGTGTTCAAGAATTTCCATGAGGAGTTTTACTGAATTTCAAATATACATGTATGTAAGCCTGTGCTGTGGTAAAAATTCAGCAATAAAACAAAAGCATTTGCCACCTTAAGGCCCTTCCTTTAAAAAGATGGTGACATAGTTCTTAGGTACCTGCCGTCTATCACAAGTGAACAATCAAATCAGTTCTTGAAGAGGAGGACCATGAATTCTAATTCCTCCCTTTCCAGTTGCACGTGTCAGGAGTTTTGAGCTGCTGAAAAAATTTTAAAGCAAAAACGAAACCCCAGACCCATTGTCATGGAGTTGATTCTGATGTAAACTGGCCTTATAGGCTAGGGTGGAACTTCCCATGGAGTTTCCAAGCCTGTAATCCTGGACTGTCCCATCTTTTTCCTATGGGGCAGCTAGTGCATTTGAATTGCCTATCATTTTGCTTAGCCCTGTGCTACCCGGGATTCCAACATGCTTCAAAAGTTCCAAGCCACTGAGTAAGCGGTCGTATACAGCATTTTGTCGGTAGGTTAATCCCGACACCCAAATAGCGATTATTACCCTCTAGCAGTTTTACAGGGAGCTTGTTTGTCTTTAAAATCTTGATTTTCTTTCGCATCACGATTACTGATTTAAGATGTATCCATTACTCACAGTCATATAGTCGATTCCAACTCACCGTGACCCCGTAGGACAGAGCAGAAAGCCGCGTCTTTCTTTCCATCCACATCTATTGGTCTTGAATTTCACGCAGTTACTAGGGGGTGGGGTGCTGACTGCACCACGTGACGCTGTAGAAGAGGTGAGACCAAAATGGCTGCCTATACAATTTATGCGTAGTGTTTCAGCAGAAATTGATGATTTAAAAAAATTAAAAATAGCCCTGTAGTTTGTTATAACAATAAAAAAATACCTTTTTTAACCTCATCTTACACACACCAGTATAGTTACAAGTCTAAAACTCTGCTACTTTACTTTTAAACTTTCTAATGTGCTTTAGTCAGAACTGTTATTATTGCTCGATTACAGAGGTGTCAGGAGCCCTGGTGGTGTCGTGATTAGCATTGGGCAGTTCCAAGCCACATAGTGGGCAGCTCCAAGCCAGCAGCAGCTCTGCGGGAGAAAGACTGGGCTTTCTACTCTGGTAAACAGTTACAGTCTAAGAAACCCACAGGTGGTCATTGTAAGTCAGCAATGACAGTGGGCTTGAGCTCTTTTTTTTTTTTTTTTTTGAGTTTGCAATGATGTCACCAATCGCATGGTTTCATCTGGGTGCCACAAGTGTGGGCTATTGCTTCCGCTGCTGCTGGTGTTTCTATAATCTTTAACTTGGTCAGACTTGCTGTTTCAGTTACAATATTGTGTTCATTAGTATTTGTGACTCTGTATCACTAGCTTTTGGAGAATGAAGTAGTAATCAAAGGGGAAGAAGGAGAAAAATTAAAAGAGGAGGCCTCCATTTGGTTTCTAGTTTGTTGTAGCTAAAAATATTGTAAATCAATGTAGAAATACTTTATATAATAGTTTTAATTTTAGAATTCATATAATCTAAGACATACTCCCTTTAAGCAATTAGAAACTATACTTCTCACACATTTTCCTATTGCTAAAATTACCATTACTGCAGATTCTGTCTGGTCTCCTATGGAAGAAGGTTTGAGGGGAAATGAGTCACACTAAGGGTTGCTACATGGCTGAAACAGACCCTGGTGATATCACTGATTTTATGATCCCCCAAACTTTAATTTGGACTAGATGATTTCTAAGCTGTTTGGGATGGGACATTCCATGTTTTATAGAAATGTATTGGATTCAGTAGCTGTTATTAAAGTTGTGGTTTTCAGAAGCCATGGAATCTGTTCGGACTCTTGGGGACCCTATGCAGAAAAGAATGAAGCCCTAGCTGGTCTTGCACCATCCATGGCATTCTTATGCTTGAGCCTTGCCTTTCAGCAGCTGTGCCAATCAAGTTCATTTTCTTTTCCAGTGATACTCTGTTTTAACAAGAATAATGTCCTTTTCTAGTGACTTGCCTTTCTTGATAATGTGTCCAAAGTACACGAGGCGAAGTCTCACCATCCTCTCTGCTAAAGAGCATTCTGGTTGTATTTATTCTGAGACAGATTCATTTGTTCTAATATCAATATTCTTTGCCAAAACCTTCATTCAAATGCATCCATTCTTCTGCCTTTCATATTCATTGTCCAGTTTCATGGAGGTAATTGGATACACCACAGCGTGTATCAGGCTCCGTGACATATTCTCGTTCTCCAAGTGACATATTTATTCTTTAATACTTTAACTATATCTTGTGCAGCAGATTTGCCCGATGCAATAATTCATTACATTTCTTGACTGCCATTTCCATGATCATTGATTGTGGGTCCAAGTAAAATGAAATCCTTGACAACTTTAACCTTTTCTCCATTTATCATGCTTTCATTTATTAGTTCAGTCATGAGGATTTTGGGTCTCTTTACAATCTGTTTACTATAAATTAGATTATATAAAATGATGCCTAAGAAGGCTCTTTATATTTTTTCATTTATGTATTGGAATTATCTGATAGATGAAACAAAGGAAACTTGGTGGTGCTTGGGTTAAGCAGCATGTGGCTAACCTCAAAGTCAATGGTTTAAACTCAGAAGCTACTCTATGGGAGAATATTGAGACTGTATCCTCCTACAAAGATTTGTTTTTTCAAAATCCCTAAACAGCAATTCTACTGTGCCCAATGGATTTGCTGAGTCAGTGCCATCAATTTGATGGCAGTGTGTGTGTGTGTGTGTGTGTGTGTGTGTGTGTGTGTGTGTTGGGATGCATTTTTATTTGTCTGAGTGTAATCACACCCAACAGCTTCTTTGGAATCGGAGGTGGTGACATGGAGTCCAGTTTCCCATCTCAAGACTAGCATCATTTAATCTTTTCTTTTAATAAGCTCGCTCACTGCCATCGAATCGATGCTGACTCACAGGGACCCTGTGTAGGAAAGGGTAGAACTGCCTCTGTGGGTTTTCTGAGACTATAACTCTCTATGAGAGTAGAAAGCCCTGTCTTTCTCCCAGCATTAATAAACAGATATCCAAATATCACACCCACTGGGAAATGTTTTGAGTTCCAGTTTCCTCTGGTGCCTTGAGCATAGTTAATTGGAACTCTGATAAATCTGAAGATTGACTGGATAAACAGGATAATAAAAAGTCATAGACGTTTCTGTTAGTGATGTGAAGTTATCTGCTACTCCATACATTACGTGACCTATACAATGCATTATAATTTTAATCTGGAGTTGATTAAACATTCATAATAAGAGATGTACACAGGGAAAAATAAATACAAACGCTTAAATAAAGGGATAAAAAGTTATGGCAGGAATTGGAAAATCAAAAAACAATGCCAAACCCAACCCAATAAGGTAATGTTAGGGTGGGCGCCCTATTAAATTCTATTCTGCTAAGTGAAAGATTGGTGGTTTGAATTCACCAGTCTATCCACATGAAGGAGATGTGACTTTCTCTGAATATAAAGATCTCTCTTGTAAGGTCACTATGAATTTGACTAGATTTCATAAATTTGATTTTTGGGGGATTTTAAAAGTGCTATATGCTAGACTTGTAAGAGAAACTTTATAAAAGGTGATTGTAATAAATAAAGAGGAATATATTATACTGTTTATTGAGAAACTGTAGCGATCTTGATTCTCCCCAAAGTAATATTTTTGTAACTTAGCAAAATTATTGTAATGTCCACATGGAAGGCTAATTGCTTGAGAATAACTGGGATATTTGAAGATAGGAGCATTGAGATGAGCTCTCGTTTTTGGATAAAAAATCATGATAGGATTAAACTGACTCCAAATAGACAAAGAAAAAGGGGAAGAGAATAAAAATTCAGTGAAAAATTACATATATTGAAAAATGCTGGAGCATATATAGCATAGTATTTCAAATTGATGGGCAATAAAGATATAAAGGCAAATGACAGCCCTTTAGACAAAGAGAGTTAAAGGCTTGCTTCCAAAACAAGCTAAAGTTAATGATCTGGTCTTAGATAACTAAAGCATTAAAATAAATAAAGATATGTGAATATTTATATAACCTATGGTAGCAGAAGTCCTTTCTAATGAAGCCACCAATGATAAATATTACAAAAAAGTATTTCTAGTTTTATGATATGACATATATAGCTGTCATATATATCATTTACTATTTTATGTACAGCAAATAAATAAAATTATCATATATAAAAATGTCATACATATAACTTATAGATAAAAGATGCACTAGAAAAATGGTTGGAAGTCACATCTATTATCTCTAAATAATTAAAAAAGGAGAAGTTACTCTTATGAAATATGACAGGCAATTTATAAAATATTTATATGTAAACATGAAAAGAAATCCAATTTCACCCTAAATGAAGAATGTGTAAATGAAAAAAACTACTAGTTTCCCACTCTCAAACTAGAAAAATAAGTTTTAAAATAAAAATGTAATCATACCCTATGTTGGACAGCACTGGAAAGCACACACACACCCAGGGTTCCATCGGAAGAGTAAATTAGCTAAATTTTCCACAAAGATATTTAGTTAATTTTAATTATATTTTGAGTAAGCATTTGTTTTTGAGATACATGGCCTAAAGAAATAGCTATAAATGGATACAAAAATAGAAGAGGCTGTTTTAATTGTAATTAATTAGAGTCAGACTAACTGTCCCCAAATTGGAAGTCAGTAAATAAATTGTGGGAGAGTCACAGAAAGAAGGAACCATAGAAGGCATTAAAGATGGACTTGAATTCCAGACTGTGAGAAACAGATTAGGTCATTAATTATAATATTATCTGTGAATGTCTAAAAAAAAAGAAAGAAAATTGGATGAATAAGAGAGAGTCTGATCTAGATATTTGCACACAGCTGAGAGAGTGTAGGAATGATCCATGGTCAAGTTCCGGCTCTGCCACTTAGTGGTGGGTGGCCTTCATTAAGTCATTGAACATTTTCCCCCATCAATAGTTACTGTGTTGTGAACTGGAAACTGAAAAAGTGAGCCTTGCAGAGTGACTGAGGGTCAAAGCACGATTCCAAAAGGTATTCTTATATTAATGATTTCAAAAGACACGAGACAAGGCTCTAAGGAAACCGAATACCAGAATACCTTTGTTTCATGTTTCTGTTGGTGGTGCTGTTGGGCCTGTTTCCACTCATAGTGACCCCGTAGACAACAGAACCAAACATGGCCAGGTCCTCACAAGTGTTCTTCAGTTGGAGCCCGTGGTTGCAGCCATTGTGAGTCCATCTCGTCCAGTATCTTCTTCTTCCCTTCACTTTCCACGCGTGACGTCCTTCTCTAGCGCCTAGTGTCTCCTGACAACGTGTCCCAAGAATGTCAGAGGAGATCTCCCCATCCTTAATTCAAAAGTGCATCTTGGTTCTACATCTTCCAAGACAGATTTGCTTGTTCTTTTGACAATCTATGGTGCTTTCAATATTTTTAGGCAACACCACAATTCCAATGCAAAAATTCTTCTTTGTATTACCTGCATTAATATATATATATATTAAACAAAAATATATATCACTATATTTCACAATTATGTTGGTATCATTCTATCTATATATATCTATCACAATGGAATCGGCTTTTGAAAACAAAGATTTATATTCTCACAGTTTGAAAGGCTGTCATTCTTGTTGTTGTTAGATGCCATCAAGTTGATTGCAATCCATACCGATCTATATACAACAGAACAAAACACTGCCTGGTCCTGTACTATCCTCACAATTGTTCCTATGTTTGAGTCCATTGTTGCAAGCACTGTGTCAATCTATCTAATTGAGAGCCTTCCTCTTTTTCTTTTTTGTTTTTTAACAATTTATTGGGGCTCATACAATTCTTATCACAGTTCATACATATACATACATCAATTGTATAAAGCACATCTGTACAGTCTTTGCCCTAATCATTTGTTTCTCCTCTTTTCTTTTTTTACATTTTATTAGGGACTCATACAACTCTTATCACAATCCATACATATACATACATCAATTGTATAAAGCACATCCATATATTCCCTGCCCCAATCATTCTCAAGGCATTTGCTCTCCACTTAAGCCCCCTGCATCAGGTCCTCCCTTTTTTTTCCCCTCCTTCCCCTTTCCCTCATCCCCCATGTGCCCTTGGTAATTTATACATCGTTATTTTGTCATATCTTGCCCTATCCGGAGTCTCCCTTCGCTCCTTCTCTGCTGTCCCTCTCCCAGGGAAGAGGTCACATGTGAATCCTTGTAATCAGTCCCCCCTTTCCAACCCACTCACCCTCCACTCTCCCAGCATCGTCCCTCACACCCTTGGTCCCGAAGGTATCATCCACCCTGGATTCCCTGTACCTCCAGCCCTCATATGTACCAGTGTACAGCCTCTGTCCCATCCAGCCCTGCAAGATAGAACTCGGATCATGGTAGTTGGGGGGAGGAAGCATCCAGGATCTGGGGGAAAGCTGTGTTCTTCATCGGTACTACCTCACACCCTAATTAACCCATCTCCTCTCCTAAACCCCTCTAACCAGGGATGTACATGGTAGACAATGGTGGAGGAGGTGGGGAAAGGAAAACAAAAGGATGAATACAAGGAAGAAAAGGGTAGTGGGGTCATGGGGCATTAATCCACCCAAGGGGAGGGTATTTTTTATATCTCCACAGGGAAAGTGGGACCAGACTTCAACCCAGTGTCGCAAGGTGTCAATGCAATATCCCAGCGTGGAGTAGGGAACCAGTGGAGAGGTCTGGGAGGTTGGCCCCAGCACCATAAATTAAGTGGATTCCTGCCCCTCCCCCGAAAAGAACTTGTTCCAAAGGACGACATTGACTCTGCAGCTCCGGGAGATGAACATATCTGATCAGAGCACACGGGAGAAGATGAAGGGGCAGGAGGAGAGAGTGGAACACAGCCTGGCCCACCAGGCCGTGATGATGATGTTCCTGAGTAGAGCAGCCAGTCCACAGAGAGAACAACATGGCTGGCCCCACTATGAGAAATGATGCCAATCAGTGACTAAGGGCGATACAGGGGACAGCACCGGAGACACAGTGTGGGAATTGCACCTGACCTGATCCCACCACACCGAGGCAAATCACTGGGGGAGTGCAGCGGAACAACAAGGGAATGGAGTGGCAAGGTCCCCAGGGAATGCTGAAAGTGGACTTTGGGGCCAGGGCGTGGTGCCCCAACAGACTGGACTGGAAAACGCTCCTAAGGGCCAGCAAACGATCCCTGAACTAACTACAAGCTTTTCTCTTGTGAACTGTTTTGTTCTGTTCTTTGTCAGTGGTTTGTTTTTGTTGTTTTGTTGTCTGGTTGTATACTGTTGCTTTGTTTTCCTCTGTCTTGTTTTCGTGCATGTTAGGACAGGCTGGATGAACTATCTGGAGGAAAAACAATGGGACATACAGTTCCGGGGGGACTTGGGGTGGGGGGTGGGGGGGATAAGGAAGTGGTGTTAACAAACCCAGGGACACGGGAAAAACATGGGACCTCAAATGGTAGAGAGGGGGGAGTGGGAGGCCTGGTGGGAAATGATCAAGGGTAAGGTTGCTTAGAGAAGAGGTATACTCTAGCCCAGGTGGCGATGAAGCATGGTAGTAGGGCAGGAGGAAAGTCAAGGGAGATGGAAGAAAGAGCTAGGAGTCAAAGGGCATTTATGGAGGTCTTGACAAAGACATGTACACGCAAATATATATAGGAGGATGGGGAAATAGATCTATGTGTCTATATTTATAGGTTAAGTATTAAGGTGGCGGAAGGACCTTGGGCCTCTACTCAAACACTCCCTCAATGCATGAATACTTTCTTTTATTAAATTGGAACTCTATGATGCTCACTCTCCTGACACAACTGCTGGAGCCAAAGTGGGTGAACAAGTAAATGTGGTGAAGAAAGCTGATGGTGCCCGGCTATCAAAAGAGATAGTGACTGGGGTCTTAAAGGCTTGAAGATAAACAAGCGGCCATCTAGCTCAGAAGCAACAAAGTCCACATGGAAGAACTCACCAGCCTGTGTGATCGAGTGGTCCCGAAGGGATCAGTTACCAGGCATCAAAGAACAAAAAATCATATCATTGACTGCAAACCTCCATGATAGGATCGCTGAAGACAAATGGGTGCATAAGCAAATGTGGTGAAGAAAGCTGATGGTGCCCGGCTATCAAAAGAGATAGTGTCTGGGGTCTTAAAGGCTTGAAGGTGAACAAGCGGCCATCTAGCTCAGAAGCAAATAAGCCCACATGGAAGAAGCACACCGGCCAGTGCGATCACGAGGTGCCAAGGGACCAGGTATAAGGCATCATGCAAAAAAAAAAAAAGATATAAGTGTGTGTATGTATGTGTATATATGTGTATATGTATATATGTATATGTATATATGTATATATATACCATATTGAATGAAGGGGAAAGTGCAGAGTGGAGACCCAAGGCCCAAGTGTCGGCCAATGGAAATCACCTTCCTCTTTTTCACTGCCACTCTACCTTACCAAGCATGATGTCCTTCTCGAAAGACTGGTCTCTCCTGGTAACATGTCCAAAGTATGTAAGATGAAGTCTTGCCATGCTTTCCTCTAAGGAGAACTTTGGTCATCCTTCTTTCAAGACTGATTAGTTTGTCCTTTTAGCGGTCCATGATACTTCCAGTACTTTTTTCCAGCAAGAAAATTCAAATGCATGAGTTCTTCAGTCTTTCCTATTCAGTGTTTCACTTTCACATGCATACGAGGCAATTGAAAATACTGCAGCTTAGGTCAGGTTCCCTTTAATTCTCAAAATAAAACCCGTGTGCTTTTCAAGAGTCTAAAGAGGTCTTGTGCAGCAGATTTACCTAATGCAACACATTTTTTTGACCTCTTGACTTCTGATTCCAGGACCATTGACAAAAGCAAGACAAAATCCTTTCCCATTTATCATGATTTATCATCGTTAAATGATTTATCATCATTTATCATGATGACACCTATTGGTCCAGTTATGAGACTTGTGGTCTTCTTTACATTGGATTGTAAGCCATACTGAAGGCTGCAATCCTTGATCTTCATCAACAGATGCTTCAAGACCTGCTCACTTTCAGCAGACACAGTTGTTCATCTGCATATCGCTGGTTGTTTATAAGTTGTCCTCTAATCCTAATGCCCATTTCTTCTTCATATTATCCAACCACTGTGATTAATTGCCCAGCATACAGACTGAATAAGTATGCTGACAAGATACAATCCTGTTGCACACCTTTCCTGATTGTAAACCATGCAATACTCCCTTGTTCTGTGCCCACACTTCCTCTTGACCCATGTACAAGTTCTGCAGGATTACAACGAATGTTCTGGAATCCTTTTCTTCTCAAGGTTATCCATAGCTTGTGTGATTCACACAGTTGGATGTCTTTGCAGCATCAACAAGACACAAATAAACAGCTATCTGGTATCTTCTGCTTTCACCCAAAGCCATCTGACTTCAGCAGTGATATGCCTTATTCCACATCCTGTTCTGAAACCAACCTGAACTTCTTACAGCTCCCTGTCAATTCCTGCTGCAAGTGTTAATGGATCATCTTTAGAAAAATTTTACTTGAATGAGATATCAAAGATTGCTATATAATTTGACCATTCTGTTAAGTGATCTTTGCGATAGGTACCAGTATGGATCTCTTCCAGTCAGTTGGCCAAGTAGCAGTCTTCCAAGTTTCCTGGCAGAGATGAGTGATTACAGGGCTTCATCGGCCTGTTAAAATATTTCAATTGGTATTCTGTCGATTCCTGGAGCCTTCTTTTTGGCTAATGTTTACAGTGCCCCTTGAATTTCTTCCTTCAGTACCATTGGGTCTTGCACATATGGTGCCTCCTGAAATGGTGGGATATTGATCAATTATATTTGGTTCAGAGACTCCATATATTCTTTCTATATTCTTTTGTTACTTCCTCCATCATTCATTTTTTCCCCATAGAACCTTTTAATATTATAACTTGAATCTTGAACTTTCCCATCAGTTCTTTCAGTCAACGCTCAGCATTCGGCCAATGTTATGTAAGAGAAGGTGGAGAAGAGCAATCTCAGCAGCTAAAATCAGGCTAGGATCTGACTGTGAACAGGCCATCAGTTGCTTATATAAAGTTCAGGTTAAAGCTGAAGAAAACGAAAAGAAGTCCACGAGAGCCAAAATGTGACCGTAGTACAGCTCGCCTGAATTTAGATAGCCTCTCAAGAACGGATTTGACTCATTGAATATTAATGGCAGAACACTTGATAAGATGTGGGAGCACATCAAGAACATCATTCATGCGGAACGCAAATGGTCATTACAGGAAAGAAAGAACGTAGATTAGCTAAGGCAACTGTAAGAAAGGATGAAGTCAAATTGCTGAATAGAAAATTTCAAAGGGTAGCTGGAGGAGACAATAAAAGATTAGAATGACATGTGAAAAGACCTAGGGTTAGAAAACCAACATGGAAGAACACACTCGGCAGATTGTAAACTGGAAGAACTGAAGCAAACATCCAGGCCTCCAGTTCGTGAGGGTAAGGGGCTGTCTTCAGGACATCCCCATGGCTGTGCCTTTCTGTTCACTCTAGGACAAAATGTCTCCTGTGTCTTGGGTTTCTGGTAGTTCTGGGTATTTCATGATTACTTTGGATTTTGAATATAGTCACTTGTGTGTCTACCCTTTAACTGACTTGTGATAGTTCGTTTGTGTGTGTGTGTGTGTGTGTATGTGTGCCAACATGGCACCCATAGGAACACGTCGGTGGAAATTACCCTGTCAATCGGGTCACAGTTTGATGACCTTTTCTAGAGGCCCAACTGGAGAAAAATGGCTCTCTGAGGCTGGCCCCTTCTACTTTCTCCCTGGTGGTCACACCACAGTGCTGCCTGAATTAACCGCTCTGCCTCTAACATGGACTGTGCTACCAGTGGGCTGAGCCAACCTGTAGGCTGTGTTGGGCTGCATCGCTGTGCAGTGCTGTTCCAATCTGCGGTGCTGCCCCACTTTGCTGTGACTGCTGCTTGCTTGCAGCCTTCCTCTGCTTCACTACACTGAGCTACTGACCTCTTTTATGCCTTGACATCTCATCTTCCTACTGTCTGTTTCCTTAGCTTTGGACCAGCAGCCAGCGTGAGTTGGAAGGACCTTCAGTATATTAACTGTCCCATGAAAGTAAGTTGGACTTGGCTCTCTGTATTGGTGGGTGGACTAATTTGCTGTTGTATTCTCTTTTTGCTATATAAACCTATGCATATATATATGTGTGTATATATGTAAATATATATAATCATAAATGTCCTGGTTTAGTTGCTCTAGACAACCCTGTCTAATTCATGGCTCTATCTCCATGTCCATTCTCCACTTTTATAAGATGGATCAGGATCCACCTAATTCCAGATTAAAATATAATTGACCTTATAAACTTAACTAATGTGATAAATTTTTTGTGCCAACATGCCTCCCGTAGAAACATGTGGGAGGAGTTTAGCCTGTCTATCAGGTTGCAGCCTGATTGGAGGTCTATTGAGATAAATGGTTCTCCTAGGCCAGCCCCTTTCACTTTTTCTTGCTGGTGACTGGACCAGTGCTGCTGCCTGAGTGAGCTGCTCTGCCTCTAAATGTGTCCTGTGCTTCCTGTGGGCTGAGCAAACCTGTGGATCGTGATGGACTGCATCACTGTGCCATGCTTTTCCACACTGCTGTGCCACTTACCTTGCAGTGCTTGCTGCCTGCTGGCTGACTCCACTTGTCTTGCACCTCCCGCCATTTTGCATCGCTACACCTTGAGGCTCCAGCTGGACCTGCTTTGCAGTGGTACAGGCCTCTAGTGTGGCTTGACGTCTCATCATCTTACTCTCTGCTTCCTTGGCCTTGGACCAGAGGCTGGTATGAGTTAGAAGGACCTTCAGTATATTAACTGCCCCATGAAAGTGAGTTGGACTGAGCTCTCTATACTACTGTGTGGACTAATTTGCTGTTGTATCCCTTTTTGCTATGTAAACCTTGCTGCTATATCCCTTTTTGCAACATAAACCTGTCTATTTAATCATGTGTCCCTGTTTTGTTTCTCTAGAAATCCCTGCCTAATATAACCAATAACATATGTTAAGAAAGACCTTTCCCCCCCAAACATTCACATTCACATATACACACACATTTATGGTTATAGATACACAGTCATATATATGGATACAACTCAATCCACAGCATAGGTCTATAGAAATGTTGGTGATAAGGGATATACATATATATATAAATTATAAATTTCCTGTCATAATTAGGTTTTTGTGTGTCAACATGGCTCCTGTAGGAACATGTGGGAGGAGTTTAGCTTGTCAATCAGGTTGCCGCTTGATTGGTGGGGGACTGAGATAAATAACTCTGGAGGCCGGCCTCCCTTTCTCTCTGCTTTCAGTTTCAGTGGACCCACACTAAGACCCGTGAGAGCCCTGGAGATGCTTCCACCGCCACAGGATCCACAAGGCTGTATCCACTGGCCTGTTATCTTCCTGCATTTTGCATCATTGCACGTGCTGCATGAGTCTTAAGAGGGATTTAGGGACTAGTATTGGACTTATGGGCTAATATTGGACTTATGGACTTGATCTGAACTGGGCTGGGATGTTTTCTTAATATACAATTAATGTTTTTATATGCAATTAGTCTTTGATATAAAGCTCTTTTTTATACATATATGAGTATCTCTAGATTTATTTCTCTAGTCAACCCAGCCTAACACATTCCCCAAATGAAAACAAAACTAAAAATACAAATTGAGACTTTCAGGTGAAGCCAACCTGGTAATAGAAAAACCTATCACAATTCTTGAGCATAGTCGATTTTGTGTTGGATTGGTAAACACAGTCAGCAGGACAAACCCACCAGCAGCTCTTTGGGTTAAAGATCAGGCTGTCTATTTTCACAAAGATTTACTGATTCAGACACCCTTAAGGAGAAGCTTGCTCTGTCCTAGAAAGGCTGTTATGAGTGGAAACTGACTTGATGGCAGTGGGATCACAGGTCTGAGCAAAGGAGCTTGCTTCAACATAAACACAGAAAGTGCCCTTGGGTGAAGCATTTCTTTTTCATCTAAATTAATCTTTATCATAGAAAAAAGAATGACAGCGCTGATGACCTGAGATCATTGGCTGTATTGTTTCTAAAAGATGAGAGAATGGAATCAGATATTGATGCTATTGAGTCTGAATAATATAACTCAGAATCACACCAAACTCTCTTTCAGCAGGTCATTTTTGATTTATAGAAACCCATCAGGGTAGAGTAGATTGCTCACTAGGGTTTCAGAAGATGCAAATATTTATGGAAGCAGATTGCCTCAACTTTCTCCCTTGGGTTGGTTGGTAAGTTTCTGAAACCCTATATAGGTTTGCTAGGAGTCAGACTGAACTCAATGGCAGTGGGGCTGAGCTTTTTGTTTGTTTGATTTTTCATTATACTAGCTAAATTTTTAGTAGAAATTGAGTACTGGAGACACCAAACTCAGTATTAGGATAGGAAATGTCAGGAAAACTATTGAAGGAACTATTCCAGGAAAAGGCTCAGAATGAGAAGAAAAATTGGATTTCAAGGTTGAAAAGGCAAATACGTGCATGAATTTTTGTGTGTGAGACAGTGAAGGTGGGGGTATTGGGGAGTGTTCAGGAAGCATTTCTGTTGTCTATGCAGCATAACAAAATAATTAGTTTGAAAACTGGTTGATTTAATCTGTGGTAATATGAAATTAAAAATTTTTAAATTAATACAGACACAAAAGAATCCATTTGGAATGGCGAAATGCATTTTTGAGTAATAGCCACTTAGTGATCGTACACAGATATTTTCTTAAAGGCCTGGCTACATGCTATGGTCTTTTTGTGGTGCCCAGAAATGCATAGCAGGACTCAGATCTTGGACTGGTTATATCAAAAGGCAGTAATTATCAAGCTACAAAAGGCCATCTTATTAGCTAATCTTGAAATCTATAGACTAAAACTGGAAACCTGTTTCGGTTTGATTGGTAGCTTGGTACCACAGCTGAAAATTCTTGTCTGGTTCTGTATTGGCAAATTTGGCAAAAGAGTTAATAAAATTTGTATTTATTTATTTTGTTTATATATATCACATTCCATGGTTCAAATCACGTCCAGCAGAATCATACCATTGTTACAATGAGTTTCTAAACATTCCTTTTTCATATAGGCAGGTTTTCTACCAATATGTCAATCTAAATGTTCAAAGATTGGGCTTTCTACCCCTATAAAGTGTTACAGTCTTGGCAACTACAAGGGCAATTCTTCCCTGTCCCATGGGGTCACTGTGAGTGGGCATTGACTTTATGGCAGTGATTTCGGTTTAAATACCTTCACTATTACTCTTCTTGTCTTATACACATAGAGCATACTCAGGGTGGGGTCGTCAGTCTCTAATGTTAAGGTGATTGCCCATGTGTTTGTGTTTGCAACCGTGTGTGATTATACTCAGGATTTGTACTAACAATTTTCTCTCCCGCCCGAAGGCTTCCACTTTGCAGTACCAATATCAAAACTGACAGCCAAAAATTTTCATTCCACAAAGAATTTGTGATATGCTTTATCATGAGTCCATTCATTTATTCAACTAGCTTTATAGAGTACAACAAAGATCACCAGTATAGTTAATGGAAAGAATATACAAGGCAGTTATGTTGGTATATTTTCTCCTCTTTGAGCACATAGTACTTGGCAGGAACTTTCTCCTTGTCTACATCATTCCATGGCTCCCCCTCCCACTATCCACTTTAATCATTCTCTGCTCCTAAGTCATCTTGCCTCTCTATGTTGTTGTTGTGGTTAGATGCCCCTGACTCACAGTGACTGACTCATAGTGACCCTACCTACTGTCTTGTGCCACCCTCACAGTTGCTATGCTGGAGCCACTGTGTGAATTCATCTTGTTCCTTTTTCTGTTGACCCTCAAGTTTACCAGTCATGATATCTTCTCTGAATTGCTCTTTCCTGATAATATGACCAAAGGACATGAGACAAAGTCTTGCCAGGTTAGCTTCCAGGGAGCATTCTGGCTGCATTCCTCCAAGACAGATGTGTCTCACATATATATTAAATATATATCTTCTTTCATACATCCACACAGCCTTCATCTTAGACTATTCCCTTTTCTTGCTGTAATTTGTATTTGTTGCTTATATATGGAACGTTTGAGACATTGATTTTCTTTCTCTTCCTACTAGATTTTAAGCTTAATAGGAGTACAGACTTTATTTAACAGAAGGTCTAGACTAGTGCTACACAAATAGCTCAAAAATTTGTGCAATCAAGTAACTAAGTGAATGAGACATGTTATTTGGATTTGTAGGACTCATACTTAGATATCAAGATAAAAAGGTGACTAAATTAGAAAGTAGGGTTTGCCAGAGAGCAATCTGAAATGTTATTTGGGAAAGCAGTTAAGGATGATGTTTCTGCAGAGGCAAGAGTTGAGCTTATTTCTTAGAAGGAGTGAGTGTGTGAAGTTTGGGGAAAGCCTCCCAGAGAGACATTAAAGGCCTTTAGGAATGGAAAGGAGGTTTGCACCGTTGGTGAGCAGGGAGTGGAATAAGTAAGGAGAGCGTAGGATTCAGCTCAGATAGGAAGAATCCAGATTATGAGGAATATGGCAGATCAATTAGAAAATTTAAGTTATATAATTTATGTATTGTATATAATTTGAGACAGAGACCTTGGAACTTTCAGGAAAAGAGATATAACAAATAAAGCAGGCTAATCACTTTGTTTAGAGAATGAATTGTTTGGGAAAATGTGTATTTAAAAAGAATAGTTATTGCCAGAGATTTGGTGAGTGGGTTAGATCACAGCAATCGCTATGGAAATAGTGAATTAATTAGGGATGAAAATTTCCAGTGGAGCCATCAGAATTTTCTGGTAGGTTGCAGATAGCGATTTGAAAATTAAGGTCAATAGAAGCTTCTATTTTGACCCTTGGATTTTTGCCGTGAATCTTTTGGGCAAGGGGATGCCATTAAATAATTGCGAATTATCTGGGGTCTACATTGTATGGTAATTGTGTTGGACTATAAAGTTTATTTCACTTTTGAGTGTATGCGGCCTTTCAGCAACATAGAATATATTTCAACTGTCAGGCTGGTTTCTTTTCCTTCCAGACCCAATTTCACATCAAGGTAAATGCTACGTATGAGATAAAAATAGACATAAGTAAATTTTGTTGATTTTTTCACTCTTTGGTATGATTCATTTAAAACATCACGTTGAAGCTGTTGACCAAACCGATATTTAGAGTGACCACACTGACTTTAATTTACGACTTCCTCTCAACCAATATTTTGTACTGAAGACATAGCATAGTACTAGAAACTTCTATGATCATAATCAGTAATACAACTACACCATTTCAATTAATAACAGAATACACAAGCTCACATTTTTCATCTTCTTTGAGTATATCATCCTTTGTAGGGACTTTGCTCTTTTTTAGAGCTCTGTTTAATTATTTAAGCAAAACCCCAAACCATAAGGATATAGCTTTTCGTAATTTCTGGAAAGAAGAAATAGTTTTTCACAAACATTTGGGTTTTAAAGATCTCTTTTGTTCTGAGATAAACAGGATTATCTGGAACTGTTTGTGGCTTTTCATGAGCTTGTCTCCTAGCTGTTTCAGCAGACAATGTGCTTTTCTTTTCCCTCTCTTTCTAAAAATAATATTATAATGCGCCTCTCTTGAGACTGTGTTCTGAAATTTATGAAGAATAATTCTATTTCTCCATCCATGTGAATGGCAATATTTATTTTCTTCATAAAAGTGTTGCTCAATAACAAGAGGCTGTTCTAATGACAATTTAATGATAGGCCCTCCAATGACAGTTTATATTGTCAAATTATTCATTTTAACATTATCCACATCCCTTAGCTCATTTGCAAGGAGTACTTAGTTATTCTTTTGGGTAGTGTGTGTGAATTTTTCATTCATATTCTCATCTCTCTGTAAAGAAATCTGGGAGGCTAATTAGTTCATCGATCATAATTTCATTTTGGGGAGAAATAATTCAATTCTCCTCTTCTTGGAAGAGGAAGTATTTAATCATTTTTGCTTCTCTGGTAAATTCACATAAGATGTCTCCATGACTAGATCAAATGTCATGGTATTTCCTACCTAAAAGGGCATTGCTTCTGAGGCTATTGCGTTGAAGCTAAAGATAAATTGATTGTTTCAGAAACCAACTTTGATAAGTTATCTTTCTGGTAAGAAGATGCCTTCTGAGTGATTCTGTCACTTTTGAAAATGTGCATGACATTTACTACAATATAACAAGTGTAAATAGGCGAGCTTAGGCCATGTCTCAAAACTTGGTCATAGGATTCTGCTAGAACTAAAATGATTACGCTTGAAACTTGTAGTTGAACCAGTCAGGTGTGTGTCGACGTGTGGTGATGGCTTGCAGCTGAAGTTTTTAAACTGAAGTTGAACATCAGATGAGGCCTCCAACTCAGAATGCAAGTCTCTTCTGAATATTTTGACTAGGCCCATCAAGTTAGCAATTTATTGTTTTAAAATATTAATAGCAGTAAATTATATAATATAATCATGTATCTATTTAAATAATGAAAATGCATAAATTGCCCAAGGATTCAAGTAATTTCGTCTGTATCCTCTTATTTGTAGGAAACATTGGACAATATGTTAGCCCAGAAAATCTATACTCACACCTAGTGGATCAGTTGCTTATTAGGAAGACAAACAAACTCTCATGAGCAGGTGAGACAGGGGATGAGACAAAGCACTGATAAAGTTCTCGATGAAGAAAAGAAATGGAAGAAATGATACTGCTCAGCAATTAAGTAATTTAGCTCATCAGATGATGGATCCTTGATTAAAATATTAGCACAATACACAGTTGATATCAAAGAAAGTGTTTGCTGCGAGAACTACCTTGTCATATTCCTTTTATTGACTTACACACTCATTTTACAGGCTCTCTTTGCTTAGCTTCCTTCTACTGCTCCCATCCCATCTTTAGGATGAAAAGATTTGGGGAAATCAACATCCTTTTCTTATTATGAAAAGTTGAAGAGTACTCAAAGTAACCCTCTTCATAGCACAATAAAATACAATGAAGACATATGCTTCTTGAAAGCTAAGTCCCCCCTGACAGTTGAAACCTAGACTAGCAGAAAGGTTGAAGTGTGAAGGCAGTATTCTCCTTTTATATGCCTACAGACATCCTTCCCAGCAAGCATATTCATATCAATGCTTTGTAGGAATATAGGAGCTCTTTCAAAAAGCAATGGATACAAATTGTAGAAACATAGAAGAGTAGAGTAGAAGTGGGCATTGCTTTGTTACACAGGGAACTCATTCTTAAGGTTTAGTTTTGTAATTGTGCACAGCTAGGCATAATGACTGTTGTGGAACAGTTTCTTTGTAATTGAAAATGCCAGTGACTGCTACAAATGGAGATGGCTGAGGGGTATAGTGAGAATTAATTTTACTGTCTCCATTTAGAGTTAATTTAGTGTACTGCCATCAGATTGAAGCAGCTGAACTAAAATCACCAGTAGTAGCAGCAGCAGCACCATTTAAAAATATCTCTTAAATGGTATGGGACATATCTGAATATAAGAGAAGAAATTAAGAGGAGATTTCAGGGCTGTTTAATCCAGGTTGAATACTTGATAGACTAATATCCTCTGTGGACAATACAATATGCTCTTTATAAAATGTCCTTCAAATACAATATCAAAAAGCTCGTGTGTTAGTCCTGGTTGACTAGAGAAACAAGTTAATAAATATTCATATGTGTATAAGGAAGAGCTTTATATAAAAGAACATTTGCACATTGAGAAAATATCCCAGCCCAGTCCAGATTAAGTTCTAAGTCTGATATTAGCCTATATGTCTGATACTGGTCCAAAAATTCTTCTTCAGACTCATGCAACACATACAATGATGCTGAATGCAGGAAGATCACAGGCCAGTGGGTGGAAAGTCTTGTGAATCCAGTGACGGTGGAAGCATCTCAGCACTGGCATGAGTCTCCATTTGGCTTCTTCATCTCCAAGGCACTGGGTCTATCAGTATAGTTCCATGTGGCTTGTCCACAGGAATGTCTCAAAGGAAGAGTGTGTGTCCTGCCTCCTGGGAGGAAGGTAGGAGTTCCCAGAATCCTCAGGAGAAGGCCATACCCACACAGAGGCCTCATTGGCTATGACCTGACTGATGTCTAGATTCCACCCTTTCGCTCAAGTTGACAGTATATTATGTAACTGCCACAGCTAGAGGAGATTAGATTTGCATAAAAGTAGAACACAATTTTGTCGAGAATTTACAATTTCTTGCATGTTAATAAAGTTACATTTGCTATAGGTAATATTTGTGTGTAACATTTACCAAAAGTTATATCAATTGCTATTCTTATCAGTGTTTAAGTAGAAAAGCAAATTTTAATTAGAATTATAAAAATTCCAGCTAGGAGTTATAAATTTAGTAAGCAATTTTCATTAGATTTGATAAGGTACCATTATTTGCCAAGGTAACTAGATAGAATCAGTAATTTCTAAATTGAATCTATGAAGACATTTCCAGGTTTTAAATACTTATACTAAAATTTAACATTTGGAAATACAATTTACAATTAATTAAGAAAAATCTAATTTTACATGTTGAATAGAGGAAATTTACACAATTAATATAATTTTATAATATTTAAATGTTTTATTCAACACTTTTAATCAGATTTATAATTTTTCCACAAACTGAGAATAGTCATATATCAATTCTTTTTTCCTAGGAAATTATCCCACAAATTTCACATGTTGATTTTGTTAACTAATATTGTTTAGATTTTTTAAGGGTAAGCTTTATTTAGTTAGATTGGAGTTGTTCTCTCTGATAGAAATCAAGCTTTGTAGGACTTCTATTAATTAAACTTCCACACATGACCAGGCCAATAAAGCCCTTGCATCCTATCTGACTGATTGTTATAGTGTATTTTAATTTTAAACTGGCCAATTATTTTATAAGAATGGTGAAAATATTCTGATGAATTCTTGCTATGCTTACTGGGCATTAGTCTATCTGGGTTGTAGGAGCTCCTATAAACAGAAATGGGCCAAAATTAAACTACTCAAAGATAGGTAAGAAGTTATCTGCACTTTTGTCTTTATTCCTACAAAGAATTAATATGAATATATTCATTGGGAAGGATGGCTGTATTTATGCATATAAAATAACAAAACTGCTTTCAGACTTCAACCTTTATGCTACCCAAGATTTCAAATGCTAGAGGTGACTTAACTTTCAAGAAGTACCATATATACTCATGTCAGTGGTACCCCAGTACACTCTTCCTGGGGCTCCCCGAGGTAACAGGATGAGTGATTACCATTTCTCCACTGTTCATTCAAAACCCCGCTGACACTGCAGGGTTTTGAATGTTTGCTTATTCACATCTAACCAATTAGAGTCATCCTATGACGAGGACGGCTCCAATTAGCAGAAACACCCGTAGTGATTCATTTATGTCAGCAGCTAAACTGGTAAGGATGTGTCTATGGCTGCGCTCCATTTCTCCCCTCTGGTCTCTGTGTTAATTCACATCCTGCATCCCCAGCCCTCACAGACTCTCCCTCCCTCACTGGGTGGGGGAGAGGGAGGTCATAGGGGGGAGGCATTACCATGAAAGTTCGTTTTCAAAGTCTTGTTTTTTTATCCTATTAGAAATGGATACTCTTCAACCAAAACAAAAATACCGGTCATATGAGGCTGGTTTCAAAATGAAGGTTGTGTCAAGAGCAGAAGAGAGCAATAACAGTGTTGCAAGTAGGGAATTCTGTGTTGACGGAAAACAAGTGAGGGAGTGGCATAAAATGAAGGCTGACTTGGAACAGATTCCAAAAGCTAAAAAAGCTTGTCATGGTTTAACGTCTTTTTATGGGGCTCTAGAGAGTGAATTGCATAAATGGGTTAAGGAGTGTCGTCAAAATGGTTACTGTGTAACACGCATGGGAATCCGCATACATGCCCTAAAATGGCTAAGGATTTCAAATATAAAGCACCAAGAGTTGAAAAATTTGCTGCGTCAGCAGGATGGTGTACCCGCTTCATGAATAGGTTTGGCTTACTATGTTTGAGACAAAGAACAAAGATTTCTCAGAAATTGCCACAAGACCTTGAAGAAAAAATTATGTCATTCCAGTCATTTATTATAAAACAAAGAAGGATTTATAATTATGACCTGGCTGATATTGGGAATAGGATGAAACTGCCATGACTTTAGTTCTTCCAAGCAACAGAACTGTAGCAAGGTTAGGAGAAAAAACCATTTTCCTCAAAACCATAGGAAAAAAAAAAACTCTTTACAGTTGTTCTATCATGTTTGGCTAATGGAACTAAGCTGCATCCTGTCATTATTTTTAAAAGAAAGACCTTGCCTAAAAAGATCAGTTTCCCATCAAGAATTACTATACGTGCACATGTTAAAGGCTGGATAGATGAAGACGGAACAAAAAATGGCTGGAAGAAATTTTGAACTGATGACCAGGAGCAGTCTTAAAGAAAAAGCCATCATTACTTGTTTGGGATATGTTCAGAGCCCACCTATCAGATGATATAAAAAAAATTGGCAAAATCTAGTAAAGTTACTTTAGCCATTATTCCAGGTGGGCTTACATCTGTACTGCAGCCTCTGGATGTATCTTTGAATAAGCCATTTAAACACCACGTGCGAATGGATGTCATCTGGTCAAGACTGACTAACAAAAGGAGGAAATCTCATGAAGCCTGACATAGAGCTAATAGCAAAGTGGGTTCGAGATGCATGGGAAGACATTCCAGAAGACATGATGCAATGTGCCTTCAAGAAATGTAGTATTAGTAATGCTATGGATGGCAGTGAAGACTGCGCTTTGTATGAAAATGACAGCAGTGATGGTGATGATGGTGATCTCAGTGAGGACAGCGTCTATGATGACCTCACACCAGATGAAGCTCTGCATTCGGATACGAATGATGATGAGGAATCCAGTTTTGAAGGATTTTAACTCTTTACATTTTAGCTTGGTTGCTGATTGAGTTCAGGGAATAGTACTCTTAAGGCATCATTGTTGATATCTTCTTGTTTTTGTTGACCCTATTTTCCACTTACTGTGCTGGTTTACTAATGTTAAATGACTTGTTGTCCTTTTATTTATTTAAAATAAATATTTAAATACATTACCCCCCGGTTGTCTCCATTTTTAGTAATTTTATTTTCACTTGTTTTGATTATTGAAACTCACCTATAGCTTCTGCATTTTCTACCCTAGGCTCATACTCAAGTCAATCAGTTTTTCTGGTTTCCCAGGTAATAATTAGATACCTCAGCTTATACTTGGGTCGGCTTATATTCGAGTATATATAATGCTTATCATTTTATTTTATTATGCTGTTGTGTAGGTTGCTTTGAAGACTCTTCAACTTTTTGTAATAAGATATGGATGTTGATTTCCACGAGTCTTTTAATGCTAAAGTTGGGATGGGAGAAGCAGAAGGAAGCTAAGCAGAGAGAGACAGGAAGATGAGTGTGCAAGTCAATGAAAGAAATGTGATAAGGCAGGGAATCAGGGTGGATGATACCTTCAGGACCAAGGGTGTGAGGGGTGATGCTGGGAGAGTGGAGGGTGAGTGGGTTGGAAAGGGGGAGCTGATTACAAGGATCCACATGTGACCTCTTCCCTGGGAGAGGGACAGCAGAGAAGGGGGGGAAGGGAGACTCCGGATAGGGCAAGATATGACAAAATAATGATGTATAAATTACCAAGGGCACATGAGGGAGGGGGGAGAGGGGAGGGAGGGGGAAAAAAAAGAGGACCTGATGCAAAGGGCTTAAGTGGAGAGCAAATGCTTTGAGAATGATTGGGGCAGGGAACGTATGGATGTGCTTTATACAATTGATGTATGTATATGTATGGATTGTGATAAGAGTTGTATGAGTCCCTAATAAAATGTAAAAAAAGAAAAGAGGAGAAAAAAAAGATTAGGGCAAAGAATGTACAGATGTGCTTTATACAATTGATGTATGTATATGTATGAACTGTGATAAGAGTTGTATGAGCCCCTAATAAATTGTTAAAAAAAAAAAGATATGTGATAAGGAAAAATTTTACTTGTTCTATAATTTGAGCATTCTCTTAGGCCACCTTTCTTTGGAATGAGTACAAATATTAATCCCTTCCAGTCAGGTGGCCAATTAGCTGCCTTTCAAATTTCTTGGCATATATGAGTAAATGTTTCCATGATTCATCAGTTTGTAGAAACATTTCAGTTGGTATTCCAATTGAATTGTTAGGATTCCATTTTCCTTGTTTTGGCTAATGCTTTTATTGCAGTTGGGTCTTGCTTCTCTGTTACCTCCTCAGTAGGTAGAATGCCATTGATTCTTTTTGGTACAGTAAGTGTGTATTCTTTCCATCTTTTTTGACTGTTCCCTGTATCATTCCATATTTTGCCCTTAAGATTTTTCTATATTGCCACTTAAGGCTGGAATTTCTTTCATGACTTCTTTCCATTTCAGAGATTCTGAGTATGTCCTTCCTCTTTGGTTTTCTAACTCTATGTTTTAACACATTTCATTCTAATATTTTTTTCTTCTCAAGCTTACCTTTGAAATTTTCTATTCAACTCTTTGACGTCATAATTTCTTCCATTTGCTTTAGCTACTTTGTGATTCAGAGCAAGTTTTAGAATCTCTTATGACATCCACTTTGATCTTTTCTATCTTTTTAATGACCTTTTGTTTTCTTCAACAATGATGTTCTTGATGTCCTACCACAGCTCATCAGGTCTTGTCATTAGTGTTTAATATGTTGAATCTCTTCTTGAGATGATTTCAAAATTCAGATGGCATTGACTTAACGCGATATTTTGGCTCTTGTGAACTTGTTTTAGTTTTCTTCAGCTTTAACCTTAATTTGTCTATAAGCAATTGATGGTCTGTTCCATAGTCAGACCTGGCCTGATTTTAGTTCCTTATCTTGAGCTTCTCCCTGTTGTCTTCCCACAGATGGATTCAAGTTGACCTCTGAGTATGCCATCTGCAGAAGACTGTGTGTATAGTCACCTTTTGTGCTGTAAAAAGGTATTTCCTGTGGAAAAGTTGTTTGTCTTGCAAAATTTTATCATTCAATCTCCACCTTAATTTCTACCATCAAGAACAGGTTTTCTAACTACTATTTTTTCTATTTGTTTCCAACTCATGCATTTCTTTTTCTTTAGTTTTTATTTTATTGGGCCTCTTATAGCTCTTATCATAATCCATACATATATCCATTGCTTCAAACACAACTGTACATATGCTGTAATCATCTTTTTCAAAACATTTTTTTATACTTGAGCCTTTGGTATAAGCTCCTCATTTTTTCCTGCTACCTTCCCCACCCTCCCTCTCCCATGTCCCCTTGATAATTTATAAATTATCTTGATTGCACGTTTGATCAATTTGAGGCTAAAGATGCTGGTAGTGTTCTTCAATTTCTTCATCAATTGCTTTAGTGGTTGGTGGATAAATTTAAATAATAGTTGTTTGATTGCATTCCTTGAAGGTGGACAGATACAATCCCATCACAGAAGGAGTTCTGGGAGCACAGTTCCCAGCCAAAATAGGATTGCCCATGGAACAGCCTGCTGTGATATAGCCATATTTGTGGGTAAGGTGGCTCTGTTGGGGGATTGGGGCATGAAACTGGATCTCGCAGTACCCCAGGGTTCTTATATTGGTTCTTCCATGGAGAGTACAGCTGTGCTAGTCACATTTGCATCCCTTTTAACAGCACTTGCCATGGTTTGCATCCTTTGTCAGTGTGGGGGACACTCCTGGTTCCTTCCCATCCTCCCATCCTCCATTCAGTGGCTTGACAGGTGGGGTGATGGTGTGGGATAGTCTATACCTCGGCAAAACTCCATGGATGCCTGCACAGATTCCTGGAGGCCCTGAAAGCCACTGGAATTCACAGTAGCCTGAGAAGTAGAGTTCCCATTGGTAATAATCCCCAGTCAAGGGCCAGCTCCTTCCTGTGGTGGCTGAGTGAGATAAATTACTCCAGCTAGTTGGACAGAGACCCAGCACCAGGGAAACAGAGGGGCCACTGGAATCCTTGACACACTGGGTTCCAGGAAGTTGGTAGAATTGTTCCTATTTTGTTTTGAGAAAAGAAGTTCAAAATCCCTCACCCATCAAGGAAAACAGAACCTGGCATTTCTGGGTCTTTCAGCAAGTACACCACTATGGGCTAGAAATCTCTCTGATGAGAAGTCCTTCTTCCCTGGAAGAGTCACTGCAATAGCACATTTACACCCTGAGACCATGTGTAAGGAGAGGGTAGTTTTGAATTGTGCAGCAATCCACTGCTATAAGCACAATAATGGAGAGACTGTACTCTCCTTACATAATACACATGACTGATCAAGGTCCCGGTATATTCTTTATACCCCTCCTTACTGCAACCACAATAACCTCCGGAACTGGTTCCCTCCACCTAAGGCACACACAACCTCCTTTAACTTACCAAGTAAAATTGTATCTCCCATAACCCTCTTCCCCAACTCATTAAAAATTACTACCCCTAAGAGATGCCTTCCTATGATGAATACCACCACTTAAAACTTATTCCCCAGCACCTAAACCCTAATCATCCTTCTCGCCCAACTAATACTTACTCCTCATCGACACATAATGCATTTTCCAGCACTTATATGCTCCTCCCCTAACCTAAAGAGCCAGCCCCACCCCCTATACATCCCAGAAGGTTACACTCCACCATTAGCTCACTCAAGATGCAACATATGCCACAGCTGACACCAGCTGCTATTGTAAAAATATCTAGTGAAACAGAAGCTTGAACTGCTATTGAAAGAATGCTTGAGAATATTGTTTAGTGCTATACAGGAAATTAGGGGATCAATCTGGAAAACCAATGAAAATATAGAGATACTAGAATCCTCACACCAAAGGGTAGTTCAGGAGTTAAGGAATAACATAGACATAGATTAGAAATGTGAATGATTTCAACACTAGAATGGAAGAAATGGAAAAGAAGATAAACGAGCAGAATTCGGCAACTGTAAGAAACAGTCAAACAAAAAGGACGAGGATCTGAAGGATGCCTGAGGAGGATGTGGGATTCTATGAAGTGAAGCAATATTTGAATTAGTGGGGTCCCAAGGTAGGTAGAAAGAAATAAGCCTATAGTAAAAATAGCATGGAATTCTTGGAAGAAAATTTCCCCGATATCACAAAGGAGGAGATGATAAGCATTCAGGAAGCAGAGAGAACTCCAATTAGATTACCCACACACCCCTGCATAAAACACATCAAGACATATAATAGTCAAGTTATCCAATTTCAAGGAAAAGGCGCATCGTGAGAGCAGCTAGAGAGAAAAAAGCAGTCACATATAAAGGTAAACAGATGAGAATAAGTTCAGACCTCTCTGCAGAGACCATCCAGGAAAGAACAAACTGGAGCAACTTGTTCCAAAAGTTGATATGCAATAACTGCAATCCAAGAATCCTTTATCCAGTAAAGCTCTACATAAAATTTGAAGGAGATATTAATTTTTTCTCTAATAAGGAAACATTTAGAAAATTCATAAAAACAAATCCATCCTTAAAAAATAAATACTTTCCAGTTTCTTTATGGACAGAAAATTAACAACAGTAGCACACAAACATGGGATCACCATAGGGTGCAACACCACCCAGAAACCAAGATACATTACCATTCCAATGGAGATATGAAGACAAGAATAAACTCCTCACACACACAAACCATCCTATAAAGGGGAAGAAAGGAAAATACCAAACACCAATATATGAGATGAAAGCAACCAATCTACATTTAGATTTAATTACACTGAATGTTAACCATTTAAATGCATGTATAAAAGACACTGGGTAGCAGACTGGAGTAGGCAACAAAATCCATCAGTCTCCTGCCTTCAAGAGACACATCTTACATTCACAGACAAAAATAGCCTCAGAGTCAAAGGATGGTGAAAATTTTGCCAGGAACATAGCAATTTAAAAAGAAATGCAGTGCTGGCAATACTAATATCTAACAAAACAGCCCTCAAGGTACATGACATAACGAGAGATTAGAATAGGCATTACATAATGCTCAAGGGATCAGAGGACTAAGAATCATTAACAGAATTGTCAACCAAATTCTCAAAGAGATAGGAAAAAACAACAATTATAGTAGGTGATTTTAGTATACCACTCTCAAAAAAATATAAATCAGGGGGGGAGGGCAAAAATATATATATATAAATCAACAGGTAAGAAACGTAATAAAGAAACACAAGAGCTGAACAACATAATCAAACAACTTGACATAATGGACATTTTCAGAGCTCCAACCAACAGCAAAAAAAACCCGAACACTTTTTTCTCTAATGCACACATCTCTTACTTGAAAATAGGCAATGTGCTGGGACACAAGGCAAGCTGGAGAAAATTCAAATACATAGAGGTCATTCACACCCCCTTCTCTGATGCAATGCCATAACATTGAAAATCAAAAACAGAAAGAACAGCAAAACAAAGATAAAAACTTGGAGATTTAATAACACGCTTCTCAAAAAGGAATGTATATTAGCCCAAACTAGAAAGGAAAATAAAAAGCTCTTAGAAATCAATGAGAACAACAATACAGCATACCAGAACCTATGGGGCACATCAAAGGTAGTTCTTGGAGGTCACTAAATGCACACATGAACAAAGAGGAGAGCAGCATGGCCAGCACCTTAACTCAGCACCCCCAGCAGCTAGAACAAAGCCAAGAGCATAATTCTTCTAAAAGCAAAAGAAAGGAAATCAAAAGGTAGAGAGGAGAGAAATGAACTGGAAAAATAGAAGAACAATGGAAAGAATCAAAAGAGCAAAAAGTTGGTTCTTTCAAAAGATCAACAAAATCAACAAACTGTTAGCAAACTTAACAAAGTAAAAGGAAGTCCAGATGTCAATATCTAGAATTAGGGATGAAACAGGAGAAATCACAATAGACCCCGATGAAATAAAAGGGTTAATTATGCAGTACTACCAAAGACTGTATTCCAACAGATTCAATAATTTGGAGCACGTGGACCTGGAAAATCACTCTCGCCCCAAGTTAATGCACTTGGACATGAAGAACTTGAACAGACCCATAGAAAATAAGAAATAGACAAGCTCATCAAGAAACTTCTAACTTAAAAAAGTCCCGGTCCAGATGGATTCACAGGAGAATTCTGCCAAGTATTCAGAGAAGAGCTGATACCAGATCCTACACAAAATCATCCAGAGTGTAGAAAGGGATAGCAAACTCCCAAACTCGTTCTATGAAGCCAGAATGACTCTGATACCCAAACAGGGGAAAGACCCCACAAGGATATAAAACTACAGACTGATATCTCATGAACATAGCGCAAAAATTCTCAACAATATCCTGGTGAATAGAATCCAACAACATGTATATATAAATACATCATGACTAAGTGGGATTCATACCAGGGATGAAAAATTCAGGTCACATCTATGGGGTGGTCAGCTGGCCAAGGATCAAGTTCGGTCTGGCATAATCAAGATGACAATGGTCTCTGGCTGATAGTAAGGCTGTTCAAAATGCTTGCCTGTGGCTAGATCAATTCTTGATGTGATTTAACGATTGAACTATTGAATTATATGATATGTAAAGCACATGCCAATTAAACTGTTGGGGGGAAAATCCTATCAAAGACATCATTGTACTTCAAGATTGATTTTGAATTTAGTTTTGACAATGGACGCAACACAATTCCTCTTGACTCTATCATTTTTGTCTTAGTCTATCATATAATTTCTGATTCAAAATGGCCAACACCAGTCCATTTCAACTCACTAATGCCTAGGACATCAATCTTTATGTATTCCGTTTCATTTTTGATGACTTCTGGTTTTCCTAGATTCATAATTTATTCCAAATTCTGATCATTAGTATGTGTTTGCAGGTGTTCTTCTTACCTTGAGTCATACCCCATCAGCAAACGAAGATCCAGAAGTCTCTATTCCACAGGCTTTTCTCCATCCACGTCACCAGGGTGGACTCCACTCAGTTTCTTCTCAGTCACATTTTGAGTGGCCTCTGACCCGAGGGGTACATTTGGCAGCACTGTCACCATGATTTCCTTCCATTCATTAGGCCTCCAGTATCTGACAATGTTTTGAAGCTATACCTAAGGTTTTCAGAGGCCACTTCCTCTGAAGTTGGCAGATGATTCCTTCTGCCTTGTGTGCTCTTATCCATCATTTTACAGTTTCCTATTTTTACCTCTTTGGTTCTGAAGCCCATTTTAACTCTCATTTATTTATTTTTTATTTAAATGTATTTTATACCAGAAATTTATAATATCTATTTCCTTGTTCAATATAGGATGCTGTAAAATAATGGTACTAATCATACAATAACAGGTTGCAGCAATACATCACCAAGGGACTCTCAGAAATACAAGCTGAATTCAGAAGAGGATATGGAATGAGGACCATCATTACTGCCACCAGATAGACCTTGGATGAAAGCAGAGAATAGCAGAAAGATGTTTACTTGTGTTTAATGGACTATTCAGAGTCATTCAACAGTGTAGATCATACCAAATTATAAATACCATTGAGAAGAATGAGAATTCCCAAACATGTCATTGTGCCTGTGTGGAACCTACACATAGATCAAGAGGCAATTTTTCAAACGGACCAAGGGAACATGGCCTGGTTAAAAATGAAGAAGTGTGCATCAGTGTTGTATCCTTTCCCCACACTTACTCAATCTGTATGGTTAACAAATAATCGGAGAAACTGGCTTATATGAAGGATTTGGCATCAAGACTGGAGGAAGGCTTATTAATAACCTGTGATATGTAGATGACATAGCCATGCTTGCTGAAAGTGAAGATGACGTAAAGCATTTCCTGGTGAAAGGCAAAGACTGCAGCCCTTGATGTGGATTGCAATTTAGTGTAAAGGAAACAAAAATGTTCACAACTGCATCGACAGACAACATAACGATAATCAGATAAAAAGATTGATTCAAGGATTTCATCTCGGTTGGATCCACAATCAGTATTCATGTGAGCTACAGCTGAGAAATCAAAGGACCACTTCAACCAAACACATGTGTTACACAGGACCTCCTTTTAGTGCCCCTGATCCAAACCATGATATTTTAAATTGCTGTACATGTATGTCAACGCTGGATCACAGAAGGATTATGTGACCGAATTTGAATTATGGAGTTGTCAAAGAATAGTGAAATTGTCATAGACTGTCAGAAAAGCAAACAAATCTATCTTAGAAGTATAGCCAGCTGGACTGCTCCTTCGGAGCCAGGATGGCAAGACTGTCTTACGTAGTTTGGACATGTAATCAGGACAGACTAGTTCTCGGAGCAGGACCTCATACTTGCTACAATAGAAGGGCATGGGAAAAAGAGAAAAGTCCCAACCAGAAGGATGGACACTGTGACCACAAAAGTGGGCTCAGATATAGCAATTGTCAGGATGGTGCATGACGTAGGTTGTGTTTCATCCTATTGTACGTAGGGCTGCTATGGGTTGGAGCCAACTCAATGATACCGAACAACAAATAATGATGAAGTAATCCTCCAGAACAAATCATCCAGAACTAAGTTGATAAAAAATATAAAGGAGAATTTAATGGGAATGTAAGATAGAACAAGAGGCTTCAACATATTTATAATAGGTGTCCCAGCGTTAGAAAATAAAGAATCGAAATAAAACAATACCCCACAAAAAAATAACTGGGGTTTTTGAAGAATTGAAGGATGATGAGTATTCAGATTTAATATTTATACTAGAAGTTTAGACTAAAAATGTATACTAAATTTTTATATTAAAAAGTTATACTAAAATTTATTTGAAATTTATACTAAAAGTTCTGGAATTGATAAACAATAAAGACATAATAACACTGTAGACAAATGATAAGAAATTGTAACCATTTAGAATTAAGGCAGTTGGGTAAAAGATTCATTGATTTTATACTTCATATTAAAAATAGAATTCAATGCAATTATTTTTTGTAACAACATCAGAAGAAAAGAATGTCATCCAAGAATTCTGTGCCCAACTAAACCATTAAGATATTTTTAAGTTAAATTATATCATAACAATTATTCTATATGTCATATAACTATGTGTCTTGTAGTATACAAATAGTTTAAGCGATTCTTTTCAACTTTTAGCTATGCAGATAGAATTTATGTAGCATAATTGAGCACTTTTCTTTATGGATGTTTCGATTGTTTCCTTTTGTAATTAAAAGAATATTGCAAGAAACAATCTTGCAACTGTTTTTCTTTTTTCATGCATGAAAAAAATTTCTCTAAGAATTTTGAGGAATTATGGAGCAGAGGAATATGTGAGTTTAAATAAATATTTTGCCAAACTGGTTTGTAGAAATGGAATCAATACACATTTCTTATCAGTGGTGGAGAGTGCAAGAACTCACAAACCATATTAAATAGTATACGGTTAATTAAGAAAGTGAACAGATTTTCATGCAGCAAGAAATGCTCAGGATACAGCTCTTCTTTGGGACATGTTGCGAAGTTCTTTCAGGGTAGCTAAGAAATGCCACGTGGAATGCCACTCCTTTGTAGGCCTCAACTTGATGGCATTCAGTTCAGGCTGCTTGAATTAAGTGTGCAGAGGCACCCTACTCCTGCAAACCACAGCCTGCAGGCACTCAGTTCCACTTCTGAGGGTCAGCAAGCTTCGCTCCCCCAATTAAATGTCCAGAGGCACCTCACTCCACAAGCCAGTCTCCTGGCCCAAAGCAATCAGCTTTCCTTGCTCTGTAGGCTGGGAAATCCACCACTCTGGTTCATGCTCCGGTTCCCGTGTTTGCTGAGCCTTCTCTGATGTTACAGCTATCCTTGGATCTAAGAGGTTCTCTGTGCAGGAATGTTGAGGTCCAGAGGACACACTCCACTCTCGGCTCTCCGTGGTAGTAAAACCCCCTCTTTTGCTTATCAGCGGCTCATCGTGTACCCAGCAGAATGGCATACTAAGGAATCCTGTTCACAGTTACTCACGGTGCACTCAGGGTAGGTGGATCCTCTCAGTAGCTTACCTAATCTTCTTGCACTGACCTCTTCAGGAAAAGGTGGTTTGGTGGGAGTTGAGACTTTGGCTAGAGGAGCCACCTTAAATAATTCACTGCCCCTGCAGAGAGGATGCTTCTATACTTGTGAACCTAGTCAATATTTGATATCACTAATAATTTATTTTTGCCAAGATAATAAATTACTTTAATAGTTGTGTGATTATTGCTATTATTAGAGCATGATGTCATTTAGCTATTAAGTGCTAGTTAAGAATAATGATTACAAATATTTTACTGTTGGGTTTTGTGCGTGTGTGTGTGTGTGTTTCTTGTTTTTGTTTGCATGATTATTTTGTATATGAAATCCAGGGTATTATTAATCAATAGAGACAGTAACTGGATTAACAGTTACCTAGGGGCATGGCAGGGGAGTTTGCCAGGACATCGGAAGCTACCAACGAGTTCAAGAATAAAAGAAAAGTGTTCTGAAATTGATGATGATGATGATTACGCAACTCTTCTCAATGTGGTCGAGCGATTATGATATGTGAATGATATGCCAAAAAGCTATCAAAATATTTCACCCCTTTATGTGACAATTCTGATTGTGGCAGAGGTGACACATATTTTTATGAATTTTTAGTCTCTGTATTGTTTCTTGGAATTGTATGTTTGCACTCCTTTTTGCCTTCAGGTTCAGTTCTTCTCTCCGTTTGATGATTTTTAAGTTGTACGAATGTTTAATGTAACTTGTCATATTATTTGTGAAATTTGGGCAATACAAATGTTTTTTCACTGAATGTCAGTGGATTTCAATTTGAAATAGAATGACTTGTTTTCATAGTCTCATTGTTTCAGATATTCCAATTGATCTCAACCTCTAGTTAGTAACAATATTTATAATACTGTAAGGCTATAAGATTGGAAGTAATATTTTGAAATGAGAGGAGCTATTGGTATTATTAATGATGAAAGGATGTAGATAATTTGAAAAAATTTCATAATGGGAGCAATATTACAAAAATGACTGGTGTATATGAATGGCATTAACTATCTCTAAGAATCGCTGACTCCAATTTATCTCATTTTTCATCCATATTTGTGAAAACAAATTAAAATATTCTATTTTAAAAATATAAATATTACTGTACTTATTAGCTGCCATTTTACCTTCCATTGCAGATTCTAGCCTTTCTTCATTTACTTAATAATTACCTATGCATATAATAATAGTATACTTTTTCAGAATTGATCATACAGTAAACCTGAGTAGACCAATTTTAAATATGAACTAAGTATTACCAGGACCTTTTGGGGAGCAATTGAGACTCAACTAAATCAAAATGAGGATATGTTGGCTAATATGGAACTGCAGGAAGGGTATGGTTGTATTTATGCCTTGACACAGGGACTTCTCATCTCTCAAAATTGTCCAACTACGTTTACAACCTCTGCTTTTTATATGCCCAAAGTTTATTCCTGTATTTCCACCCACATCAATGGAAATGTAGTTAACAGTAAACCTGAGACTTACATCTTTCAGCCTCCGTATGATGACAAAGGAACTCAGATTCATTATCTTCACGTGCAGTGAGTCTTACCCTCTGACCAATTTCGATGGCCAGTGAGGTGAGGGATACAGAAATAATGGCAGTGTAGAATCTCTGGAACTGAGGAAAGCGCGTGTCTTTGAAATACATTTGTCGAAGTCTGGTGAAGTAATCTTAGATAGATAAAACAACTATTCTACCAGGATCATTATAACGCTGGAGATAGAAATTCATGAGCAGAGTAATCAAAGCATTCTCCTTAAAAAACTATGAAGCAAAACATTCAGAAAGTGACAGATCCTGTGAAAAATGTAGATTATGAGCGGAACAGAAACCACTTAACTGCTTCGAGAAGTTGACACTTTTGTCTTGTGCATTCTATTTTTCTCTCTTTTAACAGCTCCTCCACCAAACTCTAAACTCACTGCCAGAAGTGCTATTCTGATTCCTAAGGACCCTAGAGAAGAGGGCTGACCTTCCCCCGTTCGTGTCAGAGACTAACTTTTTTTTAAACATTTTTATCATTTTATTGGAGGCTCATACAACTCATCACAATCCATCCATCCAATATGTCAAGCACATTTGTACATTTGTTGCCATCATCATTCTCAAAACATTTGCTTTCTATTTGAGCCCTTGGTATCAGCTTCTCATTTCCTCCTCCCTCCCTTCCCCCCTTCCTTCTCTTTCATGTCTTACCCTGACTGATGTTTCCCTTCACTCACTTTTCTGTTGTTCATCCCCCTGGGAGAGGGTTATATGTAGATCATTGAGTTCGGTTCCCCCTCCACCTCTCCCCACCTTCCCCTTACCCTCCTGTTATTACTACTCTCATTATTAGTCCTGAGGGGTTTATCTGCCCTGGATTCCCTGTTTCCAGCTCTTATTTGTACCCATGAACATGCTCTGGTCTAGCTGGATTTGTAAGGTAGAATTGGGGTCATGATAGTGGGAATGGGGGTGGAGAAGCATTCAAGGACTAGAGGAAAATTCTGTTTCAATGATGCTATACTGCACCCTGACTGACTCGTCTCCTCCCCGTGGCCCTTCTGTAAGTGGATGTCCAATTGCCTACAGATGGAAGTCAAGAGTGCAGCCAACAACAATAAATACGATAGAGAAGTATCTTATTTTGTATTGCTAAATAAATTGGTATTTACTCCTCTTTACATGTTTATTACTTAAAAATAACCATGTTTTGATATTTGTATATTGATTATCTGGCAAAACCTCTAATTATTTACACTAATATAATTAAGATAATTTCAGTATAAACATATTATATATGAACAATAATTCATTATTTTTATTGACTTTCTTTGTTGACTCAAATTTCTATGTACTTATCTTTCCCTAGGAGATAATATATTGTGGACAGTTCTAAAATCATTAAACAGCATTTAAGAAAATTTTGAAATATGAAATTTTGTCTTCAATTGTCATATGAAAACATGTCTCTTATTTTGCTGTTGAGACTATTCACGGCAAAACATTAATCAATTAAGCCATAAAATATTCAATTCAGTGACATTAATTAATTATACAACCAATGTCATGCTCTTCTCTGAGTTTTTCCTCCTCCACCAGCACAAACTTACGACCTCTTAAGGTTCCTATCTCATTTGTCTAGTTGCTGTTATTTGATTTTGTATGGCTAATTCTTAAGAGACCATTCTGTTCAAGATAGACAGTTTTTGCTAGTTAAAATATTTTTAAAATTAATAGCTAGACTATAGTGTGGGTTTAAGAAGACTTCAGGGAATTTTATTTTAAGTTTCAAAGATGATCTCAGGACCATAGTTTCATTGGTTCATCTAGCCCTGTTGGTTAAAAGTCTAGAGAATTTGACATTCTATTCTGCATTTTCCCCATTTTGATCAGAATTCTTCTATGGATTCTTCAGTCAAAATATTTAGTAATGGTAGCTGGGTACAATTCGATCATCTGTTTCCATGGTAAAGAAGACAGTTGTTCAAAAAAGAGATTAGACACACATTCCCGCTCCTCTTCTGATTCCTGACTTTTCCTCCTTCTTGTTTTAAGTTAAAGCCATGTCTGAGACAAATAGAGACCAAATGTCCTTACTTGGAAAACCACTTGCAAGCTTTTAAGAATTAAGCAACTATCTAAGAAGTAGAATTGCATCACTAAACACGTTATTAACACTTTGAATGGGATATCCAATGATGCCTCCAAACCCAGGCACCAAATCCCCTGAGTTTTGGGATCATTCATGAGCAGACTCCGTACCTACTCGTTTTGGTTATTGTAAATGTATTTATCGCATAACTTTTACCAACTCAACATTAAGCAAATGTGCAACTTTGTCACAGAAATTATGATAATCAACTGTGTAACCTATCCTTAACCAATAGTTTCTCCCTCCTCTCCCCTGCCTTCTTGCCCCTAGTAACCACTAATAAAGTTTGATCTGTATACATTTGCCTTTCTTTGTATTTTTAAAGAAGTAAAGTCATTCAATACTTTGTATTTTTAAAGAAGTAAAGTCATTCAATACTTGTGTTTCTGGGACTATCTGACTCAGTTTAATGTCTTCACTATTGTATCATAGACCAAGATTTTGTTGTGAAGCAGCATTTTTAAAGGTCATATTGTACTCATTGTGAGAGTGAATGCAATTTTACTAAGCTGCTTTCCCATGAGGGATTTTATATTCTAAAACATTAAAATTATAAGTAATTTATATACATACTTTTTGTGTAAAATTTTCAACAATTTCTTAGGATATACCTTATTATTAAAATTATAGTTTCATTTATAGAATCATTTTTAGGATCAGCATATGTGTTGCCAAATTACTTTTCAGAAAGGTCACTACAATTTGCTAACATCAGGCAGTGATGAAAACATCTGTTTCACCACATCCTCATTAATATAAGGGATTAGCCTTTATTTTCTTTTCTAATTTGATAGGCAAAATAGTATCTCATTTTAATTTGCATTTATTTGATTACCAGTGAGGTTAATATTTTAAATATAGTATTTTTCCAGTATTTGGTATTTTCTGTCTTGGACTACAGTGGAATAATGTGTTCCTTAGAAAATGTGTATCATAATATGAAAAAGTTAATAATAAATATTAACACTTTAAGAGTGATTCATAATTGTATTACATTATATTTTTATTTGTGATCACTTTTTAAAACCTCAGTGAAGTTTTGTATTCTACTTGATCTACTTGGCTGAATTGAGATGAGCTTATTATTAAATATATTAATAATTTCCTTGATGGATTTCTTTTATTGCTTTCCATGCATTATTAGAACATTTGCCCAGTCTTTTCACTTGGATACTTATCCAACATCCAAGTTATCTACTTCAGAAAATTTGCTCATCTCAGCTGTACTAACAAAAGACTGTAATTTTTTTTCCCAAAATAAGAAATCCAGCTCTTGGATCATGTCTTTGTCATTTTGTATCAATAGGGCTGAGGAACCCTGGTGGCATGGTGATTACATATTGGGCTGTTATCCTCAAGGCCAGCAGTTTAAAACCACCATCCACTCCACAGGATAAGATGGGTCTTTCTTCTACTCCTGTCAAGAGTTACAGCCTCAGAAGCTCACAGGAGCAATTCTACCCTATCCTAGAGGGTCTTTATGAGTCAGCATCACCTCGGTGGCAGAGTGTTTGGCTTGGTTATTGATGGGATTTATCATAGTTCCTGGAAAATAATGGCTATTTATTCATTGAATATGGAATACAATGAATGGTGTATTCTAATTTTAAAACTTCCTTTGGTCCTATTTATATAAAACATAGTATAAGAGTTCCCCGATTTATTAATTTGGTAACTTTTAATTATTGGTAAAAGAAAATACTTGTAATCTTTAACTGTTTTAGGTAATACCAAGCTCTCCGTGGGTTTAACCTTCACACACCCCATCGGACTTCAATGCACCGTCTTTTGGACTTTGAGATATATAGTCTTTGGTAGAGTAATAATAATTTTCCCTTTGCATCAAGTGACATTTTTGCATTACAAACATTTTTACAAACTCTAATTTTACTCTACTTTTTACCTGTGATCGCAATTTTCTAACCAAAGGAGAGAGCTACTGGACTGAACCGATTGAGTTGATATATTCAAGGCATTAGGAATATTGTGTCTGGCAGGTAAACTGCTATTCAAATTTTGAAACAATTCTGACATTGTACCACTTCATTTCGACTTTCCTTATCCCACAGAACAACATGCTTCCTCATCTGTGTTCAATTAATAACCATGCAAAATATTAACAGTCAGTAAAATGAATATTTGTTGGTTGCTATCTAAACACTACATCTTGTGCTCACTTACTTTGGACAGGTAATCAGGAGAGACCAAGATATCTAGCACTGCAATTGGGACAGTTCTGATTCATAGCAACCCTACAACTTTGTCACAGGACAGAGGAGAACTTTGTGTGAATCTTTATGGGAACCGAAAGTCTCATCTTTCTCCTGCAGAGCAGATGGTGGTTTCAAACTGCTGCCTTGCAATTAATAGTCTAAAGTGTAATCCACGATGCCAGCAAGGCTCCTAGTTACCCGGGATAATTTATTCAAATTTACCCCACTAATAATAAGTGATATCCTATGATCTGACAGATTACTTTACCCAAAACTGAAGCTCTTGAATATCTCTTATTTCTTTTTTTTTCTGTCCGCCTTCCCTCTTCTCCCTCCCCCCCAATATCTCTTATTTCACGACTCTTTTAATAAAGTATTCTGTGATGCTGGAAGCAATGCCATTGGAATTTCATGTACTAAAAGAATCACCCATGGTGGACAAACTCCCGTGGAGCTGCCTAGTGATGTCTTTGAAAATTAGTTAGTAAAAAACTCTGCATCAGAACAGAACATTGTTTGACTTGCTTACCTTGGGCACTTCATTAGGAGGGGTCAAGCACTTGAATAAGACATCATACTGGGTGAAGTCGAGGAACAGCGAGGCTAAGATGGTTTGGTACAATATTCAAAAGAATGGATTTAAACATAGGAGGCACTGTGAGGTGGCCACAGGATTGACAACATTTCAGTGTGTTGTTCAGAAGGTCAGAACAGCTTATAATCAACCCAGCAATTCTTTAACTATTTAATTATAGAATAATAGCATATGAAAATTTGTATTTTTAGTTTTAAGACCAACTCCTGGATTTTGTAGGTGAGTCAGTCTGTTTGACCAGAGAAACAAATCCAGAGACACTCATATGTATAGAAGAAAGAGCTTTATATAAAAGAGCAATTGCATAGTGAGGAGCATCCCAGCCCAGTCCAGATCAAGGTCAGTCTAATATTAACCATATATCCAATATTAGTCGGTACTTTCCTCTTTAGACTCACACAGCAGATGCAATGATGCTGAATGCAGGAAGATCACAGACTAGTGACTGGAAAGTCTTATGGATCCAGTGGTGGTTGGAAGCATCCCATCTCTGGCGTGGGTCTCCACGTGGCTCCTCCAGTTCACGGCTCTGGCTGCATCAGCATAGCTCCATGTGGTTTGTCAGCAGGAAGACAAAGCAGCGTGTGCCTCTTGTCTCCAGGGACGAAGACAGGAGTTCCCAGAAACCTCAGGGGAAGGCCATGCCCACACAGAGGTCTCCTTGCCTATGGCCTGATTGACAGGCTAGACTCCACCTTTTTGTAAGTTCACCGGAGATTATGTAACTGCCACCGTCGGCATTCAACAACAATTTGGTAAGTGGACAAATAGAAATACAGTTCTAGGACGTGATGGGTTTGGTTCTGTCCTTGCCCACACAGTATTTTTGTGTTCTATGGCAACAATTGTTTTAATACTATTTAAACTAACCACATGTAGACATAGTACTAGACTTAATCAATGAGACTATTTCACCTAATGTGACCAAGATTAATATTAACTTTTAAAAGCTGTTCTAACAGAGATTCAAAAGAATGGAGAGAGAGAGAGAGCGAGAGAGAGAGAGAGAGAGAAATGGGTTTTAGAAGCCATTAAAAACTCGTCAACAGTCAACAAATTGCGGGTCATGTTATCCAGAGGGTGTGTTCAGCAGGTTGTCGCGTTGGATTTAGTTTACCTTATATTTCTGGTTCTCTGTTTTTACTGTGGTTGCAGGCATGGGAATCTCTGGCAGGCAAACAGAATTCGTGTATCATTTTCTTGCCGAGAAGAAGGTATAACCAAAGGGCAGCATTTGCTACCCTTGTTCCTCATTCAGGGGTAAGATTAACACACATATACAATAAAACTATTGAGCTATTTTAATACTTTTCCTGTCATGCATTCTGGACCCTCTAACATTGTCATCATCTACTGTTTCATTTAATTCTCTGGCCTTCAGGGCAATGTAAGAAAATTGAAGGGATTAGGAGCTCTTCTTTCCTGTTCAGTGCATTTGTGTTTCTGTAAATCGGTACCAACCTTCAATCTGACGGTCAGGGCTCTCCAGGGTCCTCCCACTGATATGACAGCCCGTCAGCATGATAAATGGGGTACACCCTGCAGCAGGACAGACAATTCTTTCCTCCCAGATGGCATCCTCATCTCTTTAAGCTGCAAGAAGTAGTATTTAGGCAACTTACTCCTCCAAAAGGCTGCCCCATTAGGTTGGTATTCTTCAAGGTAATTCGAGGATGTAGTTTCTCTGATCAATTATTTTATGCCTACTGACAAAAATGAGCTCGGCACATAGCAAATTGGGATGATGAAAACCTCCCATCCAGAAAACTGCATTTTAACAGGATGTTTCTCCTCCCCGCACCTGTTCTCCCAGTGGAAAATGGTCTCCTTTAAGGGTAGAGGCAATTCCACTGACTGTAACTGCCATGGTCCCAATAAGTCAATGACCCTAGTTGAAGGATTTGCAGGACGCACTTTTTTTCATATGTATATATGACAGGAAAGGAATGATCAGCACTCAGATGTACGAAAGCAGAGCGGGAATAGGGAAATAGTTAGGTAGACAGACATTCTGTTGAGAATAAAAGCATGAAGATTTTGCAAGTTCAGCCCATGAATTCATGTTTCTATCCAAATGTATTTAATTAAGAATAAATTAAAAATAAATTTTAAATGCCTGACTATGGTTACAAGAGATAAATGAATTCATCTTATTCAGAGATATTTATTATTTTTTTCAGTAAGAATGGAAGATCTGGGGATTTGAGGATACATGGTAAACATATCTTTAACAAAAAATTGTTTTGGAAAGTAACATCTATTATAGAGACAAGCTAAAACAAAACAAACCCACTGTTATCAAGTCCACTCCAGTTCATGGCCACCATACACAGGGTCTCTAAGATTAAATCCTGACAGGAGCAGACAGCCTTGTTTTTCTCTTGCAGACTGCTGGTGGATTTGAACCACTGATCTTGTGGCTGGTAGCCCAGTGCCACCAGAGCTCCTTATGGAGGCAGTAAAACTCCCAAATCAAACTCACTTCCCTCGAGTTGATTCCAACTCAGAGACCCTGGAGGACAGGGTAGAACTGCCCCTGTGGGTTCCCTAGACTACAACTCCTTATTGGAGTAGAAGACCTCCTCTTTCTCTCAAGGAGCAGATGGTGGTTTCAAACCGCTAATCTTGTGGTTAGTAGCCCAACGCATAGCCACTATGCCAACACAGAGACACATTTTCATGTTGCCATTTCCCCTGACACCATATATCTTAATCCTTTAAATGAAATGGCCAAAATTCTTCAGTAAACTAAATGCTAGGGGATATTGATGATTCAGAATAGAGCTTTACCCAGACAATTCACCCCATGCGTGGATATCATCCATCCATCAGTGAGGGATTCCATGTTATTATGATGCTGCATAGGGTTCAGAGGAACTTTTTAGACTATGACAGATGAGAACACAAGATCTAGCTATCTACATTTCTAATCAGTCTATTAAAGTGCGAATTATCGCAGGCATCTGATTCTGTTGTGTTCGGAATTGTCATGAGTCACAGATTAAAATGAACAATAACAAAGTTTTTTGTCCTTCAACCCCTTCCTATCCCCATGGACTATGCCCCAACCTTGTTTGTGTTACCCAGTCCGTCCTTTACCTACCCTTCTGTTCCAGCAAGGGGGTGGATGTGCAGAACATCCCATCACTGCCCACTCCCATCCACGGAGTCAAGTCAGTTCCAAAGCTTTGATTGTCAATGGGAATAAAGTAATAGAAACGATATTAGACCATGGTGCTGCGTCCAAAGGAGACAGGTAGTGCCCATGCTGACCTAATTAAACTTGACCAGAGCCTGCCAACATTTCATGAAAACTCCTTATGGTTCCCCAATAACTACGAAATGAAAACAATTTAATACCGCGTTCTAGTCTCTCTTCAGTCTGAAGCCATTCCCCATTCCCCAACACCCACAGAAGCAGCACTTGAAAAAGCAGCATTTAAAGAAATCAACTGCTTTGAGTAAATATTCCATCCAAGGGTTCTTTAAAGAAACTAAGGTCTGCCAGACCGGAGCCGTGGTAGCTTCCATAACCTCATATGCATGAGAGAGCTAGCCAACGAATAAAGAAGACCGAAGAAGAACTGGTGCACTTGAGTTACGGTGTTGGAGAAGACAAAGGAAAGTGCCACGGACTGCCAAGAAAACAAAGAAATCTGTCGGAAGGAGTACAGACAGAATGATCCTTAAAAGGGCTTGTGAGGCCAACTTTTCTCAGGTATTTTGAACATGTTACTAGGTGGGAGAGATCTGTGGAGAAGGACACAATGCTCGGTCAAGTAGAGGGTCAGTTATAAAGAGGAAGATACTCAACTAAATGGTTAACACAGTGTCGGTAATAATGAACTCAACCATGCCAGCAATTATGAGGATGGCACAGGACTTGACAGTATTTTGGACTGCTGCTTCATGGCACCTAGAAACAGCAAGGATACAATGCACAAGGCCCAGGGCGATTGCTGTTGTCTTACGTCAAATAAGTTCTGAGGCAGATCAAAAGCAGATGATAAATATGAGAGAATTATCAACCGGATGACAGAAACAAAACAAAATAAAATCTAGATATTCATAGACTGCCCAAGACTTTTCATCAGGAACTGCCTAGCCCTGCTTTTTGGGATTTCCACCTTACATGTTTTCTTTTTCATTTTAGCTTGTGTTTACAGTTCTTCTCTCTTTAGTCCCAGAGAATAAATGGGCTAGAATTTGAGACTAGACTAGAGTTACTCAATCTTCCTTATTTTATCATTTACTAATAAAATAAAATTCACCCTTTAACCATGGCTATGTCAAACCATATGCAGCCTGAGACAAAAGAAAAATAAATCAGAATACTAGTCCTTGTTTATTTCATATTCCGCTACTTTGTCACTTCTGGATTTTTTTATGTTAGTTTTGACTTTTTGAAACTGTTGCATGAAAATAGTGTGGACTTTTTGAGTTTGTCTATTTTGAGTTTTATGGCATCCCTTTAAATATTGTACCCCAGTGACCTCCTCATTCACCTTACCCTAGTCTATGTCTTGGCCATAACAATAAGATTTACTTTGAACTAAGGGCCCCTTGATTTTAATTTGCTCTTTCATTATTTTCTGTACCTGCTGAATTTCCCTAGCTCCAAGAAAGTTCCTAGTACACACTTCCAGATATTTATAATGGATGCTGTTTTGTTCTGAAAATTATTTTTTAAGACTTCTAGAAATTGCATGTAACACCCAGATGAATCTCCACACTGATTAGTCTAGGCACTTCTGGAAATTGCTTGAAGAAAAGAAAGATTTCTGAGAAATAAATTCCATAACCTCACTATATACTGCCAGAGGAGACTTGATGGGAGAGGAAGAAGTTGACATTGAAGGAGCACATTTAGTAAATTTTCTTTTCTTTTTTAAAATCATTTTATTGGGGGCTTGTACAATTCTTATCACAATCCATCCACCCATCCATTGTGTCAAGCACATTTGTATATTTGTTGCCATCATCATTCTCAAAACATTTGCTTTCTGGCTGAGCCCTTGGTATCAGCTCCTCATTTCCCCCCTCCCTTCATACTCTCCCTCCCCCATGAACCCTTGATAATTTATAAATTATTATTATTTTGTCATGTCTTACACCTTCCAATGTCTCCCTTCACCCACTTCTCCACTGTCTGTCCCCCAGGAAGGAGGTTATATGGAGATCCTTGTAATCTGTCCCCCCTTTCTCCCTCTCCTCCCCTCCACCCTCCAGGTATCGCCACTCTCACCACTGGTCCTGAGGGGTTCATTTGCCCTGGATTCCCTGCATTTCCAGTTCCTATCTGTGCCAGTGTACATCCTCAGGTCCAGCCAGATTTGTAAGGTAGAATTGGGATCATATAACTGGGGGGAGGAAGCATTCAAGAACTAGAGGAAAATTGTGTATTTCATCATTGCTACACTGCACTGACTGGCTTGTCTCATTGCCACAGCCTTTCTACAAGGGGATGTTCAATTGCCCACAGATGGGCACTGGGTCCCCACTCTGCACTCCCCCACATTCACAATGCTATGATTTTTTTTTGTCTTTGATGCCTGATACCTGATCCCTTCGACACTTCGTGAGCTTGTAGGCTGATGTGCTTTTTCCATGTGGGCTTTGTTGTTTCTCAGTTAGATGGCCAGTTGTTTATCTTCAAGCCTATAGGACCCCAGACTCCATAGCTTCAGATAGACGGGCACCATCAGCTTTCTTCACCACATTTGCTTATGTACCCACTTTGTCTTTGGCGATCGTGTCAGGACAGGCTGGTGTGCTTCTTCCAGCATCTAGAATATCTTCCTCTTGCTCCACTTTGGGGACTGTTGATTGTTTCTTGGCAGTATGTTACCAAGCTCCTGAACCAATGGAGCCTTCAATTGTTATAGAACAAGGAAAATGAGTCGGGAGAGAGAGGGTGGACTCATGCACGATGCAGCCTGCACTCAGCCTACAATGCTGAAGTTGCCTGGGTTAATTCCTCTGGTTGGTATTAATTCCATTACTATCACATGGGCTGGACCAGGGAACTCTGGCAGCAAACACTGTCTAGAGGACTACTTGGAAAGCTGGTGATAAATGGGGAGGAAGAGTTCACCCTGGTGCTGTCATCCCTCTTAAGGGGTGTGGCAGTTACATACTCTGTTGTCAATTTGAGACTTGAGGGAAGGGGTGGAGTTTAGCCTGTCAATCAGGTCCTAGCTTGATGACCTCATTTGGAGGCTCTAAGGTGATAAATAGCTCACTGTAGGTGGGCCACTGGGAACTCCCTGGGAGACATTACTGACCGACAAGTCTGATGGAGCTACCCTGATGCAGCCAGAGCCCTGGGAGCTGGAAGAGCCACCTGGAGACCCCTTCAACCGCCACTGAAGCCACATGACTTTCTACCCACTGGCCTGTTATCTTCTTGCATTTGGCATTATTGCATAGCTGCATGAGTCTAAAGAGGTATTTATGGACTAGTAATGGACACATGGCCTAATATTGGACTTACGGACTTGATCTGGACTGAGCTGGAATGTTTTCTTAATGTACAATTTCTCTTTACATAAAACTCTTTCCTATACACGTAGAGTGTTTATGAATTTGTTTCTCTAGTCTACCCAGACTAACACAGGGGGCTGTCTTAATTTCTTAAGCTCTGCTGTAACAGAATTATCACAAGTGGATGACTTAAAAAGCAGACATTTATTTTCGCTATTTCCTCACACATCTGGAGACAAAAAGTCCCAATCAGAGTTTTTACCCATGTTTATTCCTTCCTGGTTGGTAGCCTTGGACAACTAGGGCTTTCTCCAGCGCAAGAAAATATTTGTTTATTTGTATTTTGTTGTTGTTCCTCGGTGATCCTGTGTGTGTGTTGTTGTTGTTGGTCCTTGGTGTTCCTAACAAAGTGTCTGTTCTCATCTGTATACCATATGAGTGTCATTGTGTGTGTGAACGTCTCTTTTTTGGTAACCTTACGTAACTCAGAAGTGATTTGATTTAGAGTCTTCTTCACACTGATTTAACTTCAACTGATTGATAAGTTTTATGACACTAGATTAAATTACATTACTTTAGGTTGCATCCACAGGCATACAAGTGGCAATTCCTACACATATTTTGGGAAGACATAGTTCAAGCCATACCAAAGAATATGCAGTGGGAAATCTGGTTTGGTCTTTCAAAAAAAGAGTAGGCATGCGTGAGGTAGTTAGTTTATTGTGCCAACCTGGCTGATAAACACATGTGAGATTAATTGAAGGGCAGAGAGAGATAAATAGCTCGGCGAGTCTCGCCGTCCTTGTCTCTTGCTGCTTGATCATTGGGCCAGTGTGTGGCTGCCTTGCTTGTTCTTTGCCTCAATTTTCAAGCTACACTACCTTTGGGACACCTAACCCATGGACTGTGTCACTGTTATTTGAGGTTCCTTCAAGACCTGCTTTGCCACACTATTGGAATTTACATCTCTTGGGTTGGGGACTGTCGGACCCTGTCCTCTGGCTGACTGTTGGTGACCTGCCTTGCTGTTTGCTGCCTGTGCCCAGATAGCCAGAATTTCTCTACAGAGGACTACCAGGCGGCCCTCAAGACTTGCCAGTGTCCCACAACTGTTTCATGGGTGTGAGTTGTACTGAGCCATTTGTACTGCTTTATAATTTAATTAACTATTTATTTCTTATGTTATATATCTATCTGTATAAATTACATGTAATGATTAGTGTTCTGGTTTTGTTTCTCTAGAGAACCCTGTCTGACACAATGTGTGAGGACTGAGTTAGCATTGAAGCACCTTTCAAACCAAGGCAACTCTGGTTGATCAGGGTTGGACTGGCAACCAGAGAAGGAGAGGAGCAACTTTGTTGTGGGCAGTCAAGCAAAGGAGCTGGCGCCAAAGAAAGTAAGAGCAGACCACACCTCTTATCTTCCTAAGCCTGGGGGATTCCTGTGCATCCTGCTCTGCGTGGCAGAGAAAGAGAAAAAAAATCAATCAAGTGAGAGATTTAGGTTTTACAAAAAGGGAACTAGACTGTAAATAATCAGAGTGAGATTACTCTAATACTCCAAATCACCCCTTGTCTATCAGTTTTGTGCCTGTACTGTACTGTAATGATTTGCATATTCCTATAACGCTGAAGGTTATGCCACCTTTATTTCAAATACAAGCAGCATTACTCAGAGTGGGCAGGTGTCAGAAGAGTTTACAGGTTAAGACAGTCTAGAAAAGAAAAGTCAAGTCTTCTACTCCAGAAACCGACCAGTAGATGGCCAACAAGAATGAGGGAGAAGGCTTGGCACACGAGCATGACAAAGGGCCAGGCAACATTTCATTCTGTTTGGCATAAGGTTGCCATTTGTTGTAATACACTTGATGTCTGTTATCTATTTCATATGCAAGAGAGTGTGAATCGTGTGGAATTCAACTGAGATTACATTCAGAAAGTCAATAACATATGAGAAGAAGGGATCTGAAGGGGTAGAATTTTAGGCTAGTAGTTGGATAAAACAAACAACAAAAATATATTGTGTCTGTACCCCAAAGGTTAGAGGTCCTTTCTAGTCCTTCCAAATGCTTTGAAGGAGGTTAGGACAGAGATTTGTTCATTTCTTTGTTCCCAGTTGTTCTAGAGCAATGCATTGTGTGTGTACACTGAAAGGTAGATGTGGTGGATGAGGACAGACCCTGGATATGAAATAGGGAGAGCCTGACTTCTTTCTCTTCCTTGTAGCTACATTCCTTTAACTAGTGTATCTTTCTCTTTATTCACTCTTGACCTTCACATTTCATTTATATTTCAGTAGTCCTGCAAGCTGATTATTTGTATATGATTATTCCATTTTCATAAGATAAAAGGAAGATATCATATAGCTATTCGATTGAAAGGTAATTTTTTGGTAAATCATCATAAATCCGTTATAAAGTGGGGAAAGGTTATCAACAAGCAAACAAAAGCAAGAGCAACAAAGAAGACGTAATTCTACTTGTGTACTTTTCTAGAAGTGACCTCACTTATTTGCGTGCCTGTTTCGCAGGTATGAAAAATGGATAGTTATATATGGAGTTCATAGATTATTAACAGGGTTAAGGAAGATGATGTGATAAAGTTTTAAAACTCCCACATGTTATTCAAACAGGGCATGTTATTATTATTATAATCAGTATTTGTTGAGTCATATTGCACAGGGATCAGGAGATGGAGTTAATAAGAACAGAGAGTTTCTGGTGCCACCATGGCATAAGCACCCCGGTAAACACTGAAGTTAGAAAAATCATTGCACTTAATATTTTGGAATGAAATTACAGCCAATACAACCAAGGACACGGCTGCGTGTAGGGAATGATCTTTGAGATGATCTGGCTAAGTTTCCAAACTGGGTTCTGCAAAGCCTGGGGGGATGGTGCAGTGAAAAGAGTGGGCAGGATTCTAGTCCCAACAGCCACTCCAGCCAGAGCTGCCTCAATTAGAATTGGATAGAGGTCTTGGGTAAATTTGACTTGATGTAATGTGTCAGTTTGTAAAAAATGATTGATTTTGCCCAGCCTTTCCTCTCTACTCCGAGATTCAGAAGGATACAGTGGTTTGTCCAAAGCTATGAACTTAAGCAGGAAAAGATTGGAACCTGAATCTGTTCTCCTGCCCACAAATCACTCTTTACGTCACAAACACTGATTTCCTGGAACTCAAGTTTGGAGCCATTCACTTTAACTTGACCTCTGGGTTGAGGTAAGTACTGGTTTAATCTCCATGTACTTTGGTAAGAATGGGACATTTTAAGAAGCAGCACATTTCCTTTTATACACAGAAAACTTAAAAAAGATATCAATTCAGAGTCGCTCCTACTGGGAGAACTGCCGTAGGAACCTGGGTTCACAGTGGAATTACATTAATTTCATACACAAAGGGAGATTTGGAGGATTCAGTTCTACTTGGATGTCACCCACAGCCATGACAAATTCGATTTACCAAAGTGAATAGATCTCGAATTATATGATTCACTCACATCTGTTGCCAAATATTTCCTTAGGGTTAAATGAATATCCTCATACAGAAGCTCACAGAAAATAAGACAGGTGTTCAAAACAAATAAACATACAAAAGTAACAAGAAGTAGCCCCTGTACATGAGAGAAATAAGAAGCATTGAAGTTATGTAATATATATATATATATATATATATATATATATATATATATATATATATATATATTGATAGGGTGGGCTTGCCTCTTTTGCAAGTTGTGGTAGTTAAGATTTCTGTCAACTTGGCTGGGCCAGGATTCCGAATGGTTTGGCAGTTAAGATATCGTTAAGATATAGTACTCTCCCATGATGTGAGCAACACAAAGTAATAATGGCCATAATGGGATCTGCTATGAGCGGCCAATCAGATCCTCACTGAAATGACAGCCCTGCTTCAATCAATTGAAAGTAAGTCCTTATGGGTGTGGCCTTCATCCAATATAAGTGGATGCTGTGGAAAAGTTTATTTGCTTTTTACTGACTCTGAATCCAGTTCATAGACTTCCAGCTCTCTTGGAGAAAGAAAATAAACAGTTTTCATATGCAAAATAGACTTTATTATTACAGTTCTTCTCCATGATAAAAGTATGGAATTGAGAAGAATAGAACTCAGAAAACTTGATTCTTTCTTTCTTAAAAAGGTGGGTTTTTTAAAAACAGTTTTACTGGCACACGATCCATATACCATATAATTCAATAGTTCAATCATACCAAGAAGAATTGTACAATCATCATCCCAATCAGTCTTATCACCTCCTCGTTGTTGTTAGTGCCCCCAACCTCCTCTGCCACAATCACAGGAAACCGCTAATCCAGTTCCCATCTCTATAGATTAACCTAGCTTGGATTTCATACACAGAACAACATACAAAAAATAAACAACAATAATGAAGTAAAACCAATAAAAACCTCAATCAGAAAGAATGTGGGAGTCCCTAATAAAATGTAAAAAAAGAAAAAAAAAGAATGTGGGAAACCTTAGGAACTAGAACAACTTTACAATGGGTTAAAAGGGAGATCAAATGATAAGGCGTTAAATGCTGACCTGACTAGATCTGCAATAATTCACTTTCTAAGGCATAGTAGCAAAGTTACATGCATCCCTGGTTGATGGTCACACAGGATTCACCAGAGGCTTAATCCACAAAAAAAACTGAGACAACATTTAAATGGGTCAAAGGGGAAATCAAATAAGACATTACAGTTTAACCTAACTATATCTACCATAGGCAACGTTACAATGTTCTCTGTCTGATAACACGGCCATCCGCACATGGAAGAAGCACAAATCAGACCTAACTTTCTCGGTAGGGTAAACGTAGAAGTTAGTATTTAAGTGGATATTTAAAAATCATACCAATATCACCACCCATCAATCATCTCCATCTTCATCATGGTGCCATAAGCATTAAACATGATGTGTATTAGGCATTTGATGGCTGCTGGTAATTCAGAGAAGTTTAAGAAAGAGTTTGTATCCACTCTGGGGAAGAGGAACACAAACAGAGGGAACAGAACATGCAAAGGGGTGGCGGAAACTTGGAAACACGTACCAAGTCTCCCACTATTAGAGGGTGGGCTTGAGAAACCCAAACAATAAAATAAAGATAATGATAAAATTTGGGAATATTGGCACAATATCTCGTGAAGACATGAGTTAGATGAGATCATGGCTAGGAGTATACTTTAAACACTTTGAAGCCATAATATACATGCATGTCATAATGAAGGTATTGCCCTCTTTTCATCTACATTTGTAACTTTATTTTTATTTTTAAAAATATTTTATTGGGAGCTCTTACATATATCATAACATTTCATCAATCACTTAAAACAGTATTGTACAATTGCTACCACAGTCGGTTTCAAAACATTTTCTTTTTTTTTTAACATAGATGGCATATAATATTTTAAAAATACCATTAAACAATGTATTATTTCAGGTTAAGTATAATACGAGGGGGGAGTTTTTTAAAGTATAGAAAAAATGAATTGAAATATAATAGTGTCTTCCCACTTTCCCCCACTTCTTTTTAAAAAAAATCCTTTTATTAGGGACTCATACACCACCCATCTCGATCCATATATACATCATTTGTGTAAAGCACATTTGTACATTCATTGCCCTCATCATTTTCAAAACTTTTGCTCTCCACCCAAGCCCCTGGAATCAGCTCCTTATTCTTCCCCTCCCTTCCCCCTCCCCCTCCTTCATGAACCCATGATAATTTATAAATTATTATTTTATCATATCTGGCTCTGTCCCACAAACCCTTCCCCCACTTTCCTGTTTTATGTCCCCTAGGGAGGAGGTCAAATGCAGGTCATTGAAATAGGTTCCCCCTTTCCAACCCACCCTCCATGTGCCCTCCCAGTATCGCGACTCACACCACTGGTCCTGAGGGGATCATCCGCCCTGGCTTCCCTGTGTTTCCAGTTACCATCTGTACCAGTGTACCTCCTCTGATCTAGTTAGGCTTGCAAGGTAGGATTCGCATCATGACAGTGTGGGGGGAGGGGGGAAAGAGAAGGAAGCATGTTGGAACTAGAGGAAAGTTGTATTTTTGATCGTTGTTAAGTGACACCCTGACTGTCTCGTCTCCTCCCCAAGACCCTTCTGTAAGGGGATGACCAGTGGCCTACAAATGGGTTTTGGGTCTCCACTCTGCACTCCCCCGCTCATTCACTATGGTAAGATTTTTGTTCTGATGATGCCTGATACCTGATCCCTTGACAACTTGTGATCGCACAGGCTGGTGTGCTTCTTCCATGTGGGCGTTGATGCTTCTGAGCTAGATGGCTGCTTATTTACCTTCAAGCATTTAAGACCCCAGACACTATATCTTTTGATAGCTGGGCACCATCAGCTTTCTTCACCACATTTGCTTATGCACCCATTTGTCTTCAGCAATCATATCCGGGAGGTGAGTACAAAGTGATACATTTTTTTTTGTTCTTTGATGCCTGATAACTGATCCCTTCAGCACCTATTGGCCACACGCTGGTGTGCTTCTTCCATGTGGGCTTTATTGCTTCTGTGCCAAATGGACGCTTGTTTACCCTCAAGCCTTTAAGACCCCAGACACTATCTCTTTTGATAGCCGGGCACCATCAGCTTTCTTCGCCACCTTTAGTTGTTCACCCGCTTTGTCTTCAGTGGTTGTGTTGGGAAGGTGAGCATCATAGAATGCCAATTTAGAAGAAAGTATTCTTGCATTGAGGGTGTACCTGAGTGGAGGTCCAATGTCCTTCTGCTGCCTTAATACTAACCTTATAAATATATGCACATAGATCTATTTCTCCATTTTCATGTATAAATATATTTGCATATGTATATGTCTTTATCTAGACCTCTATAAATGCCTTCTGCCTCCCCTCTCTTTCCTCTATTTCCTTTGACTTCCCTCCTGTCCCACTATCATGTTCAGTTCCCACCAGGGTTTCAGCAATTCCTCTTACTTACTTTGCCCTTGATCATGCCCAACCAGGCCTCCCACATCCTTCTCACCACTGATTTAGATTGCTTGTTGTTCCCTTGTCCCTTGGTTTATTAACACCACTATCTTTTCCCCACCTCCCCATCTCCCATGTCCCCACGGAACAATCGGTCCCGTTGTTTTCTCCTCCAATTGTTCATCCAGCCTATCTTATTTAGACAGACCTGCGGAGATAGTAACATGTACAAAAGCAAGACAGAGCACAACCAAGCAACAATATACAACAAAACAACAACAAACCAATGACAAAAACAAAACGCAAGAAAGAAAAGCTTGTAGTTCGTTCAAAGATTGTTTGTTGGCCTTTAGGAGTGTTTTCCAGTCCAGTCTGTTGGAGCACCATGCCCTGGCCCCAAAGTCCACCTTTAGCTTTCCCTGGGGGCCTCGCCGCTCCACTCCCTTGCTGTTCTGTTGCACCCCCTTAATGTTTTGCCTCGGTGTTGATCCGATCTGGTGCAATCCAATCCGGTGCAATTCCCTCACTGTGTCTCTGGTGTTGTCACCTGTGGGACTATGGGTCAGTCTGTGAGGGACATCGTGTCTCATAGTGGGGCCAGCCATGTGGTCTTCTCTGTTGACTGGATGTTCTAATTGGGAACATCGACCTCCTGGCCGGCCTGATTGGCCATAATGTGCTCCACTCTCTCCTCCTCCCCCTTCCTCTGCTCCCGTGTGCTCCAATCAAATATGTCCCTCTTCCAGAGCTGTAGATTCAGTGCTGTCCTTCGATATAAATTCTTCTGAGGGGAGGGGCAGATGTCCCCTTAGTAGTTGGGGTTGGGGCCGGCCCCACAGACCTCTCCATTGGTTCCCTAGTCCACGCTGGCATGTTGCATTCACATCTTGGGCATTGGGATGAAGTCTGGTCCCTCTTTCCCTGTGGAGACACAAACAATATCCTCTCCTTGGGTGGGTTAGTACCCTGTGATCCCTCTACCCTTTTCTTTTTTATTATTACTTTTTCCTTTCCCCACCTCCTTTTTTAGTTGTCTGCCATGTGTATCCCTGAAAATTTGGTCTGGTCCCTTTCAGGGGAGTGACCCAGAAGGGTTGCCTGCTTTGGTGCTGAGGAGGTTGGACAGAGGTTCCTGCTGCAGCTTGGAGCATTGAGGAGTGTAGGCTGAGCTGCCTTATACCCCCAGGCCCATTAAGAATTTGAGCATAGTATCCCCTGGTGGGAGTCAGGTTTTTTTTCCCCAGCCTATCTAGGTATCCAGGGTAGAGCTCACCTAGCTGGGTGTGGTGTAGGTGTAAATGCCCTAGGCTAAGGAGAGTGGTCTGAAGGTTAGCAGTAGAATGTGCTAGACCGAGAAAGAGGCAAAGAGGAAACAAAAAGTTTTTTTTAAAAATGAGCTTGAGAAATTTATTTATTTATATATATATTTAATCTCCCTGGCCAGCTAGAGTATACTCAAATGTAATTGTCTCTCACAGTCACTGGGCTGTAGCCCCTTTCTGTTTAAAGCTGACTCTTGTTACAGCGGGTCTTTGTTATGCTAAAAGCTGCCAGGCCCTGCAGCTGAGTTCTGGCATTCCTTAGCTAGGTTACTTCTTATGCTGATTTATGTTAAGGGTCTCTCTTGGAGTTGGGCAACCAGACTTGGATTTGAGTTTTAAACCAATAATATGTATTTCACCCCTTTTTTATTTTTGCTTGTTATGTGCTAAGATTTGGGGGCTGATGGGTTGGCCCCCAGAGGGGGAGATGCAGCTTATTAGGGGGTTGCTTCCTTCTCGGCCAATTGGAACTAAATTTGCTTCCTGGACTCCCAACTTTCCCCTTATATTCTCCCACACCGAGATCTTCTTAAGGTAATACTATATTTTTCTTTTTCTCTAAATTATGGCTACTTGCCACCACTCCCCTGGCCATGGGCTCAAGGCAGTCAACCACGCAGAGAGCTCTGAAGAGAGGTTCCCCTCGTGTCTGAGATTCTGTCCCCTCTTGGCCATCTGCCTGCACGCCTGCGGGCTCGCACAAGCTAGAGCGCTTTAAAGCATTCTTGGTTTGCTTTGTGAGTGGAAATCCCACACAAAAAGGGTTCAGGAGAAACCCTGGTACCCTAGTTCTAATTTCAGGACTCCACCTCCCCGTTTCCTTCACTTTACCTCCCAATTTTCTCGTCTGGCGGAGGAGCTCCGGAGGGATGAGTCCTATCTGGTTGCCATTTTCTTCCCCCGCTATTGCCCTTTCGAAGAAGATATGTAGACTAATAGAATGTATCTGAATATATAGGTATTAGGAGCTCTGGTGGCATAGTGGTTATTAGTTGAACTGCTAACCCCAAGGTCAGTAGTTCTAAACTACCAGCGGCTCTTTGGCCAAAAGGTAGAGTTTTCTATCCCTGTAAAGAGTTACAGTTTTGGAAACTCACAAGCTCCTGTCCTATAGAGTCACTTTGAGTTGGCATCAACTCAACGTCAGTGAGTTTGATTTGAGCGAGATGCAAGTTATAGCTCTTTGGGGGTCAAAAGATCCCCTGTGGCACAGGTGTTTCAAACCCACTGGTTACTCCACTGGAAAAAGATGTATCGTCTACTTCCATCAATATCACCTCCTTGGAAACCCGAGACTCTGTCCTATGGGATTACTAAGTGACAGAATCAACTTGATGGCAGTATGCTTAATGGGTGAGTATTTCACATGCTGAAGAGGCTCAGTTGTTAGTCAGAAGGCTGGTGGCTGGACTCTACCCAGAGTCACCTTGGAAGGAAAGTTTGGTCATCACTTCAGAACAACCAGTCTCTGAAATGTTACGGACCACACGTTTATTCTGACACACATGCGGCCCCAGGAGTTGGAATTAATTCAGCGGCAATTGATTGTTGCTTTAACTTTTTAGATACATTAGCAAAGACTAAGGGTTTCAGGAGAGGCATACACACGGTACTTTTCCTGTCTTGGGCAGCTTTAATTGAACTGATTGCTGGCATTATATCCCTGTGTCTGTCAGTCTGCAATAGCCACAGGTAGGTGCCAGGCAGCACCAGAGTGTCTGCTCGTCCTTAGTCCTCCATTTGTTCCCTTCTGGACTTAAAGGCATATTATGGAATTACTATAAGCCAACGAGTCTCCATCTATAAATGAGGGATAAAGTTTGCCAGCTGTCTTTTAACCTCCCTGGAAAGAACTGGGGTTTAATAAGATAATGAACATTATTCTCGCCATATGCACTCTACACCCTCGGCTCCCCTGGTCTTCCGAATGCTCTCTATAGGCATAAATATAGATTCGCTAGAGTAGAATCCAAACGGTCAGACGTCAAGCTGCACAGAATCATGTAATGACTATTCATCACACATTAATATGAACACACTTTAGTTAATGTTTTCTATTAGTGATTGTACAATTAATCAAGAACAATATGTCACAAGGCAGAGGCAGCTGTCGCTGGATAATTGGGATGTAGGTGGCTTGCCTTGGGTGGCAACCTTTGCTTGTCCTTTCCATGCTTCCTCTCCCTTCTGGTGCTTCTTCCCTGTGGCCATCACATTTAATAACGGTATGCACACAAAGATATTTGGAAACAATATTAATCTTCTCACTGCATAGAGGGGAGGTTGGATTTTAAAAAGAAGATTGAAGGAAGAAGGCAATGTTTAAAATAAATAAAATCAGCACTCAGTTAATAACGATAATAACAGGACTCACAGTAACAAAAACAACTCTCACTTGCTGAGTGCCAAGTGTGAAGGATAAAGACTACCCGAGATAGTCCATGATTTCAAAAGCTTACAGTTTCCTTGCTTGAGATAAGCCTGTGGCACTGAAATAACAGCACTCCACATAACAATGGGGGATTCAAACCACCGCAGAGGTTTCACAAGTGGGAATTCAAACTTAGGGGACTGCGGTATCCAAACTGGAAATTCAGACTCCTGGGACTGGTAGCCTATGTTTTCAGCCAAGTGACTTAACCTCTGGGTGAGACAATTTTCTCATTTGTAAAATGGAGAGAACCATGCTTCCCATCACATAGGAGTATTATGAGACTATTAACACAATTTTTCCTGGCACATAATTACTACTGTTAACCACTTGTTGATTTGATTCGGATTTATGGCAACCCCCTGTGGGTCAGAGTGCAACTGTGCTCCATTCATTTTTCAATGACTGTTTTTTTCCCCCTCTAGGACTTTCTCTGGAGGCATCCTGGGGTGGGTGGGGGGGCACCATATGTATTAACCCTTTGCACCAATCAGAGACGTCACTACTATTACTAAATAAGGGAGCACTATAGTCAGTGCAAAGAAACACTTGTGGGGCTATCAAGTTATTGTAGGACTGCTAATTTCCAGGTCAGGGGTTCAAATCCACCAGCCACTGAGAAGGAAAATGACAAGGCTGTTTGCTTCTGGGAAGACTTTCAACTTTAGGTACCTTCCAGAGATGGCTTGAGCGCATTAGGCTGCGTGACAGTGGTTGGATTAGCTGGCACTGTTCACACAATATGCCAATTAGCAGACCAGAGAGGACCTCAATCCTATTGGAAGAAGAAGAGGAATTCTGAACTGGGTCTTTTTGAAAGGTGCCAAAACAAACAAACAAACAGACAGACAGACAGACAGACAGGCAGACAAACCAACCAACCAACCAAACTTGCAGCCATTCAGTCAAAGCTGACTCATAGTGACCCACAAGGGGAGAGAAAGCCCAGCTTGTGGTCCATCCTCCGACACCCCCGACCCTGCCCCCTCCTAAGGAGCTGCTGTGTGGTTTCTAACCGCCAACCATAACCACTACCCCACCAAGGCTGCCCCGAACATCCTAAATGGGTCCATGGGTCTGAGGTGAGCAGAGGGATAAAAGTGAGGCAGAGCAGACGTGCTTGCCATTTTGTTCCCGCTGCCGTCCAGTGGATTCTGATCGGTAGCCCTATCCCCGCAAGGGCGGAGCACCTCTGACCCCAGGGGTGTCCTCGACCGCACTCTTCCAGGAGGAGAAAGTCTGGCTTTTCCTCTGCGGAGCTGCGGGGCTGGGGAGCAGCTCCTCCAGGAGGGCTCCGCGTGCTCGCGACAGGCCAGTCCCTCGGGCTGCGTGGAGCAAAGGGCTTCTGCAGGGACAACCTGCTGCCGCAGGGGCCCAGGGGGGCGAGGCGGGGCCTGATAGGAGGAGAGCCTGGTGGCAGCAAGCGACACGAAGAGAAACTTTAGGCTGCGATAAGGAAACGTTGGGTCTCTAGGAGCCCCTGAAGCCTGACTGTGCAGAAAGTGAGCCCTGTCGGGAAGGCGTCTTCCTGTGCTCTACGGCCAGGGACTCGCTAATGGCACCTCTTGGAATGCAGGCCCAGTGGCGTACAAAGTTCCCGGGAGAATTACTTAGTGGAAGGGCTGGGAGACTTTCTGGGGGAAGAGCGGCATGGCTGATGAGAGTGGAAATGGGACGTGTCTTGCTTCAAATCAGATTTGTCCTCTGCGAGGCGAGGCTCCCGTTCCTTCCCGTTAATAGTACCTTTGCCACTTGTCAGACTTGCATGCTGTCTTTTGAATATTCCGCCATCAACCTTCAGGCCGGAATTAGTAGCACTTTAATTTCCTGATTGCACCTAAATTAAGGTAAGAGTTCTAAATATTATATTAATAATGTACATGCTAATTAATAGAAATTACTTTCCCGGCATGTATTATTAAAGTATGTGTTCCAACGTGCCTTTTTATGTTTTCAATTTACTTGCTTAAAAAAACTGGAGGCTGTTTTTACATAGTTCCTGAACCTATTCTTGATCAACTCTGTACAACCGATGGGAGGCGAATACTCCTTTCTGAAGTTGAGGAGATAGCCCTCCTTCATCTCCCAAGCTAGTGCCTTTGAAATGATTGCTTGGTTGAAATAGCCTCTTTTGTTGATCTGCTTAAGGTCAGATATGACAGGCCTACAAGTTTAATCCTTCAAATGACTAGTTCTTGATCCTTTTAGCTCGTAGCTCTTTGCTTTCAAATATGAGGAAGTAAATTAGAACGGTTGGTTTTAAAGTAGAATTAAAAAAATGAAATCAATAGTTGCTTTAGTTGTTTGTTTGGTTTGAACACCCAGGACAACTTAAACATTTCTGATGTAGGTACTTTTTATCTGGAATTAGATCTAGTTCTAACCTAGTAGGTAGGACAATAGAAGAGTACCTGAGAGACACGGGAGTGGCTCTGTGTTCAGATTCCCGAGTTCAAATCCATATCTTGACAAGTTTCATTATGGAATTGTCTTAGGCTAGGTTCTCTAGAGACTCTAAAAGAGTATGTGGGGGGGAATATCTCTCTATCTTTATATCATCTCTATCTCTATATCATCTATCTATATCTATCTATCTATCTATCTATCTATCTATCTATCTATCTATCTATCTATCATTTGGCTGCCATTGAATCAACCCCTACTGAAAGCAATCCTACACCACAAAGCGTAACTGCCATTGGATTTCCAGGGCTGAAAATCTCCACAGGAACGACTAGCCTCCTCTTTCTCCCTTGGAATGACTGCTGGGTTTGAACTACTGCCCTTGCTGTTAGTAGCCCGATGTAAACCCACTATAACACCAGGATTCCTTTTGCAACTATATCCAGAGGCAGCTTATTTTAAGAAAAAAGGCTGGCCAGTTCCAAGCCTACGAGTCAAACATTAGGCAGGAGGTGTCTCTTGCTTCACATGGTTGCACAGGCCGATGGACCCCAAATCTGTAGATCAGATGGCAGGGTGCTGGCTGATGTTCCAAGAACAAAAGGAAATGGGACAAGTCAGGTGCACTACTGAGGGAAAACTTTTCCGGGACATCCACATATACATGCTCAAAACTCACTGCCATCAAGTCAATGCAGACTCAGAGTGACCCTACAGGACAGGGTAAAACTGGCCCTCTGGGTTTTGAGACTATAACTATTTACTGGAGTAGAAAGCCCCGTCTTTCTCCTGCAGTGGCTGTTGGTTTCGAACTGCCAACCTTTCAGATCACAGCCCAATGTATATCCACTATGCCATCAGGGTTCCTATATATATGACTAGAGAATGCAGGCCACACTCCCAAGAAAACTCTCCTTTCAACTAATTGGCCTTATTTCAGATCACAAAATGGTGTATGATGACATACTATTTACCAAGGTCCTGAAAATTGTGCTCGACCCACATTGATGCACAGGCCTAGCCATCACAGGGACAGTCATAGGGACAATTAGGCTCTTTTATCCCCTTTAATTCCTCATCGGTGAAAGAGGATGGCAATGCCTATTTGCAGAGTAAGCATAACAAGTTAGAGTAAACATGTGTGAAGAATTTGGATCAAAGCCTGGCATGATGTTAGCATTCAGCAAATTTGATGAATTCTTCCTTCCGTAGGGTCCTAATCGCTATTCCGATATCCATCCCCAACAAGCGAGCCCTTTCGGTTGGGTTTGAGTACTATCTCTGGCTGAGGATTGAGTCTAGCCCGAGGGATACTGGGGGAAATGGCTGCTGGTCTTCCCCTCTAGAGGTTTATTGCAAACCCTGGGGAGCACAGTTTTACTCACCCCACATGGAGCCATCAAGAGTCTATTTTGACTCAGCAGCAGCTGGTGACCCTGAACTACAGAAGCCCATCTCCGATCCTCATATTGAAGTTGTGTAGCACCTCATGATGATTGTTTCCAAATCACTATCTACTTAATATGCATTGAATGCGTGAGAGAAGAGCCTGCTGGGTTGTCCTTCATCTGTCGTACAGATCTCAGTTTTCTTTGGGGTGTGGAGAAAGAATTGAACAAAAGGGCGGTCAGCCTACCAGTCTCTCAAGGCAAGTTTTAGAGATGAGAGACAGATGAGAGCCATTTTCAATCTACCTTTGAAATGGGCTTAACTCCCCTCAGGAAGCATATGTAATGACGTAACACCTGGATACTACTCACTTTCTGACTTACACCCAGAAATGCAGCGGCTTCTACCTGGAGGAGCTCTTGTCCTGGGAACTGTGGGGCTTGGAAGAGAGATCAGTGGAGCTGTCGAAGCACATCGTTACTCTTGAGTAACTAGTGGTGGGCTTCTCTCCCTCCCCCAACCCCCCTTTCCTCCAGAAGTGTGTTTTGAATTTCAGGGCGAAGAGTTGGCAGTACCTGCATGATATCAAGGGACTGCCGATGGATTCCTCTCAGGAGACCAGCAGGCCATCAGTGTCCTTTATTTCTGTCTCAATGCTCAGTAATGGATGTGACCTTGCGTCTCACAAGGCTCTCTTAACACTCGTTGCCCTGGATCTGAAGAGTTAAACATTCCACTCATCTGTAGAAAGATGTAGATACCTTGACATTCAGAGGCACAGTTCGCAACCTAATCCTTTCTAAATCAGATTAGTCCACCCCTTCCCTGACAGCTCTCTGACGAGTGCCTTGCTCAAAGAGAATCTCATCTGAGATGCAGCGCACTCGCTGCAGTTTTATAGTATCAGAGTAGTAATTCATGCCCTGAGTAATAAAGAAACTCATTAAATGTAGAATCTCAGCTCTTGCTTTGTACTTAGACCTCCCAGCAGTTTAACTTATGCATAATGAGTCTAAATACTTTAAGGGATAATATAAAAATTATCTACTATTCTTGCATATCTAAAACTGTGCATTTGTTTCCCCTCACTACCATGGCTAACCTGACTAGGAAACAATATATTACTCTAATTACATGTTATTTATTCGAAAGGAAGCAAATAAGTCATTTGGAGACAAATCCCTGTAGTTATTCATGGGACTGCTTTAGATGACAAAGATAGAGGAAAGCCAGCAGTCTTTCATTATATTTATTACACCCTCTTTGTGCTAATGAACAATAACGGGATCTGCTGAAATAATGGCCTCAGCTCTAAGTTGTACGGAGTGCTATATGGGCCATGTTTATCAGGGGCAAGCCAGGGCTTTGCTTGTCTTTTGTGCCTTTGCTTTCCATTGAAGGCAAGGGGTGGGAGACAAACAAAAGTAGCTTGAGTGATTTTAATAAACATAATAGAAATTAGTCAGCAGATTAAAAAACAAATCAGCTGTCAAGCAATATTCAGTAGAAATTCACTGATGAGAGTAAATGTTCACTTATTGTCTGGAATAAATCCCGAGTAGATTCCACCTTTCCTGCCTCAAGAAAACAGGAATATATCATCAGACATCCTGAGATTTTAAAAAATTTTGATAAAATTTTCTCAGAGGTCTCTAAGAAACTTTTAATATTTAATGATCCCATAAAGAAGGAGGAGGGGATGGATGTAACTCCCTGTTTTATCATGGCGATACAAAGCATCGTTTGGGCATTTCAACATACTCCTTGAGCTCTTGATTTTCAAGGCATTAATTAAGTGCCAGAAGAACTAGAATAAAGGTGAAAAATTACCTCAGGAGAAACCTTTTTATACATTCTTCGAACAAGTGAAGCAGCCTTTCGTTCCTTTTCCTCGGCGCTTGTGGTTTCCATCAGGGCTCTCTGTGCATCTTCACGAGAACAAAACCCTGAGCATGAAAGCAAGGGGAAGGACGACTTCAGACGCCCGTGTTTCCAAGTCGTGGTCACTGGGAAAAAGGACAACACCTCTTCTTTCCCTTCGAGTGGAATAGTTGAACCAAAATGTTATCGCCGGAAGTGTTGCCTGATTGGTGGTACCAGCGTGGTGGTTGAGGATGAAACCACAGCTAACAAAGGAGCACGGGGCGTCTGGGAGGCAGGGAAGCCAGGAAAGTCAGCTGGGGCTTCTTCTGCATTAGCAGTTACTCTTCAGCTGCTTTTATTCAAACATTTGTCTCATTGCTCTTCAGAGCTGTGTAGAGCACTCGCTCTTGCACCGGAGTAGATAGCAGGATTCCCGTCCCAGATCCGACCATTGGTGCATGTAGCTTACTGTGTGCGAACACTGGCCACCTTCCAGTAATGAGGCATCAGCAAGGCAAACCAACAACAAACCATATTGCCAAATATTCTGAGCTGTGAACAGGGCTACGCTTGAGGGTGGTGCAGGCAGTGAGGGGGGCGGTTGGGGGGCCATGCAGAGACACATGGATGGAGAGGGATGAGCAGTTTAGGACCAGGCATGAAATTCGGTTGAAGAAGTGACTTAACCATTCCTACTCTAAATCCTCTCTAAGCTCTTCACGGAGATCAGATAAAGTTAGTTTGTTAAATATATATTTTGGAAAACCTGTCACTGAGTTGAGAGCCATGAGAAGGAGTGAACCTCGTCTCGCTGTGTAAATCCTGTTAGAAGGGTAAATCCTGCTAAATCGTTCCCATCTCTTTCCTCTCCGGGCCCAGGGCTACATGTCTTGGGGTCATGTGAGATAAGCTACATCTAAGTGAGGTGACCATGGCACTTATTTGATGGGAAAATCTGTTCATGCCTTTTATCCTAGAGTAATTATAGATAGAAACATGTTTTTATACTCAAAAGTCTAGTTGTATAATGAATTATATGATTATATCAGCTACAATCCAGAACTCACTTTGAGGTAATTCAAGGCACAAGATCATTTCCTATTTTTCTTCCAGGCTTCTAGAAGTATTCCTTCCGATGAGGTTAGTTAGAGAGTTGCTGGAAACTTGAGGGACATTAAATGTCCCAGACCTGTGCTCTCTCACGGTCTGTCGTTGTCACTACCCCCCTGAAGCAGCTCCTTGGTTTACACTGGCAGTCTGCTCCACAACCTGTGATGCCTTTTCCTGGCATGTTTTAAACAAACCTCCCCAGTTGGATGTATTCTGATGAACTTTTTAATTGGGGCAAATTCTAGAATGCAATTTTCTTTCTTTTTTTAAAAAAAAGTAAATCATTTTATTGGGGGCTCTTACAGCTCTTATCATAAGCCATATAGCAGTTGCACCAAGCACATTGAACATATGTTGCCATCATCATTTTCAAAACATTTTCTTTCTACTTGACCCTTTGGTCTCAGCTCCTCTTTTTTCCCTCCCTCCCTCACCCTGACACCCTTATGAACCCTTGATAAATTATTATTATTTTCATATCTTACACTATCTGCTGTCTCCCTTCACCCACCTTTCTGTTGTTCGTCCCCTTTTGGTGTGTGTGTCGGGGGTGTTATTTGTCAATCATTGTGATCAGTTCTCCCTTCCTCCTCTAACCTTCCCCCCACCCTTATGGTATCACTATTCCCATTACTGTTTCTGAGGGGTTTATCTGTCCCGGATTCCGTGTGTCCAGAGCCCTTATCTGGATTCCGTGTGTCCAGAGCCCTTATCTGGATTCCGTGTGTCCAGTGTACATGCTCTGATGAAAGAACTGGGGTCCTTATAGTGGGGGTGGGAGGTAGCATTAAAGAACTAGAGGAAGGTGTGTTCCATTGGTGCTATACTGCACTCAGCTTGACTCGTCCCTTCCTTGTGACCCTTATATGAGGGGATATCCAAGTTTCCACAGATGGGCTTTGGGTTTTTACGCCGACCCCCCTGGTTCACTTCAATATGATGGTTTGCTTTTGGTCTTCTGATACCTGATCCTGTTGACATCATGTGATCACCCAGGCTGATGTGCTTCTTCCATGTGGGCTTTGTTGATTCCCTTCTATGTGATCGCTTGTTTAACTTCAAGCCTTTAAGACCCCAGATGCTGTATATTCTAATAGCCAGACACCATCAGCTTTCTTTACCATATTTGCTTATGCACCCATTTTGTCTTCAGCGATTGTGTTGGGAAGGTGAGCATCACAGAATGGCAGATTATTAGAACAAAGTGTTCTTGTGTTTAGAGAGGACTTGAATAGAGGTCCAATGTCCATATGCTACTTTAATACTTAACATATAAATATATACATATGTACATAGACCTGTGTCCATACCATTATATATTAACATGTTTGCATGCCTATATTTATACCTCTATAAATGTATTTTGCCTTCTAGTTCTTTCTTCTATTTCCTTTTACTTTTTTCCTGTCCCACTATAATGTCCGACCTTCATTTGGCTCTCAGTAATACCTTGTGGTTACATTGCACTTGATCAAACTCCACCAGGCTAGAATGCAACTTTCAAACAGGTTAAAAACCTGCTATCTTTGTGGGTGGTTGGTTTTAGTTTCTCTCCCCTTGCTTTGCTGTCATTTTAATTTCTGAGCAATGTAAACAGCATGCTCAAAATCACAGGTTTGTGATAGTGCAAAAGGATGCAGCTCCGGCTGTCTATTGCTTCTCCTGAAGCCATGTTCCAGGTGTGTTTTTGGGGACAGCTTAAGCAGAAAAAAATGTATCTAGCAGGGCAATGGATTTCATAACCTTGGACTTGCTCAATGGTCTGATCTGCTTATAGGCTGGTGTGAGAATGAGGAGTTGGAGAGAAATAAGCATTGAGCTCTTTTTCCCCTTTCTTATCTGCAGGCTCTAGGTTAGTCTCTTCTTCTTGAGCTACTATTGCATTAGCTGATTATTTTACAGTTTCATGTCTTTTTGAGCCTTCAATCCAAATGGAAGATTATCATATAATTTATTGTAGGTTGGTGCCCTTGAGTCAGTTCTGCCTCATAGCAATCCCATGTACAACAGAATAGAACACTGCCTGCTCCTGTGCCTTCCTCATGATTGTTCTCATGTTTGATCCCATCAGTCACTATGGCAATCAGTCTTATTGAAAGACTTCCTCATTTTGATGCTCCGCTATTTTCCTGAGCATGATGTCCTTCTCTAGAGACTGGTCTCCCCTAAGAACATGTCCAAAGTAGGTGAGAAGTCTTGCCATCCTTGCCTCTAAAAGACATTCTGCCTGAGGATTCTGCCCCTCTAAAGAGCACTCTTCCAAGCCACATTTGCTTGTTCTTTGTCAGCCCATGGTACTTTCAATACTCTTCCCCATCACGGAATAGAAACTTTCGTAATTGGCATATGGGAGATAACTGCTGCACGGCTTTAATTGGGATTAGTTCACCAACCAGAGTGAAGTTAAGGGAGCACATGATCAAATGTATACTATGGACAAGCAGATGATTTATATTAAAGAATCAATAGAAGGCTGGGTAAAATACAGATCCTCTTCTAGCGTTATTATTTACAGTTTTATTGGCAGATATTTCACATAATATCCAATCCGATAGTCCAGTTATATTAATAAAAGTTGAACCATTATCTCCACATCAATTTGGAAACATTTCTTTCTTTCTCATGCGCATTGTCATTAGTTCCTGTACCCCCCCTGCCCCCCCTCCAAACCTCCAAATAAACCATCAGTTTAGTCACTGTCTCTGTGGCTCTGCTCAGCCTGGGTAGAAAACAAAATACAGGAAAACAAAACAAAAATAAACCACGGCCCTCGGCATGCTAGCCAGTCCATTCACATCCCTGGCCTGCGGCCAGAGGGAAGTCACTGGAGGCTTAATCCATGTGGGGATTCTGGAGTGGGTTTTGGACCCACACTGTCAGCCAGAGCCTCCCGCAAACCAGTTGTTTACAATTTAACCTCTGATAAGCTTCTCTCTTTCCGCTTCGGATTTTATCATTTACAATCCTTGGATCACACAGGCTCTTGTGCTTTTTCGGTGTGGGTCCAGTTGACCCCCGCCCCCCTCAGATGGATGGCTCCTTGTTCAAAGAGAATAGAAGCCTTTAACGCCTCAAGCACTATTTTTTCTAATAGCTGGGCACCACCTAATTTCTCCTTCCCACTTTGCCAGAGCATAGTATGGATCATACTCCTGAGCCAGAAGTATGATCCGTGATATTCTCTAAAATGAAATAATGATGTCTCCTAGCTACATTAATGAACCTTGCGCCCACACTTCATTCTAGATGCAATCTAAATGCAAATAGTGCTTAGAGCATGGCCCTGCTTGATGCTCATGCTCGTGAAGATAGGGGTGTATGGAAAAGTGTGACTGATTGTATCATTGATTTAGTCAATGGCGTAGAATTTAAAACACTATTGAGAAAGGACATTACATAATTGTAGGCTGACTGCAAACCTCAAGACATGAATGGTTACCTTGAACAGATTAGACTCTTATGTGACTGTATACTATTTACACAAATTGTTTCTTGCTGGGGGAAAAGATAAATGTTTAGGTTCTCAAAGAGCTTATTATTTTTTTCTCAAAATACTATTTATTAGAGTCCATCTTTGCCCCCAGTTGAATCCCACTTCCACCAGAAACTCAAATCTCATATACTTGGGAGTCTGCTTGGTTCCTCTGCTCAGTCCGAGGCCACTCTTCTCCCACTCAGCTTTTACCCACAGCAGCTTCATGGTCCTTCTGAACCCTGGAAGGGTGAGTGTCCATGTTCTGTCCCCCACAACTCAGTAGTCAACAGTATGAAGTTCTCTTAGTCGTCCCACACATTAACATTTCCAAATAAATTGCAGGAGCTTGAAAATTTTAAAGTGTCCATTCTCACTGGAATTATAGGGAATTGATTGGTGGCTTTGGGGAGGGAACTGAAATCTTCATGGGAACAGACTACGTATTTCTTCTTCTTTCTTCCCAGGCTATGCATTTCCTTTGGGTCAACTGACTTACACACTGCTCCTCACAGTCCTAACAGATGTTACATTGGTAGCATCTCCCTACAAAGATATGACAACTCTTGGGGGCTCTATTTCTTAGAATATTTTTTTCATATCTACATTAGACCTTGCTTGGTGTTGAATATGTGATTGGGATTCAATAACAACATGGCAATTAATTAATTGGCAAAAAGAACCTGTTGTTTAAATAACTGCTTTCCTTTCATTATGTAGATGATGTGAGCATTTAAACAATCAGGTTAAGTTTAAGTAAATGTGAGTCAGTTTCATGTCTTGACAGCTTAGGGCCCCAGGTACTGCGTCCTTCCTCTGCTTACATATGCCCACACTCTCCATAAATCACAGAGAAGACCCCCAGCAACTCAGGGGAACAATACAGAGGCTTGCACTTTCCTGAAGCGTCTACTCAAGGCACTGATCAGAATTTTCACAATTCCTGCCTGACTTTTGCCAATGGTTGTGCAGATTGGGCCCTGCACATGGTTTTTAAATGAAATGTGGCTGGGTCGATGACTCATTGTGGTTCCACTCACCACATCATGTTTTCTGGCATGGGCCTGCATCTACCTGGAGGATGGGGCATCCATTGATAATTAAGCAAAGGCATTATATGGCCCTCTTGTGGTCCTGACCTTATTTGCTTTAGAGCTTATCCTCGAGTAGTCATGCCTTTGGGGCTCATTGTTTGTCAACTGAGATCATTGGTTTTCTAAAAGGCACACTGGACTTTCTGTGTCACTTTTAGCAAGGTATAAGTTTGCTGACTCATATTAATACTCATAGTTTTTGTTAGAGGCAGGACTAGAATTTTGAATGGACAGTTCTGGAATTTCATCTCTATGGCTCTGATAAAATTAATATAATGTTCTAGTCATACAAATTGAATGTCTTTTTATTCATGGGTTGGGCTGCTAAATGGAACTAATTTGTAACATCAGACTTCTATATCAGCCTCTTAAGACTCTGCTGTTATTCATATCTGACAAGAACATAGTTCTTAATTTTAAACCACTTTGCTTACCTTTTGCATAGTTACTTTGTATTTAAGAAAGAGGCACAGTGCCTGGTAGCTGCCTGTGGATTCTGAAAGAAACACCCCAATGCTTGGGCATGCTCTTCTGATTCATTTCCATCCCAGGCTGCGTGTTTAATGTGGGATCCAGAACAAGACAATCTCTGTGGCAAGTCTCAGCTTCCTCAGAAGCTGTTTGGCCAATTGTACCACATAAATGAGCATGGAATTCATATTTCTGGCTAATAAGGACGATATACGGAGCCTCTGGCAAGCCCTCATAGGAGACTCATAGCATAGAACCTGAGGGTTTGGGGGCATAGCAATGCCCTCTTCTTCAGATAAGTACTTCTTTTTGAAAAATGGTTCCTGTTTAGCTACTAGGCCTCGAAAAAAACTAAATCCTTGCTCCTGTTTTAGGTTTCTGTAGACCCTAAATCATCTACCATGAACCTGGTGTTATCTGATCTACCAAGCCATAAAATTGAAAGTGCGTATCAGCCTTCCATTTTCCTGTCTCAAGCAGCTCCTGAAAACAGAACAATTTCATCAACAAGTGGCTCAGACGCCCATGGTGCTACATCCTCTTTCACTGCATCCTCTCCCTCCACCCATATCTCTGGTTTCATGGGAGTTCCCTCTGATAAGTCAATTAAGGAATAATGGTGGTAATAAAGCAAAAAGCAAAACCAAAACAAACTACATGATATTCTGTACCATCTTGAAGTATACCCTCCTTCATGAAGTGGATTACTTTTTATTACTAACAATTTACCCCAAATGTAGTAATTTAAGCACCACCCCTTTCTCACCTCACCATTCCATAGGGTAGAAACAGTGCTTTGAGTTGGTTTGGCCCAGTTCAGTCATGACTAGTGGATGTTTTCAATTGAATTTTAAAAAAATGTAATGCATTTTCAAAATGCAGGTGAAGTGGAACACTAAGCATATCAGGGAAAGTTATCACTTAGAACCCTGCTAGACACTTTGTCTCTTCTCTAGAAAACAAAGGCCCAAATCTCGTGATCACCTGAATTGAAAATCATGCTGGCTCAAAATGGTGGCCATATAATTGTGAATATGCTGCTCTCTGCAGCCCTGGAAATAATCCAGTCTCCTGAATCAGGCCTCAGAAAGGGCTCTCTATACCTCTTCTGGGTTTCCCATGCCAGAGCTTCAATCTGTAATTTTTCTCATGCAGAATATTCCAGAGCTTCCTGATTTAAAGATTTTGGGTATGTTCCAGTTTTGCTTTGTTGGCCATGATGGAAACAGTTTGAACTAGTTTGAAGCCCTAGACAGAAGTTCAGATAAGCTTGACTCTGTTCACTGCTTAGTGTCTCACAAGGCCCTAAATCAACGTCCCCGATCAGTGGGATTTGTATTTGGACCTTCTGGGGAAGAGTCCATCTGCAAGCTTATTCAGGTTGTTGCTAGAATTTAATTATTTGCAGTTATAAATTTTGGCCCCTGTTTCCCTGAGGACTGTCAGCAAAGGGGCCATTCCCTGGGCCTGGAGGCCACCAACTGTCTTTCTTTCTTGCATGGCCCCTCCACCTTCAAAGGCTAGTATTGACATGACGCATCATTTCCACCCCGGGAATCTCTCTGACTTATTCTGTTATGCATCAGAGAGCATTATCTGCCTGTAAAGGTCTTGTGTGATTAAATCAGGCCTGCCTGGATAATCTCCTTTTTACCATATAAAGCAACATAGTCGTCAGAGTGAGAGCACATATGTTCACAGGCTTCACCCATACTCAAAGGAGAAAGGTTTGCCCAGGGTGAAGGCCATGGAAGCCCAGTTTTAGAATTCTATCAACCACAGGGGTGGGTGAAGGGAATTCTTCCTTGAAGGACAGGGGAGGGAATTCTCCCAAGAAGCAGTATCCCTGATAGTCGCTCACTTTGTCTAGAAGAAGATATGGCAAATGTATGAGCAACATAGCTCCGATCTTGTGATTGGGCCCTGACAGAAACAGAATGCTTGCTGTGAGTTTTCCTTAACCACTCTTCTGTAATGGTCATTCTTTGGAAAGCATTTGCATATAGCACTAACATCTTTACTATTTGATCTCAGTCCATGAGCCCTGTTCCCAATGTGCTTCCTCTGGCCCGGAGAGCACTTAAATGTTCCTGGGATGTGATTCCCGTCAAGTGCTGGTGTTCCTTTCCTTATCTGTGGTTCTTGGGATCCACCGCCACACACATTTTCAGAACATTTCATTAACATCATCCGAGTCCATACTATATTGTTTCTGACTAGAGACATGTTTTAAAAGTAGGCTTATATTTAAACAAGCAGCCATCTAAGGGAGGAGCGAACCAAGTCCACATGGAAGAATTAAACCAGCTTGTGTGAGCTAAAGATTAACAAATTCACAAACTGAGAAGGGAAAAGTACCAGAGCTAAAACTGTGAACACCCAATTTGTAGAAGGCTTTAGCGGACAGTGGGAGCATAAATCCCATCCGCAGACTATCTAGTCAGACTACGCTACTGGCAGATCCACTCTAGCCACAGACAAGAGTCTTAAACAGCCTTGCTGTCAGACAGAGACCATGGTCATTTTGTTGTTGTTTTTAAATCATTTTATTGGGGATTGTACAATTATCATCACAATCTGTACATCCATCCATTGTGTCAAGCACATTTGTTACCCTCATCATTCTCAAAACATTTGCTCTCCACGTCAGCCCCTGGCATCAGCTCCTCATTTGTCTTCCTCCCTCCCTGGTCGCCCCTTCCTCATGAACCCCTGATAATTTATAAATTATTATTATTTTGTCCTATCCTATACTGTGCAATGTCTCCCTTCACCCACTTTTCTGTTGTCCATCCCCCAGGGAGGAGATTATATGTACATTCTTGTAATCAGTCCCCCCTTTCTACCCCACCTTCCTTCCACCCTGCCGATATCTCTACTCTCACCACTGGTCCTGAAAGGATTATTTGTCCTGAATTCCCTGTGTTTCCGGTTCTTATCTGTACCAATATACATCCTCTGGTCTAGCCAGATTTGTAAGGTAGAATTTGGACCATGATAGTAGGGGGAGGTGGGGAAGCATTTAAGAACTATAGGAATGTTATATGTTTCACTGTTGCTACCCTGCACCATGACTGGTTGTCTCCTCCCCAAGACCCTTCTGTAAGGGGATGTCCAGTTGCCTACAGATGGGCTTTGGGTCTCCACTCTGCACAAACCCTCATTTACAATTATATGACCTTTTGTTCTTTGATATATGGTACCTAAATCCCGTTGACACCTTGTGGCCATACAGGCTGGTGTGCTTCTTTCATGTGGGCTTTGTTGCATCTGAGCTAGATGGCCACTTGTTTATCTTCAAGTCTTTAAGACCCCAGATGTTATATTTTTTGATAGCTGGGCGCCATCATCTTTCTTTGCCACATTTCTTATGTACACATTTGTCTTCAGTGATCATATCGGGAAGGTGGGCACCGACTGATATGATTTTTTATTCTTTGATACCTGATACTTGGTCCCTTCTACACCTCATGGTCACACAAGCTGGTGGGCTTTGATAATTCTTCCATGTGGGCTTTGATGCTTCTGAGCTAGTTGGCTCTTTGTTTACCTGAAAGCCTTTAAGACCCCAGACACTATTTCTTTTGCTAGCCGGGCACCATCAGCTTTCTTCACCACATTTGCTTATGCACACATTTGTCTTCAGTGATCATGTCTGGAAGGTGTGCATGATGGAATGCCAATTTAATAGAACAAAGTGTTCTTGCATTGAGTAAGTACTTGAGTGGAGGTCCAATGTCCATCTGCTGCCTTAATACTAAACCTATAAATATATGCACACATATCTGTTTCCTCACCGTCCTATATAAATATATTTACCTATGTTCATATATAGATCTCTATAAATACCCTTTGCCTCCTAGCTCTTTACTCTATTTCCTTTTACTTTCCTCTTGTCCCACTATCATGCTCAGCCTTCATTTGGGTTTCAGTAATTTTTCTTGGTTACATTGACCTTGCTTAATCCATACCTGGCCTCTCACACCCTCCTAGACACTAATTTTGGATCACTTGTTGCTCCCCTGCCCCTGGGTTGGTCAACACCACCGCCTCTCCTCAGCCTCCCCCTCTCCCATGTCCCCCAGGAACCATTGGTCCCGCTGTTTTCTCCTCTAGACTGTTCATCCAGCCTATCCTATCTAGATAGATCTGCAGAGACAATAATATACATTAAAAGAATGACATAGCAAGACAAAGCAACAAAAGAGAACACAACAATGACAACGAAAAAGAAAAGCAATGACCCAGAAAAGAATAAATTATTTTTTTTTAAATAAAAAGAAAAATTTTTTAAAGGAAGAAAAGCCTATAAATAGATCAAGATCTGATTTTTGACTTCTAGGCATGTCCTTTAGTCAGGTCTGATGGGGTGCCACACTCTGGCCCCAATGTCTATCATTTGCAATCCCCCGGGAGCTCCCTGCTCTGCTCCCCCTGTTGCTTTGCCACACACTTTAGTGTTTTGCCTCGGTGTCATGGGGTCGGACTGGACCAATCCTGACACTGAGTCTCCAGTGTTGTCCCCCATAGGGCCATAAGTCAGCGAGGGATGTCGTGTCTCATAGGGGGATCAGCCATATGGTCCACACTGGGCATTGGCTGCTCTGAGCAGGGATATCATCCTCAAGGATTGGTGGACCAGGATGTGCTCCATTCTCTCTTCCTCCCCCTTCATTTGCTCCCGTGTGCTCTGATCAGACATGTCCCTCTCCCTGAGCTGCAGCATCAGTGCTTTCCTCTGAAGTGAACTCTTCTGCGGGGAGGGGCAGTTGTACACATAGCTGGTATGGGGGCCGAGCCCTCAGGCCCCTGCACTGGCGCCCCTCTCCATGCCAGCATGCTGCATTCGCATGCCGGAACACAGGTTTAAATCTGGTCCCACAACACCCTCCCGTTGAGTGGGCCACTGCCCTATTCCCCTGCCACACATCTCTTTTTATTTTCCCTTTCCTCCCCACCTCCCTCTTTCTAAGTTGGGTAGGCAAAGGACCTGAACAGAAGTTTCACAGAGACTGAAATCCGAATGGCCAATAAACATAAGAGAAAATGTTCCCAATCATTAACCATAAAAGAAATGCAAATTAAAACAACTATGAGATACCACCTCGCATCCTCAAAGATAGCCCAATTCAAAAAATCAGAAAGTAACAAGTGTTGGAAGGGCTGTGGTGAGACAGGAACTCTCATCCACTGCTGATGGACTGGTAGGTATGTACAGCCACTGTGGAAATTGATTTGGCGATTTCTAAAACAGATGGAAATTGAGCGACCCAGCATTCCCCCTATGGTGCACATACCCAGAAGAGTCAATAATCAAACCATGTCCAGACATCTGTGCTCCAATGTTCATTGCGGCACAGTTCACAATCGCAAGGATTTGGAAACAACCCAGATTTCCATCAACAGACGAATGGATGAAAAAACTGTGGTACATACATGCAATGGAGTACTATGCATCGCTAAAAAGCAGTGATGAATGCATGAAGCATATCATCGCATGAGAAGAACTGGAGGAAATTATGCTAAGTGAAGTAAGCCGAGCACAAAAGGACAAGTACAACATGAGTCTGCTGAGATAAGTTTAAAAAATATGCATGAGACAATTGAGATATGGATTGTTATAAGAACTGTCAGAGCCCCCAATAAAATGATTTATATATAAAAAAGAATGCTGTATGCTTTCAAAAAATTACTTGGGATTAAGGTACTATCTTGTAAAATGCAGCATATGCTATGAACTATTAACGACTGTATGGAGTCATTCGTTCTACATTTCTTCTGCAGCTGAACTACATGGTTTGTGAACCAAAGGGTGGAGGTGGGAGTGGCTCTTTTCTATTCTTTCTAATGAAATAGAGGGAAAGCCTCTCTTCTTACTATTGCAACTGCAATTTGGGCTTGGCTGGTTCTGATACCTTAATTCCCAAAGGAGGAATGCTCCTATGGGGAGCCACAAAGGTCCCACGGAACAGCTACCTGTCCTTCGTGACTTTGTCATGCTGTTGAGCTGGCATAAAGGTGTTATCGTGCTGGCTGAGGTGATTACCAAAGGGGGAATTTAGGTTCCTTCTATGCAATGATGGGACAAATATGTCCGCATAAGAGATCCTTTAGGCTTGTCACTTTATAACCCCATGTCCAGTGGCATAAATTGGTGAAAAGCTGTACAGTTAACACTGGCGGGACCATTAATGGGACACCTTCTGGTTGAAGTTTTAGGTCGCATGTCAGGTAAAGGGTGAAAGCAACTGAATGTGTCAACATCAGTCCCTCTATGTTGACGAAATTAGACTCTTCTCTGAATGTGGTGTGCAGACATGAAGGCCCATTGAGGGCGATCTTGTCAATCTGCATCCTGAGTAATATTACGGCTCTATTGCTCAATTTATTTCTTATTATATAACATAGGTATAACCCCTCCTAAAAAGATCCAAGCCAAAACATAGTGCCATCGAGTCTCTGCCAACTCATAGCAACCCCAGAGGGCAGGCTAGAAATGCCTCTGCATTTCAGAGCCTGTAACTCGATTGTAGGAGAAAGCTCTGTCTTCCAACTGCACACCTTTTGGACCACAGCCTCAGAAGCGCTGTGCCTCCAGGGCTCCTCTCAGATATAATTAAAGGCCTCCATATTTTCTTCTTGACCCTTAGTGGAACATCTTGCACAATCCGAAAGCTAAGCACATCCAACTGAGAAAGTCACTGACCTCGTCGGGGATGATTTTATTTACTAACGGAAGAGGGGAGTGGGCTCAGGGATGCCAGAGGGGCTGGAAAAATTAAAAGTCTGAATCTCAGGTCTAAGACCTTTGTTAAGATTAAAAGCATTACGTGTCACTGAGAAGTCGGGATGAAATTCATTATTTCCTTTTGCAGATTTTGATCAGGGCCAGAGACAAGGAAGTTACTTATACCAAGTGCCTTGGTTCCAGGGACAGGCTTGGGCTGAAGGGATTGCCGGCCACCTTCTTAGTCACGCTAGGAACTTTCACATACGCTTCTTTCCTTCTCTCTTGTGGCCATTTCTCTGCGTTGTTTTTACCCACACTTTCCAGATTGGAAATCAGTCTCAAGAACTCAGGTTGCTTGCCCGGACAAATTCAGTTTGTAAGTGGAAAAGCTACTTCCAACTGGGATCTGTCAACGCCTCACACATGCTCTTTATACATAGTACTTACAAACAAAGGCAAGCGTTCCCTACTTCCTCCACCGTGTTTCTCATTGTTTCTCTCTTTAGTAGTGACAAAAAAATTCAATCTCACTGCCAGCAAGTCAATGCCAGAGACACTGGTAAGACCGGGCAGAACTGTGCCTGTAACTCTGTAAGGGAGTTGAAAGCCTGCCTTTCTCCTGAAGAGTTGCTGGTGGTTTCGAACTGGGTTAGCAGCCAATGCACAACCACCACGCCACTAGGGCTTCTCTTTCATAGAGAGAAAACCTAATTCACACAGATAGGTGGTTAGAAATTGAAACTGGTTTTTGTTTTTGTTGTTGTTATTTGTGATGTTTCTTAAATGGATTGCCTTTCAATCTCAGAATATTCTAATTAAAGTGATACAGACGCCTGAAAGAAGATAGTTAAGGATTTTGTTTCAACACTATATCCACCATTGACTGAAGATTTGGAAAACCTGGATCAGACCTCCTATCTCACTTCACCCCAGTTCTTCTGCTTTTGAAAAGAAGGAAATGTCTATCTTTGCATATAAGACAGACCTGACCCTTTTCCTAACCTGGGAAACCTAAAAAACCAAACTTCCTGCCACTGAGTCAATTCCAACTCATAGTTACCTGCTCCTTTGGGTAACTAGATATTATAACTTTATGAAAGTAGACAGCCTCATCTTTCTCCCACGGAGCGCCTGGTGGGATTGAACTGCAGACCTTGTGGTTAGCAGCTCAGTGTTTAGCCCACGACACTGATTTAAGTGAGGATTCCAACAAGCCCAAAGTTGTTCAGGCTGACTTTGTGGGCTCATTGGCAGTTCTCTCTGTCCAACCCACCAATTTAGTGGCTGGTAGCTATGCATCTGAGGTTTAGCAATTACTTCCATAACAACACCCTGCCATCCTTTCGTCTCTCCTACGCGTAAAACCAAGTGTGGTTAGACAGAATGGCTGTTTGTCTCTCATCATCTTGGCCGTCCTTTCCCTACAATTGCTTGCCTTTTTATGACAACATTAAACATCAGTAGGAACACTGCTATAAAAAAGTTTGCAAACTTCCAGCAGGTAAATTTGTCATGATGTGCTCTTCAGTTTCATGTAGTTTTTTACAGTGTTATGGTTTGGGCACGGGCCAAGCGCTGTGCCTTCTCATGTGGTGAGCACTGTAGCATGCTCTTTGACATAAGCTGATGTGAAAAGTCCAGACATCTTCTTTATTAAGGGATAACAAACCCTTGAAAAGAACGGTGGAGAACTCTGACCCTCCCAAGTCACAGTGTCTGTAACAGACATTCGAACCTGTACCAAAGTCGTCAGGGGCAACTTTAATTTGAGGACCATACAGTAAAATGCACACAAATACCCTGAAACCACATGGCAACAATGCTCTCTAATATGTTTAATATTGACACATGGCCTGTTTGGAGTGGATTTTTATTACAGTTTTTAAATGGGTAAATGAAAGAAAACCATTTTAAGCAATTATTTGCCCAACTCCTGATATACTTAGGCAAACGCTTCTAATTTGGGCGATCCAGCTTTAAAATCATGGTGTGAGAAGCCAGGACAAACAGAAGGTTATAATGCCTGGCTGTGTGACATTGGACAAGTGACTTGCCCTTGCAGGACTTCAGCTCTCTTCTCTGTGGCAGCTGCTATCTGGCATCCAGTTGACCCCACGTACAACGGAATGAGAGACTGTTTGGCCCTGTGCCATCCCCATTATTTGTTGGGAACCTATCGTTGTGACTCATAGAGAATTTTCTGGATGATTTTTTGAAAGTAGATTACCAGGCCTTTCCTCTTCACCCATCTTAGTCTGGAAGAGCCACTGAAACCTGCTTAGCACCACTCACATTGCCAATGACAGAGCTAATGACTTTGAGTGAAGTGCATTGGCCAGTAATTAAATTTGGGTCTCCTACATGGAAAGTAAAGAGCCCTGTGGGCACAGTGCATTACTCGGTGAGTTGCTAACCATAGGTCAGCAGTTTGAAACCATCGGCCGCTCTTTGGGAGAAAGGTGAGACTTCCCACTACTGTAAAGATTTCTGGTCTCAGAAACCCAGGGAGCCAGTTCTACTCTGTCCTTTAGGGTCATGGTGAGTTGGAATAGACTTGATGGCAATGAATTTGGCTTTTGGTCTCTATGGAAGACATCTATGACAGGCTGACTCCCCTAGAGAAGCAGGGAAAAGCGAAGTTCATGTCGAGACTAATGACTCCCAGCTGTAGAAGTGGTGAAGTCCAGTTGGTTCAAGTCTGTGCGTTTAATCCTACGCTGCAGGCTTTTCTTGACCTGTGTGCTGCCTGGGGCTAAGAAACTGGGAAGTTGGGAGGCCTGGAAGTTGGAAGATCACAAGCTGGTGGAGGAAGAGTTGAACCTGCAGATCAGATGTTATTGAAGACAACTGGTAGTTCCCTGACTGGCTGTGTGGGCTTGGGAAGCCAGGAAGCCAGAGGTGTGTACAATGGATTCAGAATCCACACCAGCTAAAAGAGACTGTGTTCTTTGCAGCATCTCATGTAAAGGAGAGCAAACCTGCCCCACGCCCAAGGAGACATCACCAGACTGCCCTGAGTGAGAGGATAAGCTCCGCTCATATCTTCCCACAACAGCTCTGCTTCCCCCAACAATCCCTCCATGGAGTTGTTCCCATTATGTTAGGTCACATCCTAGGGAGGCTTCAACTGCCAAACTCCTGAGAATCCTGGCCCTGCCAAATTGACACTATCACAGCAAGAATTTACCGCTGAACTTGCTTCATCTATACGCTGTGGATAACCAAGCCTCCTCATAGTAACACAGTGAACAAGGCATGCCTTAACGCAAGGTAACCAGTGGGCACTCAGTTGGGTGTCGGCTCTCTCCCCTACCACTTGCACATGGTACCCACACACATGCACATTCAAGCATAAGAACCTGCTCCTTCCGGTGCCATTCTTCTTCCTCGAGAGCATCTCAGTTTTTCCATTCTAAAGATGAGGAGAAAGGGCTGCCCTACCTTAAGAAAATCACTTTATATTCAGAGCCGACTGCTCTCTCCTCTACAGAAGAATTACTGTACAGGAAATGGATGGGAACTAGGAATTATCATCTGTCCATCCAATAGGCTGCCACAGGGCCAGGAGCTGGAATGGGTCTGCTGAGCTCACAACACTGATGAAGAGAAACTTAACATCTGCGGCAGAAACCCCAGGAAGTCCTAGCTACAGCGCACTTGGAGGCCACTGGGGCTGTTACTATACAAGTGGGATTCAGAGTAAGTGGATACCAGGAAATTGAGGCTGGAGGCAAAACAGAATATTCATTCACTAGCTCTTCCACTCTAAAATAGAATCTTTTTAAAATGTAAGGGGCTTCTCTCACTTTGAAATATATCGGCGGCCTGAGGGGGCCTTTCAGGATCACAGACCATAGCGACTCTATAGGACAGGGTAGAACTGCCTCCCTGTGGGTTTCCAAGACTGTAACTCTTTTTGGGACAAGAAAGCCTCATCTTTCTCCCATGGAGTGACTGGTGGTTTCTAACTACTTATCTTGTGGTTAGCAGCCCAGCGTGCAATCCATTATGACACCAGGGCTCCTGGTTTAGTGGCCTAAAATAATAAATATGTGCTCTAAAGTTAGTGGCCTAAAATGATAAGTGTGTATTTAGGTTATGATTCTGTCTGTTAGCAATGTTCGCTGACATTACTTTTTATCTTGCTGATGTGCCTATAGCCACTGTTGGGTTGGCTGAGAACCGGCTGGTCTAGGATGGCCTCAGTTGGTATGGCTTTGATTTTGATTCACGTAACCTGTCATTCTCCAGTAGATTTAGGCTCATTCACATGGTACTTAGGTAAGGTACAGAGAGAGAGAGAGAGAGAGAGAGAGAGAGAGAGAGAGAGAGAGAGAGAGAGACTAGGAATGTGTAAGATGTCCTGAGGTCTGCTCTGGAAATAGCACCGGGTCATGTCTGCATCATTCTGTTGCCCGAGCTGGATCAAGTCTAGTCCAGAGTCAAGAGGAGAAAAGGATGCTCTTCTTCCCTGGAGAGACTACAGTGCACACTGCATGCGCCCTCAGCTTCGGGAGGGTGAGGAATTGTAGCTGTTTCTGCCAGGGAGCCCCAGGGATCCAGTATGCTAAGTGCTGGCTGCTAACCGAATGTGGGTGGTTTACCTCCATCAGCCGGTCTGCAATGTGGCTGTGGGCTTCCATAAAAGGCTCTACTCTGCTCCATCAGCACAGAGGTGAAGGCGGAAGGTTCGGGTTTGGTTTGCCCACATTCTGGGAGGTCCCAAGTAGTTGGAGGGCTACTGGAATTACTAATACAAGAAAGGGGAAATTCAGCATAAGAAGCAACACGTTTATCAGGCAACCTTGCCTGGTAGAAGAAAGACCATTTGGAAGGCATTTAAAATATTTCTTATTCTCTGTCTTCTAAGGTAATTTTATGATTTTTGGAAAACACCAGGAAGAGGTCGGTCAGAAGTGTCTTTCAGGAAAAATCATATCCTAGACTAACATGGTGGTATGGGTAGTGGCCAGACCACCCCAGTTTTCCAGTGACCTTTGTCACCTCTGCTGACCACTATAAAATTCCTGAAAGGAACCCTGGTACTGCTGTTAGGCCTTGCGCTGCTAACACCAGGCGACAGCAGTTCTAACCCAACAGCCACTCGGAGGGAGAAAGATGAGGCTGCCTGCTCTGTTATAGATTTACTGTCTCAGAATTTCTCTAGAGACATTCTACTCTGCCCTCTATGGTGTTTGTGATGTGGGGAGGGCTCGATGGCGGTGGGGGTAGGGGTACAAGATGTCTACAGCCATAGCAATTGGAATTGATCCTGGAAAAGGCTGGCTTGGCTGGGCTCCCACAAAGCTGACTCTAGTTGTGCTGTTGAAAGATGTTCCTTCAAGCTTTTAAGGGTAAACGAGAGTTGAGTGCAAGGATTCTGTGGGGGGAGGGGTGCCAGCCCCCCACCACTAATCACGGGTTCGATAGGCATAATTGTACAGTTGAGATATATAAATATTATATTAAAGTCATAGAGCGCACGAGAGATAGAAGAGCTATTGAAATAATGGAGTCAGACACATTTCATGGTAGCATGCTCACCTCAGCCCTGCTTGGTTGTCCACGTGGAGAGTGGGGGAGGGAAGGAGGACAAGGGGAAAGGGAACAGGGGAGAGAGGACGGGAGAAGAGTGGGGGGATCGATAAGAGTCCAAGGCGGGAGCCTGAGAGAGAGAGAGTTCTTTATTGATAACCCAGGCCTATATACCTTAGGGGGAGTACAAGCTCACTAATTACAAGTAAAGACATACGTCACAGGAAGGGGTTGCACTATAGGTTATAGAGCAATGAGAGGGGGGGCAATCTAGGGATACACACGCAATAGGAAGAGGAGGGATTGGAGGTGCACATGTGACAAGAAGGGAAGAGCCTAGATTCAGGATGGCAGCCTAACTTTGGATGTTACTGAGCTGGTTTGACCTGTTCTCTGGATCTCCATAGAAACCCCATGTAAACCCCACCTACAGTAATCTGCATGTAAACCTCACCTACAGGAGCCAAGCTAATGGTTGCAAGCCTTTAGGGAGAAGTAGCCCATTGTCCTTAACAGCAGGGAGTAGCCCTACCTGGCTGGGATGTCTGTAAGCATCTGACCTCCCCATATGCTAGCAAAAAGCCCCTAAAGTTTGGCATGCCTTTGGGGGAGACAAAGCTGGGGGAAAGTCTCCTTATAATCCCACAGAATTCCAAACAAGTTCTTCTTTTTCAACTTTTTATTCTGATTAGGTGAAGGTTTACAGAGCGCATGATAGTATGCCACACCACAATTCATACTCATTCTGATCCAACTTGTCTGTTGCAATCCTCTCAATGTACTACTATGGTTAGGCAGTTTAGCCTAGGGAATTGGGAAGTCCATTTACGCATGCCCAGGAGAGCCAGCAAAGGACAAAGCTGGATTTTCCCGCCGGTGGGCGCAGTTGGGCATTACACCTGGAGCAGCCCACCTGGGCCAGGTGATTGCAATTCAGCCAATGGGATCGACCTGGGGTCGTTCACCACGCCTCCCCCGGGAACCCTTATAAAGGCAGGGACCTGAAGGGAGAGGGGCTCTTGGTCTCTTGGTCTTGTCTTGCTTTGCTTGGGCGGTCTGGTCGTCTTCGTGGGAGGGGAGAGATCCTTGCGTGTCCCGGAGCAGTCTCTGCCAGGCCGCATGGTCAAAGGAATCCTATGGGTGCTGTGTAAAACCTGAAACTTCTTTTAACTCTCAATAAATTCACTTGGATCTCGAGCCCGACTTTGGCGTGAAATATTTCTCATGCAGAGCCAAGGATCGAGGCTGAAATTTAGGCCGGAGAGAGAAACCTAACACTATCACTTACCCATTTTCTCCCTGTGTTTCTTGTTTCCATCCCTCCTTCTCTTCTAACCCTCTGAAATTTGTCCTTGAGTAAATGCTGCCCGTTTGATCTTAAATGGTTGGTTGTTCAAACTCCAAACAAGTCTTCAGCCTGACCTCTTCAAAAGTTATTCACATCCATGAGCAGAGGAAATAGTAGATGGGCTGAGGATCAAGACTTGTTTGAAACACCATCGGGAAACCTTTTCTCTTTCCCTGCCCAAGTGGCACATACTCTAGAGGGCTCCTTTCTTTGGCACCGTGGCTCTTCTTGGTTGAGCCCTTGTGACTCAGCCAGCACCGTGGCTCCTGAGCTAGAGGGCACAGACGGTTACCAAGGACAATGGCTATCCTTTGAGGATAGTTTGCACATCACTTTTTATTTGTGGTCAGTCAAGAAGAGAGGAGGCTTTACGTTTTATTCACAGGGCCCCAGATAAAGAAAGGAACACCGGCCTCTTTGTAAATGCCTTTTTTTTCCTCAAAGATTTTCTTTTCCTCTTGACCCGGAACAAGCCTTAAGTGAGGCCAAGACAAATGGGATTTTTCTCATCTTTACCATTTCCCTTCTTTCTCAGGGCCTCCTTCCCCCCATCTCTGTAACATAGAGTCTGTAGGTTTCCCACGCAGGGAGACAGTGGAGGAAGGAAACGCCAACAGCTGCATCCTCTGCACTGGCTAACCAGGTATCGCCTGCCTCCAAGAACATCTCTTGTGCTCCACTTGACAGCAGCTGGGGAGCCGCAGTGACAAGCTGCAAGAGCAGCATTGCCCTTTCCCTTTTGGGTCCAAGGTGGAAGACTATTACACTGGTGCCAGGATGATGCTAAAGGGCTTAAAGAAATGCTACTCTCAGCCAATCGATTGGGATATTAGGGTTTTCAGTTTTCCAATACTTGGCTTTTTACAATCCAATTCAATCAAGATTTATGTAGCATTGGGGATGGTTGGAGATGCTGCACATATGGTTCTGAAGCTGTCAGTCAAGAAATGAGGCCAGATGATGCCTTTGAAATGCTAGGTTCCCCGCTGCTAGGCAACTTTCAGGCAGATAATGTTGCTTTCAGGATGGCGGACAGGAGATTGGGCTTTATTTATTGTCTCTGTAAGGCAATAACTATGTGCCAGTCATTGAACACTTGACCAAAAAACACTCCTAATGCTTACAACTTAGGTTTATTCTCCCTATTTAACCAATGAAGAAATGGCACGAGGAGAAGGCTGGTAGTTTGACCGAGATGACACACAGCATGTGTCAGGACGATTTGCTTTCATTCATGTGTTTGACCATTATGCCATGCTTCCTGTTGTATGATGATTAAATGATACTATTTTAGCATAAATAGATACTCCAACTTTCCCTGGACTTATTCAATTTTGAGACTGGGGGGTGGGGAGGAGGTTAGGTTTAGCATCTCTATGTCAGATAATGTGCTTAAAAAAAATCAAACCAAGTCTATTGCCTCCAAGGTGATTCTGCCTTATATCAATCATAGCATTTCCCGGACTGTAAATCTTTACTGGAGGAGATAGCCCATCACCTTATTTCCATTCCATGGAGCAGCTGGGGGTTTGAACCACTGACATTACAGATAGCGGTCCAACCCCTCGAGCATAGGTCCCCACAAAACAAAACAAAACAACAACAAACAGTACCTCCTAGGCAACCCAAACTTTTGCACTATGGCCCTTGCTCCAGGCCTATCTTTATGTGTAGTAATTTGTGGCACCCAGAGGGTGTGGTCTCGCCGACTTTAGTTCCCAGGACAATACAAGAAGTATTCTTATCTGCATGCTTGGTATGAGATGGTAGTGTTGCAGACAGTTTAAGTGACTTGACAGAGCGCATACAGTTAGTCAGAAGCAAAGCTCAAAGGTGGGTTCGATTCCAAAGCCCATGACAGTTCCACTATATTCTGCTGGTTACCCGGTTTAGTTATATTGTGCACCAACTTACAATGGCTGAGAAACAAATTCCCTGTCCTCTGATCTCTGAGTCACTCGAAGGCCTGGTTCGTCTTTCTAGTGCATCCTTCTTTGTATTCAGAAACTTTTTTTCTTAAAGTTCGGTGTTTTGAAACTATGTGAAAGCCAAGGGGGGAAGAACCCCCAAACCCCCAAATGTTCCTAGTTTGATCTCAAAATGTGGCCTCAAAAAGTTCTTGGAAAAATGAGATTAAAAGATAATGGAATTTCCCTGGTAACTTCTGGAGGTACCTTGTATATGTAGTGTGTCTTAGGATTTTGGAATCCTAAAATGAGCCAATAATGGGCTTATTTACAACATGGGATTAAAGTCATCTCCAAAGTTTTTCATTTTTATGATGACCAGAACACAGAGGCTTCCATACACACTCTGGGTCAATGTCATTCACTCACTTGTCAGGATGGATGAGGCCAAATGACCTTACTCTGTTCCATGGAATTTCTCCTTGTCTCCAACTACACATGTGCACATTCTGGGTGTGCCGTGAGCGATGCCCCCACCACTATGTGAAAGTTCACCTGGAGAGGCCAGTATCAAGGTCTTCACATGTAAAGGAGGGCTTGGAAGCCCTGATGGTCAGGAGACCCTCCAGAGTGACTCGCTAACAGAGGAGGCCTCTCCTGGGATGAAGAAGAACGTTTCGAACAACATGTCACATCTCTCTTAATGACCCACAGCAAAAACGCGTTGCTCTTTATGGGGCATTTTTAAAGATCTTTTCTAATTCTGATCCCACCCTGAAAGGCAGGAAGTTCTCATATAATCATACCCTGTTATAGTAAAGGGAATCCAAAGCTCAGCAAGCTTAAGTGACTTACTGGAGATGTATTATTTATTTCATTTTATAATTGTATAACCTGAGATGTCACAAGAGGTAAAATGTCATCCCCCAAGTTGCAAAGGCAGTAAGCATCAGTTAAGTCCAAAACACTGGCCCAAATCCCTAAGTCTGAGCAATTTCACACTTTCATGAGTAATTGAGAATTACTACTTCTTGTAAAATGAGATTCAATTCTTTCTTGTGTCTGCTTTCTTGTTGCTGTTGTTGTTGTTAGGAGCCATTGAGTCAGCTCTGACCCATAACGACCCTATTCACGACAGACAGACCCAAGCACAGCACAATCCTGGGCCAGCATCATCACAATTGTTCCTATGCTTGAACCCATTGTTGCAGCTGTGGTGTCAATCCATCTCTTTGAAGGCCTTCCTCTCCTCGCTCAACTTCTACTTTACTGAGCAAGATGTCTTTCTGTAGGGACTGGTTTCTTCTGACAACATGACCAAAGTATGTAAGATGAAGTCTCACCAGCCTTGCCTCTAAGGGGCACTCTGGCCACCACTTTTTCCGAGACAGATTGGTTTGTCCTATTAATAGCCCATGGTACTTTCAAACTTCTTCTCCAGCACCACCATGCAAATACCAAGTGTACAACTTAGTGCTGGTGAAAATCAAGAGACACATAAATGTTGGTCCTACTTGACCTGCTGAATCTTGCTTATTTCTTATTGGTAATAGCTTCTAGTTTGGGATCTTCTTCAAGAAATAAATTCTTGAAAAAAAAAAAAAAAAAGAAATAAATTCTTGTAATTGCAGTTTTACAATGCTAACTATTTTACAAAACATTTTATACGTGAGCCCTGTCAGTGTTCAATAAATAACCATAGTAGTAATTATCATGGTTTTATTTGACACATATGGAAATAAGGGGCTATAAAACCAACCTCAAGTCAGCCTGGCAGGACATTTACATGGGGACATGCTCAGGGGGTCTTTTGTCTCTTGGGACTTTGTCATTTTCCTTGCGACTTACAGTTCCTGTTGGCACCCCAGGCATGTGTACATTTCCATAGAAATGTGGAAGCTGGCTGCATATAAGGGGCTTAGTATACTGTTTTGCTAAATGTTGAGAGTGAAGATGCAGATGAGAACCAGACTCACAATTCGGGTGAAGATTTTAGATATGAGGTGCTGAAGTCTCAATCGATAGCGCCAAAAGCCATGCAGAATTTGGGGAGCCTGCTTTGTCTCCTTCTTCAGTAGGTACAATTGTCATATATTCCAACCCTGTTTTGGTCCCAGGTGTATCACCCACAACCTGGGCCCATCCTGGAGATCACCTGAGAGCTGCTCTCAAATCCTTTCCATGAACTCAGAGGGTGAAGGGCCCTTCTTGGGCAGGCCCACCTCAGGTGGCAACAGAAGCAAAGCAGGTGAGTCTTATTCTGAGATAATACCAGTGACAGGCAGGCCCCACTTACGGGGTCGGTCACAGATGGACCACAGCTCCGACCCTCTCTGCGGTGGCGTTCCAACTGACTGGGTCAGGCCTCTTGCTTTAACATTCATTATGGACTCTTGAGGGAAGCACCGATCTGATCCACACGTTTGGCGAAACGGGCAGACTTTGAAGGGGGCGTGAATAGCCATTCTCCTCAGCAGGCTAGCTTCCTCAGTCCTCCCAGGGTTGAAGTGGGCCTGACTCACAGGCTCAGGACAAGCGCTCCTGAAGACAGTGTCCCCGCATGCCGTCCGTGCGTGTCCCTCCCTTGCTGACATCAGGAGGGCTCTCTCAAGAGCTCTCACAGAGCGTGGCTGCAGGAAGCTGAAAGCATTCCCAGGCAGCTTCTGGGGAGCAGTAGGTTCTAAAAATTCCGTTTTTGTCTCAAGCAAGTTCCTGGTGTGTCCTCATTCACTTTTCAGGGGATTGGCTGAAGGAGGGCCCGAGCAGGGCTAATCCTGCTCTTCGGAGCTTGCGAAGCTTAAATAGCAAAAACGCATATGCAGACTTCAGTATTTGCCAGACACGGAGAACACTGTCTGCGGATAGTACTCTCTCCTCCTGCTCCCGCTGTAGCTGGATTGTGTGATGTAATCCCCGTATCATGGGTTAGAGTACGACCCAGCAGCTGGCTGCTGGATTGGGCCCAGGGGATCCAGAGGGCTGCTTGCTACACACTTCTTCCCCACAATCTCAGTGCACACTGGAAAAAAGCTGGCTTTGGGTGCAGGGAGCAGAACTGAAAGCCTAGACTTCACTTTCTTAGCACACAATTTCAAAACCAGTGCTATTAAGAACAGCAGGAGCAACGGGAGTAGCTGCTTCGCCAGGCACGTGGAAGTTGCCGGAAACTGGAGTGCCATCACTAAATTCCCAACGTCTAGGCAAAACCTCTAGGCAACTAGAGCCCCATTTTCCATCTGAGGAAAATAAAGGTTAAAAAAAGAAGGTTAATTAAATAGGTTGGACTTAATGGACTAATAAATAGGTGCCATTTTTTCTCAACCCACCACCACTGTCTCCTGCCAAACCTTGCTTTTTATCTTGGGCCAACCTCTCAGCCTCTACCCGAGCCTTCCCCATCTTTTTCACAGCTTCAAAAGTTTCCTCGGCAGGTTGTTTTATTATTTTTTTTAAAGAAGCCTAATTAAATCTAAGCCACACTTCCATCTGTCATCCCAAATCAGTTCTCCTCTTTACCTGAACCCAGGGCTCTCTATTTCTGGATGGTGGAGCCAGCGGGCCATTTAAAGCACATTTCCCTCCCACTCGCAGGGGGTAAGGCTGGATCCTGCTTCCCTCTTTGGGCTTCTGCTGGAATGCTGAGCCACCAGGAGTCATTCCATTTAACATCAGTAATTTGCCGCGCCCATGCAGAGATAGTGGCAGAAAGGAGATTTGAACCGCATACTGTTTCCAAAAGACATTGAATTTCAACGCTGCCAGGCTGCGTGTGGGCCCCACTTTGAACAAGATGGGACGGGCGTTTTCATTCTGCCAGCCCCGCTGGGCCTGAGGACAGCGTGCCTCCAGTCTGCCAGAACAGAATCATGGGCGTTTGTGTCACAACTGTTCCTGCATCTCATTTGGCGGCAGCTTTATGCTCCTTGCCGAGCCACTGGCCTCGGGGGAATTGGGCAAGGGCCCCCAGCTAGTTTGGAAAGTTCACTCAAATGGTTGCACAGATATTTCGGGATTGCTCGTGTGATTCAGCTGCACTGCGATTTGTCCAATTAGAACAGCTTTCTTGCCCGAGGCCGTCAAAGCACAATTACAAAAACAAATAGCAGCAGCAGCAACTGTCAGAGCAGCAAAAAAAAAAAAAAAAGGCACCGAAGAAGACAAAGGCCTCTCCTGCCTGGGGGCAGTGCACATCAGTCAGTGGAAGGCAGATACATTACTTTTGGGTTTTTTTTTTTCATTTCAAGCCTCCCAGAGTCAGCTTCATTAAAAAAAAAAAAAAAAGGCAGTTAGCTTCCCACATAATTACTATAACAGATAAGAACCTATTATTTCATAATTCTTTAGAAATGAATATGCCAGGAAGATGTTCTCCCCTGGAAACTTCCTACAGTGCTATTGGTCAACTCACAAAACCAGCGATTCGATTCCGGGGATTATTGGGAAGTCAGAAAGCAGCCTTGCGGGGTGGGTAGATTGGAATGTGGCAGCAGCGCCTCCTTGGCGAGTTGGCTGCTCCCTTCGGGCAGTAATATTCTCACCTACTCTGAGCCTGCCTGCCAGCATCTTTTCTCTCCTTGACTCGCTCCATTCCCCGCAGAGTAAGCTGTCTTATTGCTCACCATGCCCCAAAGACGGCCATTGCAGAGTGGTTCATGATAAGACCCAGCACTGGAGCGCTGGGTTGTAATTTACCAACCCACTGGGGAGAGTTTGCCATCTTTATTTTCTTAAGGAAAGAGAAGGTCAAGAGGAAAGGGTGGTAGAACCAAGTTCAGCGTTTTCTGCCTACACATTCTTCTATACTGTTATTCTGCCTGTAGCTAAGGACTCACTCACTGCCATCGAGGCCCTGCTGACTCCTAGCGATCGACCCCCTTTTGGGTTTCTGAGACTAACCTTTTTTTTAATACTTTTATTGGGGGCTCTTACATCTCTTATCACAATCCATACATTCATTCATCCATTGTTTCAAGCACATTTGCACATATGCCGCCATCATCATTTTCAAAGCATTCTCTTCCCACTTGAGCCCCTGATATCAGCTCCTGATTTCTTCCCCTTCCCTCTCCGTCCTTCCTCATGAACCCCTCATAAGTTATATATATTATTTTCATGTCTTACATCGTCCTTTGTCGCCCCCCACCCATTTTTCCATTGTTTGTGCCCCTGGGAGGGGATCTAGGTTGATCCTTGTGATCCATTCCCCCTTTCTCCCCCCAACCCTCCCCTTACCTTCCTGGTATTTCTATTCTCATTGTTGGCCCTGAGGGGTTTATGTATCCTGGGTTTCCTGTGTTGTGCAGGCGCTTATCTGTAGCAGTGTGCATATTCTGATCTAATCTGATTTGGAAGGTAGAATTGAGGTCATGATAGTTGGGAGAAGGAAACACCAATGAACTAGAGGAAAGTTGTGTGTTTCATCGATGCTACACTGCACCCTGACTGGCTCATCTCTTCTCTGTGACCCCTCTGTGAGGGCATGTCCAAACGTCTGAGACTAACTTTAAAAAAAAATAATGTTATTGGGAGTTCATACAACTCTTATCACAATCCATACACACATCCATTGTGTCAAGCACATTGTTACATTTGTTGCCATCATCATTCTCAAAACATTTTCTTTAACTTGAACCCTTGGTCTCCGTTCCTCATTTCCCCCTCCCTCCCACCCCCTCCCTCATGAACCCTTGACAACTTATAAATTATTATTTTGTCATATTTTATACTGTCCGACTAACTTTACAAAATTGTTTAAATATAAGCCCATTTATTGCTTCTCTTCCACCTCCTCCTTGGCCTCCTTGCCTTCAGGTGCCTTGGTCCCAGAAGCCTCTTCACGGTCCACCTTCACAGACAGAGCCCCTCAGCCACCTTCTCTGCGTCCGTTTTCCCTGCCCCCTGCTTTCTTTCCTCCCTCTTCAGTCTCTTTCCTGCACCCTTAAAACTTTGTTTTGAACTTCTGTGCATTTTCAGCATTTAGAAACCAGATGGCAGGCGGCTCTGGCTTGGGGCACTCATCGGCAAAGTCGGCGCGGGTGTTGGTGACCCAGGCTTAGGCTCCATCCTCAGTGTGATGTGGGGGTTGGCTCACATCTTCAGCGTTTTATTCCTGCGCATGAGCAAGCGGATGCTCGCCTTCTCCCTGTGCTTCAGGAGCTCCACGTCGCCCGTTCCCGCACCTTCTACTCTGTAAGGTCGTTCTCCCGGGCAAGCCGTACAGCTTTGCTAGCATTGAAAAAGCTCTTCTTCATCTTCCTCCAGCGTCGTAATTTCTTGTTCGGGTAGGGAAACAATCGGCTCCACCTGGGGGTCGTGATTAGACTCATCTATGTTTTCGGTGGTGTCCGGATCCTCATGCAAATACTTGGTGGCTGCCATGGGGTGCGGCGGCTTTGATGGGCTCTCAGCAGCTGGCCGTTGCTCCTTCCCTCTGCGTCTCCTGTCCGACTGACTTTAAGGGAGTGGAAATCCCAGTCTTTCACCTGAGATCCGTTGGTGGTTTTGAACTGTCGACTTTTAGTATTTCAGCCCCAAACTTAACCACTACACCCCCAGGGCTCCATGGAAGAGAGGAGGTGCCTGCCAGGTAACAACCCACCCCTCCTGCCAGTTACTGAATTACAGTAGATTTTACCAAAATCGTAAATCATATCAAAAGAAACATAAACACACACATGCATGCTCATGGGATGCAAACTATAAATGCAGAGAAAATAAAAGTCGCCCAGAATCTCAGAGGACAGTAATAACTTCTACTATATTATGACTTTACATGTCTGACACCTTTTTGGGTCCATATCAACATAATTCAAAATGTGGTGTCATAGCAGAGACTCTGTTTTAACCTTGGCTTTCACTCGCTGTGTTTGATGCACACCTTCCTCCTGTCCACAAATGTAGACATTTTTCTGATGAACTTGTGGATGTTTACCAAGTGTAAAGAGTGAAATCAAGCAAAACAGGGGCCAGAAAGCTGCCAACTCTGCTCACCACAATGAACAGTAGTCAAAGGTCCTTTTCTTGGGTCAAAAAGCTTGGATTTAAATCACTGGATTTATCAATGAGTTTGTTTCCAATTGGACTGTTGAAAACCAGTGAGTTCTTCAGTGAAGTGTCTCCACAGTGATCCCTGTCCCCTTGAAGTTCACTCTGTGAATAAACTTGAGTCCCTGGGTGTTGCAAGGGATTAACATACTTTACACACCCAGAGGGCTTCAGAACAAAGGCCTGGCAATTTACACCCCCCCCCCCCTCAATCAACCAATCAGCCATTGAAAAACTGTTACACAGAATTTGGGCCTGTGTCAGAGTAGATTCAGTGGCAACTTTCCCCCTTTCTTTTTTAAGCCTAGCTTTTGATGGAATGTTTGTATCACCCACACGCTCCAGATGAGCACATATTCTGGTTCTAATACCTGGTACCAGGCAGGATGAAGAACCATTGCTCCTACATCTTCTCTTTCTTTTTATTTCTCAGTGCATGGTGTGTGTGTGTGTGTGTGTGTGTGTGTGTGTGAGAGAGAGAGAGAGAGAGAGAGAGAGAGAGAGAGAGAGAGAGAGAGAAATTACCTTATTTTAAATTATTGACAACAAAATTTCATTTTGTCTTAAGCATCTCCATGGTGGACATAGACTCTGCTCTTCAATGGGCTTCTGTGCTCCTAACATGTTGTCTCTGCTCTGTGTAGTGACCCAAGTTCACCCTACCAGCCACAATAACGAATTTAAATGATCAAATAGGCAGCAGCACCTGCGCCTGGTTTCCATAAGGCTCTGAGCAGCTTCGCTGTAACCTGGGACCAGCCCTTCTCTCAAACCTGATTTCTCTTCCCAGTCTGTGTGGCCAAGGTCATTTGCCTCCCTACATAGACACTGTTCTAGAATTATGCAAGGAGGTTTCATTTCCAGGGCTCATGTAAAATTAATTTTCATAATTCTCTTAGTTCCTGCCTGTCTATAGATATCTTTCTTCAGTGACCACTTAATTTTCACATCTGAATTGACTCTGTCATAAGTCTGGGAGGTCAACAAGGGAAGCAACGCTTTAACTCTGAATTGGAAAAATGCATTCTCGAGTCCTGGCTGTTCCTTGTAGGCCTTGCGTTGCCCTCTGAAAACCTTCATATATCAAACTAAAACAATAAAAACTACTACATTCTGCCACAGATAATTAAATCAAGTAACATTGTAGACTATTGCTCCGGCGAGAGGTACTTAGATGTCTTTGAACCCACAGTGGTTCTTTGCCTCAAGTTTAATACTAAGATGTTCTGATTGCACAAAGGATGCTCTAAAAGTGCCTGGAAGGTTGGGCCCCGGCTCTCTGCTCTAGAGTGACCCTGCTCAGGAGCTCTTCTGTTCCGCACTTGGCTTTTGAAACATGTCCTAATTAGATTGGGTCCGATTCCCCTACAGCTTACATCTTGCTGGGTGCTCCCTCCTGAAATTGGTCCTAGGTACTAGCCTACCGAGCATCTGTGTTAGCTCCTGTTTTCATGGGTCAAGCCGAGGGTTCTGCAAATGAAAACCATCATTTAGTTGGGGTCTACAAGGCCATCATCCGTGGAGGCTTTTCTTTGTTGTTTTATGTATTGGAGAGACTTTCTTTTTAATTAAACTACAGAACTGGTGTTGCTGCCCCAGAGTTTATGTGATGCTGTGCCGGAAAGCAGGTGATGAGGCAATGAGTTTTCAGGGAGAACAGCATCTTGAACCAGCCTGCTGGGAACAACGGGGTATGGCAGAGTTTGGGAGCAGGTGTGCATTAAACCTCTGCTGGGTTGGTTGCTTTTATACCAGTGTGTTTTTTAAAATGCAGGAACAAACAGTACATGGTCTTCCACATAAATAAAGGGAGCTCTACTTCGCCCAGGTACCTGTAAGGAGCTCCAGGGTTTTGCTATCCACACTGTGGTCTTTGAGCCATCTAGGAGCACCCGGGCACTCGTTAGAGATACAGAATGGGGAGTCCTTCCTCTACCTTCTAGACTCATAGTCTGTAGTTTAAGAAAATTCCAAGGTGATTCCAATGTACATTAAAGTTTGAGTTTTAAGGTATAGAATTTTGTGAAGCTGCATGTTTGTTATTGCCTGCTGAGTGAACTCTGACTCTCAGGGACCTTGGTAGCTTCACAATTGTTAGGATGCTCTGACTTCATTATTGCACCTTTTTACAGTGCCTTCTAGCCTAGGGGCATTCATTTTCCAGCCGTAGATCAGACAGTAACCCCTCTGTTTTTCACTGGCCATTTCCACCAGGTCTTTCTTAGTCCGAAACCTGCCCAGAAAGGATGACTCTTTTGGTATTTGAAATACTGGTGGCACAGCTTCCAGGTTCACAGCAGCACATACGCCTCCTCAGTCTGAAAAACAGACAGATGGGTGGCAGAAAAATCACTGGAGAAAACCCTGATTTGAGGTTCGCCTCAATGGCCGAAGGCGACGCAAAGTAAGTCCTATGGATAGACACGCAATGCTGCCTCAGGTGATACTCAAGTCACGCAAGATGGAATGACTCACCCCCTTCGATCAGTCTTTGCTAATAGAACAACACCCCGCACTCTTGGCCATCACACATCTCACCAAATGATCATGCGCTAAATGTCAGTGTAAGAAAACAGAAATAGCAATATCACCAATACACATGACTTTGGGAAGTCACAGGTCCCCTCAGTGCCTCAAGCATTGTGTCTATCAGAGGGTGGTCAACTTGTCCTTGTTTCCTGAGACTTTATTTTTGCTTTAGCACTCAAATTCTTTCATTCCAGAAAGACCCTCTAGTCCAGGCAAACGGAAGCAGTAGCTGTCACCCTCGTCTAGAATCAAGAACAGAAATGTTTAATTACCTAAAGCGTAGGGTACGGCATTGGTAAAAAGCAGTAAGGCAAGCTGCCTGTTTTGCTATTTTTTTCAGTGACTACGTATATAAATTTTAAGTGGCTTAATCATATTGTTTCAACATCTCTCTCTGAGCTAGCAGTTGCAAATGAGTCCAAGAAACGAAACAGGTGTTTCTTCATGGTTCATTGTATAGAATGAAGAAAGATGTCCTCTAAGATGACTCTACATATGACGTGATGCAGTGATTTCTCCTTTCAAATGAAAAAGACGCTCGCTTGCATAGTCAACAGAGTTCCATCTGGCCTGTCTGTAAGCCCCCGAACTGAAATGGAAGCCTCTGTTTTGCTTTCGGATTCAGGAACAAACCTCACAAGGTTTCACGAAGCAATTAAAACAGGTGTGTGTCCTCCACACCTGCTGCCTCTGCAAATAGTCAGCACCCTGGACTCAGGGTCCGGAAAATTACTTTTAGTACAGTTCCGTTCCAAAGCAAACAAATGCTTTGGGAAGGCGCATCTTTGTGACCACCAGCATCTTAATGAGGGATTCTGGGCTACTTTGAGAGGAACGCCACTTTCTGTGTGGTCAAGGGGGAATTGTCCACCCGAAGTCCTCTCACTGTCCTCGGATCAGAGCCCCACCCTGTAGCGTTCATTCTGGGGCGGTGGGGCGTTCTCAGGTCTAAAAAGAAGGCCGCTGTAACTAAGGTAATGGGCTCTGGGTCCAGAGCAATGTCGGGACACTCTTGCTTGGCAGGAAGCAGAATAATGCGACAGCTTGAATCTGAGAGGCCAGACTAGAACTTTCAAACAGCCTTGGGAAAATGTGGCACCATTCACAACTTCGACTATTAAAAAATACACGGTAGTGGACAGCTAAGGTTTTTTTCAGGCCAGGGGACCAACCATGGTTGCTGTTGCTGTTAAGAACTGGCCCAGTCCACTTCAACTCACACTGATGTCATGGAGAAGAATCGAACGGACCCCGAGGCCTTGCAGGTTGGAATCTTTTTTTTTTTTTTTAGGGTGCCCTCTGTATAGAGGACTCAAAAAATTGTGTATCTCTTTCTCTAAAAATGCTTGCTAAAAAAAAAGATTCACACAACCAAAAACCTAGATGCATGGAATCTTTACTAGAAGAAGTCCGGAGGGAATAATGGCTACATTCTTGGCTGTTAACTGAAAAGGTGGCTCCCTGGGAGAAAGACCAGATGACATGCTTTTGTGAAGATGACGTAGCTTCAGAACCCTGAGATGGCAGTTGGATGGTATCACGTGGCTTTATTAGGGCTTGAGATCAACTTTACGGCATCTAACAACAACAGCAATCCTTACATGAGCAGACCACCGTGTCTTTCCCCGCAAAGCAGTTACTGGTTGGGTTACAACTACCAAGCTTTTGGCTAGCAGCTGAATGCTTAACCTATTCCACCCCCCTCTCGCCCCCCGCACAGTGCTCCTACAACTTCAGAAGTACCCTAGAAACACCCTAAAACTTAAAAAGATACGGATATCTACACTGTATGCCACCGATTATGATTTATTGATCTGGAGAAAGGCTTTGGGGTACATGTGGAAGAGTCTCCCAGTGACTCCAATGCGCCCAAAGGTTCTCCTTTAATAAATGTCAGCATTTATATTCCCGAACCAATTTGTTCTCTTTTACTTGTTCATTCTTAGGTCACTCATATCTGTTTGGTATCTTTCTATAAATGAATAGATTTGTTGATTGACTCATTCATTTAATCATAAAGCTTATTTCAGGGGGGTATACAATAAACCTTTTTATAAAGGAGGGTTATGGAAACCCCAAGATCAGCTTTAAAATAACCCTAAGTTTCCTCTAAAATGATCAGATTCAATGATAGGATTCTATAAGTAGATATCGTCCCTGAGTCTAAGCATAAATGCTGATAAAATAGTTCACTTCGTCCTTTACTTCAAATGTATTTTATGTGTACAAAAGATGTCTAAAGTTGTTTGGAGACAATTAAAAGCTATTTGGTTGGGGTCAAAGTTAACTTCTAAATACAGGCTTTTGTTACTTCTTTAGTAAAAATCATTATATGCACAGGTCAATTTTTGATGCCTAAAGATACCATCATGCATGAGGTAAGTCATGCTGCTTGTAGTCATGACGATGACCCTGAATGCTGTGATGGAATCTTTGCTCCTTATTATGTAACACGGTCACTTCTGAATCACAGAGTCTTCTTAATGCGCTCTTCCTAGTGACCTGTCTGCATGTTTTCAGGAGAGTAGCTCATGGTGTCCTGAAGGAGAAATAGACTAGGAGGTCAAGTGGTTCTGCCCTTGGTCATCTTTCTACCAAACAAATCTGATCACACTATCCTGGTGAGGGTTCTGATCCACAGATATAAAATGGAGCCCTTTAGCACAGTGGTTAAGTCCCCAGCGACTGAGAAGCTGGCAGTCTGAGCCCGTCCAGCAGCTCCATGGAAAAAAGGCCTGGTGATCAAATCCCATAAAGATTACATGCTAGAAAACCCGATGAGGATGTCCTATTCTGTCATTTGGGTTTGTTAGAAGCCAGAAGTGGACTCGGTGACAATAGCGTATCTATGTATACACATATACACCCACATATACTTGCTGATGAAATACAAAGATGGCAGCCTGCAGTATGGATCACAATTGGATGTAAATAAGCTCAGAGTCCTCACAGCTGGACCAATAGGTAACATTCTGATAAATGGAGAAAAGATTGAAGTTGTCAAAGATTTTGTCTTGCTTGGATCATCCTCAGCCATGCTCATGGAAGTCAAGAGATCAAGCAGATGAAGTAAATCTGCTGCTCAAAACCCCTTCAGAATATGGAAAAGCATGGAGACTGTCTTGAGGACTAAGTTGCATGTGACCCAAGTCATGGGATGGTCAATGGCCTCACATGCATGTGGAAGTTGAGCATTGAATAAAGAAGGCTGAAGAAAAAGTCATGCATTTAAATTTGGATGTTGGAGAAGAATATTGACAGTACCATGGAATGCTAGAAAGGACAAACCAATCTGTCTTGGAAGAAGTATGGCCAGAGTGCTCCTTAGAGGCACGGATGGTGAGACTTATTATATAGTTTGGATATCTTGTCAGGAGAGACCAGTCTCTGGAGACGAGTAGAGGGTCAGTGAAAAAGAGGAAGGCCCTCAAAGAGATGGAGTGACACCGTGGCTGCAACTATGAGCTCAAGCACAGGAACAATGGTGAGGACGGTGCGGGACCTGCAGCGATTCCCTCTGTTGTGCCTAAGGTTGCTCTGTGTCAGATTCGATGTGGATATTTACACACACACACACACACACACACACACACACACACACACACCAGTCTTCAAAAAGGTTTTGGAAAAACTCCATCATCTTTTAATTCAATTTTTACATGAGCCTTTGAATCCCCTTCCTGCGTGTGTGTGTGTGTGTGTGTGTGTCCACTTGGAGAACCACAATAATGTTTTGTTAACCTAACACAAACAAAAATGATTAACTTTCAGAATATGGTTCTTAGAATACATCCTGGTGGTTCCAACAAAATGGCAAGCTAAGAAAAGCAACTCAATGTATAGTGTCAGGGATACGCTAGCCTCACATCTTTCCTGTGATTTTTAAGCCTAATATGTCTTTCCAAGTGAAAATGTTTTAAATAGAGCAGACAACCTAGAAACCACACTGAATAGATGGGGTTATAATGAAGCTACCATGTAGGATTCTGTGGGGTGTGGGTGGCTTGCCTTCAAGACCTGCAGTGGCTTAGTGGAGAGGACTCTGTCAGGCAGTAGCAACCCTGGGTTCCAGTTTTGAGCCCACCATGAAATCTGGGCCCGTTATCTCACTTGTAAATCCTGAAGATGAATTGGTGCTTTCTATCTGCTGAGCTCCAACATCTCCCTAAGGGCTTGGCAAGCTGCCCGCCCCTGTGTCAGACCGTGGTGAGAGTCAGAGAACATGTGTGGGTGTGTCCTTCGCGGTACAGCTAACTATTCATTCCTGAATCACTTCAGCAAATTAAGTTGTCTTTTTCCATTCCTCTAGGACTGTCCCTTCTGGCTGATGGAACCGGAAGTGTCTGAACATATAATACAAAGGCTGAGATGTGGAGGCCGCTTCGCTGAGACCGATTGCGGCGAGACCGAGCTGGAAGCAGCTCTCCTTTGCCTGATACATTCTTCATTCTCAGTACAAGCTCAACTAAGCTGCCATTAAGTAGTTGCAGGAAAAGATATATCATCTGCAGAAGCTGAGCCAAATATTTGATTTGGATGATTATGCTGCAGGTGTCTCATCAGAACCGCAGTGCCGAGATTACTAATCATTTCCCCTCAACCTCGTGCTTCTTGCAGGGAGCACCGAGTATGGTAGGAAGTACGAGGGAGGGCTCTACTACATGAGCCCTGGGCAGCTTATGCCAAGCATTGAGTGGAGAAGCAGGCAGAGCAAAGGCAAGTGCAATCAGAGGGCAGAGAAGAAAAAGGCCAACAAGCAGTTAGCATGGAGAAACGTATCCATTGGCATTATCTATGATCACCTGGTTGTTCCCCAAGGAAAACAGCCATCACTTTTTGGATGAATTGAACCAGAAACGGCTGCTGATGATCCCAGACACCTGCCGACAGGTCTTGGATGCTATGCAGAATCCTTTCATGTTTGGTGGCACGACAGAATGACTGAACAAAGTTTAACCAACTGCACATATCTCCCTGCCATGTGTGCGGTGCTCTTCGGTAGCATTGCTGGGTGGATTTGAACTGCCTTTCGAGCACTAACCATCACTTTAGTTCTTCCGCAGCAATTCAATGGGCTCGAATGTTACTGCTTTCTCGTACGTACAGGGCATTCGTGTTTCCGGTTTCATTTCACCCTTACGGTACACTGAGATTATGTTATTGGCTTGCTGTTGACAAAAGAATGTGACTCGAGCTGAATGATTTTGCCAGGTCACACAGCCAGGACACGCGAGAGCCCAGCTCCGTCTTCCTGCCCTTAAGATTAGGATCTTTTGAACTCTGCTATCTTGCTGCACTTGAGTCTCCCTAGTTAATTTGCTTAGCATGTGGTTTAAGAGACATTAGGTGAAGAGGTTCATCTTCTTGGCAACCAGTTGACTTCCACCTTCTAGGGCCATGTTGTTGTTAGTGTTGCTGTAAGTCAAAACCAACACTGCAGCATCTTGAGAATACTTACCTCCACATCTAGACTGCAACCCTTTTAAGTTCTCCCAAACACTGCACACTTAAGCTCTTATTAAGCCCGCTATGGCTTACTATGTCATTTCCATGTAACTTTAAACCCTATAAAGGCAGATATCATGTTTATTTCCCTCCAGAATTTTATTCCCAACACATTCAGTGTCTGACCCACAAAATAAAATCTTGGATGAATAAGTGATTGGATGAATGAATGAGCTAACAGGAGCATCACTGTGTCTTGTGAGTGACGGACAGTCTCACAATCAGTGAGGATGTTGTAGTCAGTTGTTGCGGTTGTTGTACAATTAATTACAACTTAAGAGACTAATTTTCCAGAGCTGTATCTGACAATATTGCATTGTGATCCGAAGTGTTTCACTCGCTAATTTTTGAAATACATCACCAGCCCTTTCTTCCTAGTCTATCTTAATCTGGAAGCTCTGCTGCAATGTGTCCACCAGAATGACACGATTTCCAGCAGCATAGCAACATGGAAGCCAGCACAGCACAAAAAGAGGGACAGCTGGCTGCTGGCTAGCATGTTATAGAGCCTCTTCACTATAAGGATAAGTACAGGCATGCTGCTCGAAATACCATGGGAGCATTTATTAAACATAAAAAACAAAATGCAAAGCAATTATTTCCTGACATATCCCCTAACCTCCACCTTTCCAATCCTTCTCTGAAGTACACTGGGCTCTTCAATTTACATAAGGACAAAACAGTAACGCTGACCTCCTGAGGATCTCAAATTAGTTTCCTTTAAAAGTTCTTTTAGCTTGGGAAATAAAAAGAAGTTGTAAGGGCAAGATCAAGGTGTAGGGTTAGGTTTCCCAAAGTCATTGTCATAGGACAGCCCTCGCTACCCTTGAAGAATGTGTAGGTACATTGACATGATGGAGGGAAAAATTCCAAGTGCAATCTCCCCGATATTTTCTTCACCAGTGTATGTTGCCATTTTCTTAAAATGTCTACCTCCCAAGTCGCTGCGACCATTCTGTGTCCGTCAGGAAAGTCTATCAAGAGTCACTGTTGATAATCTCAGTAGACAGTTGCCATAAGGTCTCAGCTGTCTTCTCTGCATTGAGTTGAACGAGCCAGCGTCTTCCCTCTGCAGAAGCCGCTGCTTTGCTCTGGCTTTGGGGGGAAGGCATATAGTAAAACGGTGACAAATAAGTGTATCCCTGAGAGTACTTGTCAGGACTCATCCACGAACTGCAGGACATGTTAAAATGCATTTTAAAAATCACCCTATGAACTAGATCACGAATAGAAATACTTTATGACTTGCCCTTTAAGTTTTATTTCGAGCAGATATTGATGCTCTTGCTGGATCTAAATTTCAGCCTGATTAAAAAAGAAGACCTTACTTTATCTTTTCTAAGGTCCCAGGGTAGGTGGGAGAGAGTATTAAAGGAGTGGGCTATATTTGTTGGTCTGTGAGGGATACTATTCCTGTAAGAATCAGCTAGTCAGTATTTTCATTTTGCTAGGATTACTCCAGAATAGATCAAAGAAAATTCACACCAACACAGTTACATGCCATATTTTCTGGGACGATAAAGAGGTCTACGAATATTGTCTAAGAGGCACCTGGAGCTTTAGATTTAGTTCCGGTGTACATTCTTGAAGGGTGTGGAACTCAATTAGCCATTGCCCTAAGAGCTCTGGTGGTGAAGTGGTCATGCTTTGGGCTGCGATCCTCATGATCTATAGTTCAAAACCAACGGCATCTCCACAGGAGAAAGACTAGGCTTTCTACTCCCGTTACCGGCTTGCAAACCCACAGAGGAGCGCTGTGAGTCAGCACTGACTAGATGACCCTGAGCTCAGGTTTGTTGTTGTTGTTTGTTTTTTTAACGACTAAAGAACCCTGGTGTGGACAGAGGGCCAAATAACTGAACCTATACATTACCAGGATACTCCAATGATGGGTATTCCACAAATACTCCAAATTCTAAAGGGTTCAAAGAAAGGGCATTCTTCTCTTGCCCTGGAGAGTAACCGCTACCCGGGAGTTGGCCATTACTGAATTAGATTAGTCCCTGTAGACACAGGGTGTCCCTCTAAACGGATTGCTTCAAACAGGGGGGTGGGTGCCTAGGCTTCTCGGAATTTGCAGCTGGCGCTTTGCTTCATCCTAGTTCAGGCAGATTGGGGGGAGGGAGGGCTGGTGGGGTCCAGCGTTACTTTACAGTCCCCAGCGCTCCCTTTCCTCTTCCCCTCCGCAGGCTTCTATGAGGCCCGACTCTGGCGTTGTAATAAATAGGTTTGCTACTCCTGCGGATGGAGCTGCAAAGGCAGTCGCCCCCACCCTGAGCCCGAGCCTCCCTCTCCACCCGCACTTCACCCCACAGGCTGCCGGGCAGAGGCAGGGGGCAGGATGCACGGTGTAATAAATTCTATCCACTGCTGAGTGGAGGGATAACAGATGGATAGGTTTCCTCGTGCAATTTCCACTTCACTCGGTTTGGGTATAACATAGCAGAAGGGTAGTTTCTTCTTCTGCAATTTTCAAACAAATGAAACCAGAGGGAGGGTGTGTTAGGCTGGGAGGAGCGGGAAGGGCTTGGCTGTCCTTTCGAGAGAGCCAAATGAACAGGGCGCCCTGGAAACCCTGCGAAGGATTCAGGCTTGTTTTCCGCTGCAAGACCGGAGTCGGTGCTTTCATCCAGAGCTGCCAGCTCACATCCCCACCAGGCATGGCAACGAAATGATCGTGGGGAGGCCAGGCAGTCTGTTGTTCATGTTGTTATAGTGTTATGGTGATTGCAGTACAAATTCTCAGGGTGGAAAAAAGGTATAATGACAGATTCTATGGGTATAATGACAGATTGTGTGATTATACCCATACTTATAATTAAGCTGTTACAATACAGACAAGTGCCTGCTCTCTAATGTCACCAACAGAAACCTCTTTGCTTGGAAAAGAAAGTGACTCACTCTGGCAATTAGAAGGAGTTCCCTACAGGACTTCATTTTCAAACCTTAGGAGCACACCAGTTGGAAGATGTGTTGCTCGCCTGAATCCCAGGGAAAAGTACAGCCACGCAGGGGCATCCACCTGATCTCAGGTAAAGGATGTAGTCCTGGTCAGAGAAGGAATTGTGGCCATTGCAAACGACCTCACTGCAATGCACAAAGGACTTGGCTCTTGTGAAGCACTTTATCACAGGGTTGATATGCTACTCTGCAGGCCAAGTTGGATCTGTGTTTTCCATTTCAGAGCTGAGAGAGAGCAGAGAGGAAGGGAGGGAAGGAAAGAGGGGAGGGAGGGGGAGGGAGGGTGGGAAGGAAAGAGGGAAGGGAGGGAGGGAGGGAGAGAGAGAGAGAGAGAGAGAGAGAGAGAGAGAGAGAGAGAGAGAGAGAGAGAGAGAGAGAGATCTAACAGATAAGAGAGCAGGTTGATAGCTAGAAATCCTGGCCATCTGCCAACATGGTAACTTCCACTGGCTGGCACTCGCCTGATGGTAAGTAGTAGATTCTGCTAATTCATCCTCAGAAATCCAGAAAGCACTATATTATTGGTTCCTCCCACTAACTGTGAACATTTTTCCCTTTCAAGGGAACCCAGCTAGCTCATCTCACCTTTCTTTTCTCTTCTTTTTTGCCTTTTAATAACTTCTCTTTGATGACAAGATTTCATTCCCTTGTGTCTGGCATTCTTTCTTACTAGATAGACATTGCTGTGAAGGAGTCCATACTCTTGCCCACAATGATCTGTGGGGTTCTATTCAGGTAGTCCTAATGCAATTGATGTCAACACTCTTCATGTGAACTCATTCCACTGTGCAGCAGGCGGCTGTTGTGAGATATGCACACTGAGTCTTTCATCCTCCTGTATGGCGTGAACTTGGGGTAGAGTTTGTATTTGAAGGGAAAATTCATATAAAATTATATTTGACACATTCATGGTTTTCTTGGAAGTTGTGTAATCCCTCGCTACGCTGCCTCCTTATCTGCAACTCCAGGTAATACATATACACCTCCAGAGAGGCATCTTGAAGACTAATTAGTTAATGATGTTTGCAAAGTGTCTTGAAGATGCAAAGCCCAACACAAGTGGGAAGAATTAATACGATCACATTCACATTAAAATGTTTCATGAGTGCCACTGCTTGGGAAACTCACTTGGAATGATTTCCATAAACACACAGAGTCTATGCTTAAAACCAAATATCTTTGAATAAAGAACAACGACCAAAACTCCCCACCAAAAACAAAAAAAACAACAACAACCCAAAGATGAAAAAGAGAGTTTATTTGGTGAAAGACTGCACTTTAGAGAAATGGTCTGTAGCAGGCCCTGTGTTCATGTTTATAACATCCCTCTTCTGGCATGTTTGACTACAGGTGTGTACTAGTAGACATGCCACACAACTTTGTGCATGTAGGCTTAAAACAAGGGTGGGGGGAAAACAAAACAAGGGTGGGTATCTGTTTTTTTCCTGCCAAGAGTCATTTGGATATTTGTAACATCCTTCAAGGGCCAGACAAAATTGCTATCTGGAAAACTGGCCTGCTATCCTTGGTCAAACATTTAATTAATTTACCCCAATGTGATGGCTGGCATGGCTTTTCTTTAGCATGTGCCCTTAGTTGGTATTGATGATTTCATGACCCTCATATGGCCCAAGAGTTAGATGTTCCCACCCTGGCGTAACCAATGGATGCTATGGTTGGTGGGAGAACGCTGAAAGAGGTATGCACTGAGGGAGACAACAATGTCTAAGGGAGCACAGGCAGGGTCTGCGGGGTGGCTGTCACTCTCGTGTCCTGGAGAGGGCATTTGAAGTTTGCCTGCCCAGCATCCACTTCTGATATTTGCATATCAATTTTGGGGGGAATTTATCTCACCCCTCTTTTAGTCTGATGTTGGTTAAGGTGGTCTATGGAGATATGTAAGGCAGCCGGCGAACTCTGCTTTCTGGGCCAAAGTGAGAACTTGAACCATTGCCATACCACAGCAGTAGTGCCAACTGGGGGAAAAACCCAGCACTTGTGCTGGAACTGTTGGTAAGAGAGAACCCCACTTACTGTCAAGTTTTCTGAGGAAAAGAGACAAGATGTGAGGCACAGTGGAGTCTTGTATTGGGCAGGGGGGAATTACATGAATGAGGCCCATCCAGACTATAATAGAGAATAATAATACGGATATAAGAAAGAAGTGGGTCCTGATACATCGATTTAAAGCCTTCCCTTCATTCGTGCCTAGATGTGAACCCAGAGCCTGCCTTTTAGAAACCACCCTTTAAATTACCATTCACTTTGATTTTGGTTTCCAGCCTTGGCCTCCAGTCTTGAGACGTATAGCTCAACTGTAAATAGTGGGAATGCCGTCAACAGTATGGACCGAGAAGAAAGGTGGCCTTCGAGGCCTGGCATGGATTGAAGGGGGAAGTGCTCCTAAGGATGAAGCTCTTTTGGGAGACTATTGTAGCAATCCAGGCAAGAGAAAATGAAAGCTCCAATTGCTTTATGCTAGACAGAGAAGAATAAACAGGTTAGGATGAGTGGAAGGGTTACTGTGCACATGTTTAACAGGAGAACAGATGTTGGGATAAGGGAGAGCAATGGCTTGCATAATACTCCCTGATTTTTTTCTGAACAAGGGGAAACACTGTGCCTTGAACAGAATTAAATCATACAGAGGAAGTAGATGAGGTGTCTCCATTTTCTTTCTTTAAAAAAAATAATTTTATTGGGGGCTCTTACAACTCTCATCAAAATCCATCCATCCATCCATTGCATCAAGCACTTTTGTACAGATGTTGTCATCATTTTAAAAATATTTTCTTTCTACTTAAGACCTTAGTAACAGCTCCTCATTTCCCCCTTCCTCACCCACTCTCCCTCCTTCATGAACCCTTGATAAATTACAAATTATTATTATTTTCATATCTTATATTGTCTGCTGTTTCCCTTCACCCACTTTTCTGTTGTTCATCCCCTGGGGGGGTGTTATATGTTGAGCATTGTGATCGGTTCCCCAGACCTTCCTCCTACCCTCCTGGTATCACGATCCTCATTATTGATCCTGAAGGGTTCATCTGTCCTGGATTCCCAGTGTTGTGAGCTCTTATCTGTACCAACGTACATGCGTGCTCTGGTCTAGCTGGATTTTAAAGATAGAATTGAGGTCATGATAGTGGGGGGTGGGGAGGAAGCATAAAATAAATAGAGGAAAGTTGTATGTTTCATCGGTGCTATACTGCACCCTGACTGGCTTATTTCCTCCTTGTATCCCTCCTGTAAGGAATGTCCAATTGTCTACAGATGGACTTTGAGTCCCCACTTCACCCTCCCCTTATTCACATTGATATGATTTTTTGTTCTGGGTTTCTGATGCCTGATACCTGATCCCACTGACACCTCATGATCACATAGGCTGGTGTGATTTTCCTTGTGGGTTTTGTTGCTTCTCAGCTAAATGGCCATTTGTTTATCTTCAAGCCTTTAAGACGTCAGACACTATAACTTTTAACAGCCCAGAACCATTAGCTTTCTTCACCACATTTGCTTATGCACCCATTTTGTCATTAGTGATTGTGTTGGGAAGGTGAGCATCACAAAATGCTGAGTTATTAGAACAAAATATTCTTGTGGTGAAGGAGTACGTGAGTAATGGCCCAATGTCCGTCTGCTGCCTTAATACTTAATATATAAGTATATGCACAAAGATCTATTTCCTTCCAGTTATATATAAATATATTTACATATGTACATGCTGTATTTACACCTGTATAAATGTCTTTTGCCTCTGAGTTCTTTCCTCTATTTCCTTAAACTTTCCTCTTGCCCCACAATCATGTTCGGCCTTCATTCAGGTTTCAGTAATTCCTCTTGTCTACATTGCCCTTAGTCAATCCCCACCCGGCATCCTCCACCCTCCTTGCCATTGATTTGAGATCACTTGTTGTTTCCTTGTCCCTGGGCTTGTTGACAATCCCCTTCTTTACCCCCCTCCCCTCTCACATGTCCCTAGGGAACTGTTAGTTGTTTTCTCCTCCAGATTGTTTATCCTGTCTATCTTATCTAGATAGACATGTAGAAACAATAATAAGCACAAACCAAGACAAAACAACTGAAGAAAACAAAACCCAAAACAACAACAACAACAACAAAGTAAAGCCTCTAAATAGCTCCAGGTCTGTTGGTTGAACTTTATGAGTGTTTTACAGTCAAGTCTTACAGGGTGCCCTGCCTTGGCACCAAAGTCTATTTTTTCATATTCCTTGGGGACTTCATTGCTTCTCTCCCCTTCATGCTCTGTTGCACACCCGTAGAGTTTCGTCCCGGTGTGGTAGGGTCAGATCAGCACACTATGTCTCCAGTGTTGGCCCCCGTGGCGCTATGGGTCACTGAGGGACCTTAAGTCTCGTGGTGTTGCTGCCCCTATGGTCCTCTCTGTGCATTGGCTTCTCTCCGCAGGACTATCATCCTCGGGGCTTGCTGGGCTAGGATGTGTTCAACTCTCTCCCCTTCCCTCTTTGTTTGCTCCTGTGTGCTCTGATCAGGTGCACCCCTCTCCCTGAGCTGTAGCTTCAGTGCTGTCCTCTAAGTGCATTTTTCTGGGGGTGGAGGGGTGCCCACATAGTTGGGATTGTGGTTGGCCCTGCAGACCTGTCCATGGATTTGCTGTGGTGTCTCTATGTTCTTAACTCTCCCAGAATTCCATTTTCTGCGTGACTTTAAATTAGTCTTGACCATAAGACAAATGTGGCCTGAATTCTAAATGTGGAAGGAAGTATGGCCAAATCATAATTTTTATTTGTGTGTGTGTGTGTGTGTGTGTGCTTGCTGTGAAATTTTGTTCAGAAAGCCAGGAACTATGTAAGCTCAGTAGTCATTACTTTGCCACAGTGTCAGCCTGGAGCCAATATACTTCCTCTAGGATATCTACCTCCAATAGCTCTTTCTAGCTCTCCTCCTCTCGCACAACTTCTCCAAGGTCTGTGAAGAAGGGTCCCAGAACATGACCAAGGTAACCGTGGGAGGCTTAAGAGACAGATGCTCTTTCTAGTTCTTCTTCATAGATTATTATTTTTCTTGTTCACATGCCCAACTTTCCTTTCCAACTGCCAAGTCAACTGGCCCATTGCAATTTCAGTAGCTACACAAGGAACCCAAACAGCAGCATTACAGTTCCTTTATCAACTTGCATGATTGTGTGAAGTTCTGTCCCCAGGAAACCAAACCCAGTTACTGTCAAATTCACTCTGGTTCATGAAACCCCACGTGTGTCAGAATAGAACTGTGCTCCATTGTGATTTCAATAGATTTTTCAAGTCTTTCTTCTAAGGTAGTCCTGAGTGGTATACAACTTCTAATCTGTAGGTTAGCAGCCAAGGATGTTAACTACTTGAACTACCTGGGGACTCTTATTTTACACACTCATGGGGTGGTTCTGTGCCTCTACTTGAAATATAACTGATACAGTGGAGTCATAAAACATGAATTGGTTCTCTCTAAAGCCTGTGTTAGAAAGCAAGGAGGCTACTTTGAGAACTAAGGTGCACCTGATGCAAGCCGTGGTATTTTGAGTAGCCTCGTAAACATGTGGAATTTGGACATCGATTAAGGAAGACCGAAGGTGTTGTTGAATTTCGGTGCTATGAAGAGTATTAAAAGTACCATGGACTGCCAAATTAATAAACAAAACTGTCTTGGAAGAAGAACAACCAAAATTCTCCTTAGAGGCAATGATGGTGGACCTCCGTCTCACATGCTTTGGACATGTTGTCAGGAGAGACCAGTCCCTGGAGAAGGACATCACGCTTGGTAAAGTAGAGGAGGGGCAAAAAAGAGGAAGGCCGTCAAGGAGATGGATTGACACAGTGGCTGCAACAATGGGCTCAGGCACAGGAACAATTGTGAGGATGGCGCAGGGCTGTGCAGTGTTTCATTCTGTTGTCCACATGGTAGCTTTAAGTCAGGATTGCTAGAAAGACCTTAACAACCACAACAAACAAACAAAGCCTGTGGAACTTGAGATGGTGCTTTCACATTCTGTGGGAAATGTACACCATTGGTGGGTGCTGTGGGAAGCAGGGATTTCAGGAAGGCGGTCAAGACCAGAGAAAGAAATCGGATAGTCTTCTTCATAGAGGGGATAGTCACAGCAAGATCAGCGATGAACCCCTGAAGGCATCAGTACAGATAAAAGAAGAAAGCTGAGACCAAAACCGTGGACAAGGACTATTTACACTACCAGGTCAACCCAAAAAGGCAAGCCCACTGCCACGGAGTTAATTCTGATTCAAAGCGATCCTCTATAACGTTGTTGAGACTGTAAATCTCTAAGGGCATCGGCAGCTTCCTTCATCTTTCTTCCGAAGAGCAGTTGGCGGGTTTGAACCACAGACCTTGTGGTTAGCAGCCCATCACTTATTCCGCAGCACCACTAGGGTCCTTATTCTATGAGAAAGAAAGGAGACAACGAACCAGCCTAAAGTCGACAAAAAGGCCCAGTGGACCCTAGTAACACCTAGTGCTTCTTGCTGTCAAGTCCATTCTCACTCATGGGGATCCATTTGTTAGAGGGCACATAGAATTTTCTTGGCTGTAATCCTTCTGGAATCAGTTCACCATGCCTTTTCCCCACAATGCCACTGGGTGGCTTTGAACCACTCACCTTTAGGTGCTTAGTTAAGCAAGAATTACCCAAGGACCTAAAGAAAAGCTAGAAATGAACAGTTTTGAAATCAAAAAGAAAAAAGTCTCGGGAGGAAGTGATTGTGCGCACGTATGTCATAAAGGATGAAAGCTTCTACCGTTGAACTTGGCACTGTGGCAGAAACCTTAGGCTTTTATGTACTTCAGTTCTCCCTTTGCCCAGGTGAAGGAACAGAGGCCCTGGAGGATCATAGAACTCGTTTGACAGAAAATTAGAAAAATAACAACAAAGAAGTTCTCCTGCCTTGTGTTTGAATCATCCTATTCTTCCTCTTCTTGTTTATGATGTGGCTAGAATTAAGGACACAACATTGAAAAAATTCAGTCCCTTGGAGGAAAGATTTAATGGTGATGCTGACATAAATTTCAATATTACCTATTTCTAATGTGTGGTGAAGCCCTTTTGCACAGAAGAATCTCGCCAAGTCTTAAGAGTCTTCTACCCAGGGAGGTGGAAATGCCTTTATTCTATTTTTATAAACCAAGAAACTGAGTCAGGCTGAGACAACTTCTTTGTGCACTAACTAAAGTGCCTTTGAAGATGGGTGCATCATAAATGCTTTAACAATGAGATTGCTTAAACATCATCTTCCTGCATTTCACAGTGATTCTTGAAAGAATAGACACCCCACCCTGCTCCCTTTTAATGAAAACAACAATAAGGTGACTTGTGACAACTGTTTCCTTGCTTTCCAGCCACCCTTCACATACAACATTCACATTTTTATATAGTGAAACCTATCGGGAGCCTAGTAGGTACAAAGAAATGTTCTTTATAAAATGTCCTTCACAGGTGGCATCTCCCTTCTGTGATCTAGAGATGTAGATGAGGAATGGGGATTCAAGGCCATTTCTTGCATCTTTTTCATCAGTGGTTTCAACTCAACTCCTTACAAATGCACGAGTACACTGGAAAAGCAGCAATTGATCAAATTGAGTTTCATCTCTGTTCTAAATTGAATGGTTTCCTATCAAACTAGGTGCTGAAATCCCAACCCCTATACTGGTGAATGTGATCCTGAGTGGAAATAGGGATTTCTTTGTTATGTCTATGTCTAGCTAGTTTCCATGTTGGGTCAGCTGTAAATGCAATAATTTGTAACTTGTAAATGAGCAGATTAGATACCAAAATACACATACAGAGAAAGATGACATCCTATGAGAATTGTCTACAGTTTTAAGAAGCCAAGGAATGCCCAATAATACCTAAAAAACACAAGCAAATAAACTCATTGCCATCAAGTTGAATCTGATTCAAAATGACCCTACAGGTCTGGGTACAACTGTCCTGATGGTTGTTACATTCCATTGAGTCAGTACTGACCCATAGCAGCCCTCTGTACAACAGAACAAAACACTGCCCAGCCCTGTGTCATCCCCACAATTGTTCCTGTGCTTGAACCCATTGTTGCAGCCACAGTGTCAATCCATCTCTTTGAGGACCTGCCTCTTTTACACTGTCCCTCTACTGTATCACGCATAATGTCCTTCTTAAGGGACTACTCTCTCCTGACAACATCCATAGAATGTGAGATGACATCTTGTTCCTTGCCTCTAAGGAGAACTCTGGCTCTACTTCTTCCAAGATGGATTTGTTTATTCTTATGGCATTTTCCGTAATCTTGGCCAGCACCATAATGCAAATCAATCAACTCTCCTTTGGTCTTCTTTATTCAACATCCAACTTTTACATTCACACAATGTAACTGAAAATTCCATGGCTTGGGTCAGGTGCACCTTAGTCCTCAAAGTAATCTCCTTGCGTTTGAACACCCTTAAGAGATCTTGTAAGGTAGGTATGCCCAATGCAATGTGTCTTGATCTCTTGACTGCTGCTTCCATGAGCATGATGTATAGATCCATGCAAGATAGAATCCTTGACAACTTCAATCTTTTCTCCAATTTTTCTACTCTCTAAGGGAGTAGAGCGCCTCATCTTCTCCCATGTAGTGCTGATGATTTTGAACTGCTTACTGTATAGTTAGCAGATCAACACACATAATCCCCTACACAACCAGGACCCCCTAGGACTCTCTATAAGGAATAAATTAACATAATAAAGATGCTGATTTTGAAGATTACCTCCCAGAACAGTGAGAAAATAAATTAGTGTTTTAAAGACCACCCACTTGTAGTATTTGTTTCAGCCGCCTGAGAAAACTAAGATAAGCTCTTAGTGTTTTTATATTCAGTCAGATTTTGGCACTTATCTATAGAGATGTGTGTTAGTCTGGGTTGAGTAGAGACAAAAATTCATAGATACTCATATGTGTATAAGAAAGATCTTTATATAAAAGAGCAATTGTATATTGATAAAACATCCCAGACCAATCTAGATCAAGTTCATAAGTCCAATATTAGCCCATATGCCCAATACCAGTCTATAATTTCCTTTTCAGACTCATTCAACACATGCAATGACTCCAAATGCAGGAAGATCACAGTTCAGTGGATGGAAAGCCTTGTGGACCCAGTGGCAGTGGAAACATCTCAGTGCTGGTGTGGGTCCCCACGTGGTTCCTCCAGTTCCAGGTCTTTGGCTGCATCAGCATAGCTCCATCAGCCTTATCGTCAGTAATGTCTCATGGGGTGTGTCCTGGGTCCTGCCTCAAGTGATCTATGTATCTTTGTGGCGCCTCCAAATGAGGCCATCAACCTGCGACCTGATTGACAGTCTATACCCCACCCCTTCACTCTTAATAGTCTCAAGTTGACACCAGATCATGTAACTACCACATGATGTATCATGGTAAGTGGACAAAGAATTAGATGTGAAGAGGCAAAGAGGAGCCAAGAGGATCTGGGGAGACCAGCGTGGCAATAAAATTGGGTTGCGTGGAATGCCTTGTGCCCACATACTATATCCACTGATTAGTTTTTTACATTGAGCAATGTGAGATAATTTAGCATGTTTCAGTGCTAACCGAAAGGTTGGTGGTTCCAGTCCACCCGAGGCATCTCTGATGAAAAGCCTAAGGATCTGCTTAAACAAAAATCAGCTATCAAAACCTTATGGAATCACTTCTACCACGACACCCCTGGGACCACCATGAATGAGTTGGAATGAACTTAACCACAGTTTTAGTTTTTTATTATTTAAAGTTCCTACTATGAGTTAGAATTTGTCTGTGAACTGAAAGGTTCACAGTTCAAACGCTCTCAGTGGATCCTCAGGAGAAAGACCTGGAGATTTATTTCTATAAAGATTACCTGAGGGGCGTGGGGCAAAAAAAAAAAAAAAGATTACCTGAACTAACAGCTATGGAGTCAAATCCAGCTCATGGTGACCCTACAGGACAGGCTAGATCTGCTCTTGTGGGTTCTCTGAAACTGTCACTGGTTTCAGAAGTAGAAAGTCCCATCTTTCTCCTGAGTAGCTGCTGGTGGTTTCAAACTGCTGTCCTTTCAGTTAGCAGCCCAAGGCATAACCTGATACTCCATCAGGGCTCCATCCGTCAAGATTAAAACCCTAAACTTGCTGCCATCGAGGCAATACTGATTCATAGCCAGCCGCCCACCCCTTCCCGCCCCACCACCACCACCAACCCAGCCCCACCCTCCGCAGTTTCCCTAGACTGTAACTATTTATGGGAGTAGAAAAAGTCTAATCTCTCTCCTGCGGAGCTGGTTTCAAACTGCCAGCCAGGGTGTTCACAGTCCAACGCACAACTACTTCAGGATGACAGCTGAGAAAATCCAATGGAGGTAGTTCTCTGGTTGCTATGCGTCAGAATCTATTCAGAAGCACCTCACAACAACAATGTGTATGACCGAGTTAATGTTTCATTAGCTAGTTTCTGTCTGCAGATCTAGTATGCGATGATCTGCCTTTCTGACAAGAAAAGATGGATGGGAGTTTACAGAGATGTGTAAATTCAGGTAGCCGCGTGCACTGGGGATCCGTCAGACGTGGATGGGGTGGATGACCGTGGCTGTCTCTAGCAGGGCTCCCTCTCAGCTAGCCCAAGCTGGAGCCCAGCAACAAAAGCAGGCCACTCTTTACTGCCATATGGATTTCCTTTCTTGCTTTACAGGCAGTTCATTGCTGTTACATGTATGCTCAGCCCCCGGGGACAAATCACCCCACTGCTCCCTCGTAGCCTCCCAGCCCCCAGTCCCCCACTGCTGCTGGAAGGGGGAGGCCTGTATTCACCCCTGTCTGGTCCCCTCCCCTCCTCTCGCTCATGCTTTGTGTGGGCAGTTCAGACTGCCTTTTGTCATTCTTGCCAGTGGAGTTTTTCAAAAGCAAGAGTCCCGCTTTCTTTGGCAACTCTGAGAGTACAGTATATTTGATGTCTGGGACATCAAACAAATGCTGTGCTCACAGTGCCGAAATAATCCCAGACAAAAGACCACGGTGGCCATGGGGAGAATACAAAAGCGATGGGTCGGGAAATTACCAGTCAAGTCAAAGAAGAGGCTGTTTCACAAACCCAATACACCTGCGAGAAAGCACAATTGGAAGGCTGGCCTGCATCTTCTGTGAGCCCTCTGTCACCAGCCCCCAGAAGAGGGACCACTGCACCAAGGAGGGCTGCTTCTGCTGGTCCTCGCCAGCCCAGCAGCCCAGTGAGTAGTCTTGTAAGGAAGGCACAGGCAGGAGGTTTTGAAATCGCATCTGCATACTGCACCCCCCCCCCCCCAAGAGCCTGACTGTATTACAGCTTGCTCCCTGACTGAAGAGCCAGCAGGAAGCAGAGCTCAGGGTGCTCACATCTCTCCTGTCGCCCTGTTGCCAGGCTCCCGGAAAGCCCTGGGAGTCTCAAGGAATCCGTGGATTTCCTCCCCTCCAGCTTCGGGCTGCTGGCCACTCACGCCCACCCCCACCGGCCTGTCCCTCGCCCTGCAAGGCAGCTGGCGAAGGGAGGGTTGGCGTTAAGGAGATGAATTAATTGGAAGACAAGGGGGAGGCATAAGGAAGGGAGGGCAGGAGAAACTGGAAAACAAGAAAAGGTTTATGTCAAGGAGGGCTGCCAGTGGGGCCAGCTGAGGTGTGAGGGTGGTTCAAGTTCACCTTGTGGAAAGGGGAGGAAGTACTTTAATGGCTCTTTAGGAAGAAGGGGGGAGTGGGAAAGAGGGGTGGGGGTGGAGAGAGAGAGAGAGAGAGAGAGAGAGAGAGAGAGAGAGAGAGAGAGAGAGAGAGAGAGAGAGAGGTGCAAATCCAAATGTCGATGTGTAGACATAGTGAGGAGAGCCTGCTGGCTGACAGGGTGATTTATTGGATTCTCCCAGTTAATCACTGCCGGCCTGTGGCCAACAGATCTCCAGCAACGCTGAAAGGCAGCCGAGGGAAACAGGCTTATAAGCATAAAGCCGCATAATGGTGTTCAATGAAGTGTGAGACTTTTAGTTCAGTCTCGCTGAGCCGGCCGCACTGCCGGAATGTCAAAGAGGGATTGTGGGTGGAAAAATTATGGATTTAAACTGCTAGCTGTAAATGAGGTCAATATGTCTGGTTCATAAACAGTCCGAGCCTATTCCAAGAATGCAGTGAGGGGGAAAATTAGCGTGAAGCCAACACTGTAGACAAACCTCATTGAGATATAATTGCAGCTATAAATACGAGCGAAAAGCTTACCCAGTGCAGTAAAATCCAGACACGCGTTTTTATTCCCCTTCTGCCTTCTTTGAATCTGTGCATTTGTTAAGGACGGGGCATCCCTAATGCCCCCTTCGTCTCTCCCTCCCCTCCAGAGTAACACCCAGTGTTGCAATTAATTGAGTGTTCTTGATCTTCCATTCCATTTTATTCAGGCGAGATTGGAAAAAATCAAAAGAGCACATCTAAAGCATTTTCTTCCCTTTTGCTTTTCTATTTGAATCAGGTTGAAATGTGTGAAGGAAGAAAAAAAAAAAGCTGCGCTTATTTTTTTTTAAAGGGGGAAAAAATCCAAGAAAAAGCCTTTTAAAACTGATACATCTGTTAGATCACTTGAATTGCAATTTAATGACGGAACATCAAAGGGGCCCTATGGTGGGGTCTTTCAAGGGCTACCTGGTCTGGCTCATGAAACAGTGATTCACAATTAATGTGATGTTTCTTTTCTATTTCTTCTCCGTCCACGTCTTCTTCCTCTATTTTCTTTCTTTCTTTTTTTTAACTCCAAAGATTCTCATTACAGTATTTTGTGATGGAGCTCAAAGGACAGAGGACAGACATTAGCAAACTTGCTTCGCCCAGTTTAAAAGCCGATACAGTAATAAATTGAAGTCTAATAGCTCTGGTCAGGCTGTCTTTCCCCCTAAACCAATTGATTTAAATGGCAGTCATTTGGCCAGCGAGGCTAGTCCTGTTTAAATTAAACCCATTAATAGAACAGCACAAGTCCTGAATGAAATCTATCTGCAGAAGAGGCTCCACTGGTCAGTGGTTTCATAACTGTGCAGGGATGTTCTGAAACACCCACAATTGGGCAAACAGGAGTCGCAGATCACAGCCAGGACTCTGAAAGCCTTGCCTTTGAGGGACGAAGAGCAGAAGGAACCCAGTCGTGGAGGCACACATTTCAGAGTGGGACACCACCCCGGACACTTCCAGGGAAGTGACCTTGGCTATCAGTACCAGTGAAAGGTTATTGATGTTAATAAAAACCAGCAGTGGTCCTCTGGGAAAGCCCTTCTCATCCTTCTTCTCCTCCTCCCACCGCACTACGAAGGCAGTTTTCCCTCTTTAACTCTTCTGTCTTGACCTCATGGCCCCAAAGGAATGAAACTAATTTCTTAAAAGCAGGGACTTAACTCTTTGCAGCTGAAGGTGTGTGTGGTGGTGGTTGGTGTGTGTGTGTGTGTGTATTTAAGTGCTGGCTTGGTGGTGGTGGTTGTTGTTGGTGTGTGTGTGTGTATTTAAGTGCTGGCTTGGTGGTGGTGGTTGTTGTGTGTGTGTGTGTGTGTGTGTATTTAAGTGCTGGCTTGGTGGTGGTGGTGGTGGTTGGTGTGTGTGTGTGTATTTAAGTGCTGGCTTGGTGGTGGTGGTTGTTGTGTGTGTGTGTGTGTATTTAAGTGCTGGCTTGGTGGTGGTGGTGGTGGTGGTTGTGTGTGTGTGTGTGTATTTAAGTGCTGGCTTGGTGGTGGTGGTGGTAGTTGTTGGGGTGTGTGTGTGTGTATTTAAGTGCTGGCTTGGTGGTGGTGGTGGTTGTTGTTGGTGTGTGTGTGTGTGTATTTAAGTGCTGGCTTGGTGGTGGTGGTGGTGGTTGGGGTGTGTGCATTTGTTTGTGTATTTAAGTGCTGGCTTTTGAGAAAAACGTCCCTGCTGTGCCACATTTGGCTCAGCACAGATGTGCTTTGTGAGTTTATCAGGAAGGTGGTCCAGCCACTGGAACTTGGACTTGGGAATCCAGAGGGTGGCTGCCATCACTGAGTCAGAGTCAAGGTTCAAGCCTCAAAAGTCATCTGACATTTTCTCAAAGGGAGAAGAGCCTTTCTAAACAGATCAGAGAGGGCTGTGGGATTGTGGACACATCAGCATTTATGTATCTTTGAAGGGTGACAGTAAAAGTATGTCCCACATGTGCAGAGGTGGCTGATGGAAGCAGTTTAATTACTTTATGAGCATACTAAGAATCCAACTGCAGATACACTGGTGAGAAGCCGGCTGGGGAAACACGAATCTGACAGCAGGTTGGGGTTAGAGGGAAGACACTCTGGCTTCTCTTCCAACATTGTCATCTTTGTGTGTGCACCTTAACCCAAGCTTGTCTCTTAATTTAAAAAAAAAAGAAGAAGAAAAAAAACCCCAAAAAACTTTTTCTTTACCCATCAAAGATCGTCACTGGAATCAACTGAAATAATTTCTAGAAAAGTCCTAGGTAATCTGTAAAGCATTAAGTATAGGTCAGATATTATTTTTGTTCACGACAGTATTATGATTAAGCTGACTACCAATGTGGCAATTAATAACTACAGTCGATTTTAAGAGATAATGGCATTGAGTCAGCCAAATTTTGTTTGTTTTGAGTTTTTAAAAAAATCATTTTATTGGGGGGCTCGTAGAATTCTTATCACAATCAATACTTACATCCATTGTGTCAAGAACATATATACATTTGTTGCCATAATTATTCTCAAAACATTTGCCTTCTACCTGAGCCTTTAATATCTGCTGCTCATTTTGCCCCACCCTCCCCACTCGCCCCCACACCCCTTGAACCCTTCATCATTGATATATTATTATTATTTTGTCATATATTACACTGTTGAGTCAGGCAATTTTTACTGAAGGTTTGCTGTGTTTGGTACATAGATTCATTTAATTTTTATTGAGTGATTACAATGTTTGGTACATTCGTGTAGGCTATTCATTCCTCATGGGTGCTATGAGGTAAATACTATTAGCCTCCATTCTATAGGAGAGGACATTTAAGTTAAAGACTCTGGGCCAACACTCTCTGCTGTTCAAGTAACAAAGAGTGGGAATAGAGGTGTGAACCTCATCTCCTACATTCAGTGGTAATGTTCTTTGAGACAGATGAGGTTACCCTTCCTCAGACTTTTCATTCTGTATCTACATGTATACAGGGATAATAGCCATATATATACTTTCTGTTTTACTCAACTGTCTGGATGGTGGTGTTTGCGAAGACTCTGAGAGTACTATGTCCTACCAAAAGGATAAAAATGTCTGTCTTGGAAGAAGTATGCCCAGAATGCTCCTTAGAGGCGAGCACGTGAGGCATCACCTTTTGTCCTTTGAACACGTTGTCAGGAGAAGCCAGTCCTGGGAGAGGGCCATCATGCTTGGTAAAGTAGAGGGGCAGCAAAAAAGAAGAAGGGCCCCCAAAATAAGGATTGACACAGTGGCTGCAACAATAAACTTAAGCCTAGAACAATTGTGAGGACGGTGCAGGACTAGGCAGTGTTTTGTTCTGCTGTACACAGGGTTGCTATGGGTTGAAACCAACTCAGTGGCCCCTACCAGCAGCAGCAGCAACCGCCACCACCACCGCCACCACCACCGCCACCACCACCACTTCTGTTTAGCCCAGTTTTTCTCAACTGTGAAACACACATTGGGGTCGTGAAGGTGGTTTTCTTTATTGGTTTGTTTCTATAGATGGCATTCAGGTTCCTCTCAGAGCATTTCATTTAATGGTTCTATATTGAGCCCTGGGTGTTCAGCACCGATTTAGCCTGTTAGGTGAGAAAATCTTTGGATGATTATCCCATGACTGTTCCCAAATTTTATGTGCTCTTCATCATGGTTAAAGCACTCACATACATGAGAAGAGTGAGAGTGAGCGCCAAACAGGGACAAGAAGGAGGAGGGGGAGGGAAGAAAAAGGGAGGAAGGGAGAAAGAGAGAGAGAGAGGGAGAGAGAGAGAGATTGATTTTTAAGGAATTGGCTCATGAAATGGTGGGGTCTGGGAAGTCTCGAATCTGTAAGGCAGACCAGTAGGATGGGAATCCAGGCAGGATTTCTGTGTTTCAATCTCAACGTAGAATTCCTACTTCTCCCGGAAACCTCAGTTTTCATTCTTGAGACGCACCCACATTATCAGAAGAAATCTACTTGAAGTCAACTGATAGTAAATGCTAATCACACCTACAAAATACCTCCACAGCTACACCTAGATTAGTGTTTAATCAAATAAGTGGGCAACCTTGCCTAACTGAATAGACATATAAAATTAGTCACCACAAGACTTAATTTCATTTGAGGCTAAAAATCATTATCTCTTTACTCTCCTCCTCAAACACAAGGCCATAAAAGCTCATTTAATTTTAACAGTGCTTACCTAAACCTATGGGAGCCAGCAGAAAGGGACTGTTATCAAAAGGATATTATGACTCAGTTGGCATGTTATACGAGCTTACTGTTGGTGAACTGCTCATTCCATGAGTCTCAGTGAGGCCAAGGGGAAGAATGAAATCTAATGTTTATGAGCCTAGCTCTTAAGTGAAAAGTCCAGTACCAATGTATATTAAGATTATGTAAACAACAACAACAACAAAAATAGATAAGAACCCAAAAGAAACAACCACCCCCAAATGAGAATTCCAGAACACTGCATGGTGCTCATGTAGAACCTGTATCCCAAGAGGCAGTCATACAAACGGGAGGAAGGGCTACTGAAGAATTTACTGTCAGGAAAGGCGTGTCAGAGTTACATCCCTTCACCGAATGTATTCAGTCTTCATGCTGAGCAGATGATTTGAGAAGCTGGGCTCCATGAAGAAGAGCGTGGCATAAGGCTTGCAGGGAGGATCATTAACAAGCTACAACATGCAGATGACACACATTTGCTTGCTGGAAGCCAAGCAGGCTGGCAGCGCATACTAATAAAAATCAAAGAATACAGTTCTCAGTGTGGATTAAATTTGATGTAAAGAAAACCAAAATGTTTACACCTGCACTAATAGTCAATATGATAATGAATGGAGAAAAGTTTAAAGTCGTTAATGATTTTGCTTTCCTTGGATCCACAATCAGTGCTCACAGAACAGCAATCAGAAAATCAAACGATGTATTATATTGGACAAATGCTGACAAGAACTCTTGGAAGTGTTAAATTGCAAATATATACTTTGAAAATTAACACCAAGCCATAGCATTTTTAATTGCATCATATGATATGAAATCTGGAAAATGAACAAGGAAGAACACAGAAGAATTGATATATTTAAATTACTGTTGGTGAAGAATTTCTAGAAGTCCAAATGCTACCAAAAAATAAACAGATATGTCTTAGAAGTATAGTCAAAATGCTCCTTAGCAGCATGGATGGCCAGACTTTATCTCATGGACTTTGGGCACGTTATCCAGTAGAGACTTGTCTGTGGAGGAGGGCAGCATGCTTGGTAAAGTAGGTTGGCAAAGAAGTGGCAGCCTCTGGGTGAGAGGGATTGATGGACACAGCAGCTGCAAGGCTCAAGCATAAAACCACCTCGACTCTGGTGAAGGACCGGACAGTGTTTCCTTCCATTGTACATGCACAGGATCATGATGAGTCAGAGTCGACCCGATGGTGCCGAATGACCCACCCCCTAACAGACCTTTTATTGTTTTCACACGTCGTCGTTTCTACACGCACAAATAAATGGGCATACAAATGTCATGCAATAGAGTTAGAGTATGTTCTTATAGATCGCAGAGTGTTGGAATAGTTGAAAGGTCCTTGTCTTTTGATAGTGGACAGGGGGTAAATTGGTGTGAGGTGAAGATCCTGCAAGAGGTATGGTGGTCTCATGGGTTACAGTCCTGCTATCACTCACATCTCCTACCACTGAAGGATCTGTGTGACTGACAAAGCACTGATTTTTCACTGAGAACGACCTTGGAATGTGATTAAAAACAATGCCTGTGTTACCTGGCTAGTCTTGTGCACTTTTTAATACTATTATGCCAGGATGGATCCTGTTCTGAGAAATAGCAGTAAAAAAAAAAGCCACATTTATATACAATATCTGACATCATCCCCCTTTTGACAATTTATTTTAAAGAGTGAAAGGGGAGGATGCATGTGAATCAAGCCTCCTATGAATTCCCTCTGAACATATATCGGGATGGGAACAGCCTTGCCACCTGTGTTAGTCTGGATTAACTAGAGAAATAAATCCAGAGAGACTCTCTCTCTCTCTCTCTCTCTCTCTCTCTCTCTCTCTCTCTCTATATATATATATATATATATATATATATATATAAGCTTTATATAAATAGTAATTATATATTAAGAAAAACATCCCATCTCAGTCCAGAGCAAGTCCATAAGTCTGATATTAGCTCATATGTCAGATACTAATCTGCACATTCCTCTTCAGATTCACGCAACATGTGCAATGATGCTGAATGCAGGAAGATCACAGGTCAGTAAGAGGAAGGTCTAGTGGATCCAGTGGTGATGGAAGCATCTCATCGCTGGCGTGGGTCTCCAAGCAGCTCTTCCAGCTCCAGGGCTCTAGCATAGTTCCATGTGTCTTGTCAGCAGGAAGACGAAGCAGAGAGAGAGCGAGTCTGGCCACCAGTGAGGTATTTATCTCTGTGATGCCTCCAAATGAGGTCATCAAGCTGCAACCTGATTGACAGGCTTGACTCCACCCCTTCACTCTTAATAGTCTCAAGTTGACACCAGATTTTGTAACTACCACATTACCATGCACCATATATAATATGACAGCTATAACCAGGCTAAAATCTAACACTTTTTCATTTGATCCCCCTTTTGATTAATTTTAAAGTTGTTTTAATTTTTAATATTTTCATTTTCCTCTTAACTGGAGTTTCCCCCCCTGCTTTATTGTGTTATTATTGTTAGCACTTTTTGCATTTTGTATTTTTGTATGTTTTATGAAGTCCAGGAGGAGTGAATCTATTGAGACAGTAATGAATTAATGGTTCTTCGTGGGTATGGCAGGGCAGGTTAGGGCACATGTGGAGCTAATAAAAAGAAACACAAGAAAAAAGAAAATTTTCTAAAATTGATTATGGAAATAGTTATACGACACTTCTTGATATAATTGAAATATTGAATTATATGATGATTGGATTATGTACCATTAACTGTTAAAAAGAGAAACATATTTATAAATGTTTGGTTTATGCCATGAGAATGTAAAGAATAGGTAGAATAAATATTTGTAATCTATATTTCCCTGGTAATAACATTGAGACTTGAAGATATGTTATTTTTCCAAGGCTACAGAGCTAATTTATGTCTATCATAAATGGGATGCATTCATTTATTAAATAATTATCTATTCAGTGCTTATGAGGTATCTCACTGTTCTAGTACTGAGGAATCAGATTTCATGGAAGTTATATGTTTTTGTTATAGGGAAACAAATAATCAACAATTACAGCATATGTCAGGGACAAAAAGTGCGATGAACATTTTGCAGGGTCTGAGAGAGAATGAGGAAAGATGCCATTTCATAGGATGGTCAAGGATGCTCATTTTGATGAGGTGAATGAAAAGACCTGCATGAACTGAAGGAGGTTACCAGGGGATAGTATGTTAGACAGAGAGACCCAACCCAAACCAACCCACTGCCTCAATTTGGGTCCAACTCATTACGACACTAGGTGTGAATCTTTATGGGAAGAGACAGCTTCAACTTTCTCTCAAGGAGTAGCAGCTAGGTGGTGGGTTTGAATCGTTGGCAGGGCAGAGTCCAGCGCTCACCTGGCAATGCCACCAGGGCTGCTTTGGCAGGGAGATAAGCAAGTTCGACATCTTTGGCAGGAAGATAAGCAAGTTCGACACGGGCATGCTTTCTGTCTATCAGTTGCTTTGGAATCCATTCCAACTCATGATGGCTCCATGTTCGTTGGAGTAGAACTGTGCTCCAGACAGTTTCCAAGGATTTTTTTTTTAAGTAGATAACCAGGAATTCTGGTTAGGCTCCAATTCCCAATCTTTCAGTTAGCAACTGTCAGACTTAAGTGTGTGCACCCACCACCCAGGGACTCCTGGGCATGCTTTCAGTTTAGGGTTTTGAATCCATTTCCGCATATCCCGCATTCTCTCAAGCATGCATAGAGTCAGCACGAAAGCAGCACACACCTGGGTGGTCTGTTCCTATGCGCACAATCCTAGTTCCATCAGTAGAATTTCTATTGGGAAAGATGGAACCACAGCCCCACCATGCAAGTTCGCTACGGAAGCAAAAAGGCTGGTGGTATAATGTCACTCATGTGGAGTGGAATGGCCATCTTCACTGGGGCAAGGAGTCTCCTAGTTTATTTTCTACTGGTTGATAGTTATACGCCGCTCTTTAGAAAACCAGAAGGTTTTGCTTCCTTTATGAGTTTTTCTCATGGGCAGATTGGTTTGCTTGGGAGCCAGTATGGGGATTCAAAAACCACAAAGTGCTGCAATTCACAGCCGAGCGGTGGCCGTTGCCAAGCTCTGGTTGTGCCTTGCGGACTCCCATAAATGTCATCTAAATAGCAGTGGAATAGAAAGTTTCCCAATGCCGGCGGGTCAGCTACCACTGCTCATGAACCTCCAGCTCCATTAAAGAATCATTTTTCTGTTAGAAACCATTTCCTTGATCATTTTTTTTCATTCTGCAACTTTAGCCAGCATTTGTGTTTACACGCTAAACTGAAAAGCTAGGGCATTAAGAACATTTTAGATGACTGAAAAATCGTACAGGACATTCAGTTATCGATGGCAAGTGTGGATCATTCTTCTCGTTCCAACTATGAGAACGATCACCGAATCAAACTTGCTATTGTCAGGTTGTTTCCAACTCACTGCGATCTGTGTGTGTGGAGTGGAACTACTCCATAGGGTTTCAATGACGGTCATTGTCAGAGAAGCAGGTCACTGGCCTTTCTTTCATGACACTATTGTATGGTTTTGAATCACCAACTATATGGCTAATATTGGAGAGAAAACCAACTGTGCTACCCAGGGCCATAGAGGTATCCCTAAGAGTCTTTCTTTACATTTTTATTATACCCCCAATTCAAATCTCTAACACCAGGGTTGGAATCAATATTTATACACACTTGCTTGGAAATGCAGGATTATCAATATAGATTAGCCCATCGTGGCTAGCAGTAATTGATAGCTTGAGGTCCTGCATTCCATGTGCTACTGGATGGGAATCTTGAAACATCATGGACAGATTGGTTTTAGAGGACACACAGATACTTTGTCCTCTCTCTCTTCTTCCTTGGCGGGCAGACACTGGCAAAACTGTTGGGTGCACCTTATTCAGGTTTAAAGAACTCATTTGTTAAAATGAATCACCCTAAAATGATTAACTGTAGCTTCTCTCACAGGCTCTTTGCTATCTTTAAACTCTGTCTCTATTTCAGGCTTCCTGATACAGCAAGAAATTGATCAAGAAAAATTACCCCTAGATTTACAAACGTCTGCCCTAGTCTACCACTACCCATCTGTCAGGCTGGTAAATTGCGGTGCCTTGCACATTGCTATAATGCTGAATACTCTTTCACTGGTATTTCAAATACCAGCACCCTCACCCCTGGTGGGCAGGTTTCAGTGTAGCTTCTAGATGAAAGTAAGTAGCAAAAGAGGGCTGGAGATTTTTTAAAAATTAGTCAGTGAAATCGCTATCGATCACAACAGGGCATTTCTCCTAGGTAGGAAGGCACTCAAAAATGCATGAGGTCACCACATGAAGCTAGTACACAACTGGGCAATGGTTTGTACTGCTGAAATAGGGTTTTCCTGAGTTAGCATGAACTCAACTGCAACTAAAAACAACAGCCTTAGCTGAATCTTAACACACCCCAACCTCAGCTAGCATTTCATCCAGTAACATCTTCCAAGGCGTATAACCAGACGTCATCATGCTTCCTGTCTGCAATACCTGAGCCAGGTTAGTTTGATTCGCTTTGATTGAAAGAGGTTCACTTCATAATCCTAGACTTTAACTGGTTACAAGAGTAGAAAGCTCAGTCTTTTGCTGCAGGTGGTTTTGAACTAGTGACCAAGAGGATCGCAGCCTAATGCCTAACCATTTCACAACCAGGGCTCCACTGATAAGATTAGGCCCGTTACATTTTTTAGTTCTCTTTTAAGACCCATCTTCTCTCCGGACAAAGCATCCTTGTGGTCATCAGGGGAATGCATGACCCCTGGAGTGCCCTACTCTCTGGGCTGGGGACTGCTCTCCACCATCTCTTCCCCCAGTGCACCCAGAGAATTTAAAGCCCAGACACAACTCTGCTAAGAAGATGAACTCTAACTGTGCTCTGACACTCCAGATGCAAGGCTCTAAAAATTTGCGGTAATAAAAACCAACCTATAGAAATAGTATAATACATTATAACATGAGGTTTATGGGAGAAGTGTTTATCATGGAGGATATATACTGACCTCCCATTAATTAGAAGTAATGAGCTTAGCATGAGTTACAGAAAGAAACTAGGTTGCCAGTGGGTTGTGTCTAGGTCCCGTTGTCAATGAAAAACAGAAGTCTATTTCATTGTACAACATCCCTTGTAATATTTACACTTTGTCCACGGGGCTTGTCTGCAGAATAGGCATGCTTCTAGTTTTATCTAGCTTAGTTATTAAAGGACTACAGAAATCAAAGGAATTATTGCCAGCTGGTTTTCACTCCTCACTGTTCCATTGAAAACTAAATTAATTTATTGTGCGGTTCCATATAAGTCATCCAGTGACGCTGTGTTGTTTCATTGTGCACATGTTTACTGCCAAAGTCCCTCCATGGAGCCTCTTATTCTTTCTTTCTTTAAAGGGAGAATTCTAAAGGCAGCGTTTCTTGCCTCCCATGTAATAGTCAATAACTGCTTGTTTCTTTTTGCTCCATAACACTTGTTGGTTTCGGAGGAGTCTCTGGCTGAAATGAATGAAGAAGTCTCCTTTTATTTCAAAACGAAGAAAAGGGTAAATTGTTTCAGAGCAGTGGTGGGAATATCCAGCCCCTGGGCCATATAAGGCCTGCCGAAAACATCTGTACTAGCCAACATCATTCGCCTCACCGAAGAGAGGCCATTTCAGCAGTCGTCTTTGAGGCGGGTTAATGAAATGTTTGCCCAAATAGAGCAGACTGTTTTAAGTGAATAATAGTTTAAGACTCACAAGTAATGTTAATATTATCCAAATGGTTTTTGTAAAAAAAACAAACAAACAACAAACAACCTTCTCCGCCTCTATTTTAGAAAAAGGACGTCCTATGGAATTAACCAGCTACAGAAATGTGGTGTTATGGCGTAGACTTACTGCCATCGAATCCGCGCTGACTCACAGAGTCTTGGTTGCTTTCTGGGAGGGTAATTGTTTACAGGAGTAGAAAGCCCAGTCTTTCCCCACAGAGCAGGGAGGATTGCAGCCGAACGTATAACCACTGTACTACCACAGATCCATTATGGTTCTACTCTTCCAAAGGACTCTTATGGTATAGAGCCCTTTGGAATAAAACAATCTTTGAGTTTTTTTCTTTTTTCCTTTCTAAGCAGAGAATAAGGGATTAGTCTGTTAAGGTAGAAACTGGGTAAAGATGTAATTGGGATCTTTATTCTAATGTCTTATTCCTGTTTACCTTTCCTAAGTTTACAAAAATTTTAGAGATCTGTATTATGTTCTCAAGATGTACCTTACAGAGTTTATACCCCGCCAAAAGTTTGAACTAAGTGCATGGCCAATTAGTTAAATAAAGAAATCTGTTGTAGTTGAGAACATTCCGACTCATATGGACCCATGTGAGAGAGTAGAATTGTTATATACACCTTTCTTAGTTTTCATCTGTACAGAAGTTGGTGCACAGCACTGCTGGGTGTGAAGTGTGACCCTTTAGTTTAGTAGTCTGGGTAAACTATTCATACCACCCAGGGACTTGGGTCATAAGCAGGAAGTCTAAAATGTTTCTTGAGTGAATAAACCAGTGACTGTGGTACATACAAATTTTAATAGAAGTATCTGGAAAACAGACCTCAAACGACTTAACCTTTAAAAGAGGAGTTTTGAGTAGTCAAAAGGAAGAGGGTTATTTTGAGTAAGGCAGTTTAATAAAAAAATATTCGGTTAAGTCAAACACATAGACATCCATTCAAAGTTACTCCTTCTCAATTTAATTTTATTCCTCTCTGAAAATTCATTACGGATCTGCTGTATCTGGACTCTGGAACCTTGGTGCCATAGTGGTTCCCTTGTGCTGCTAACTGCAAAGGCAACAATCTACCAGCTATTCCTTGGGAGAGTGACAAGGCTTTGGACTCTAGTAGAGAGTTACAATCTCAGAAACCCACAGGGACACTTCTATCCTGTCCTGTAGGGTCGCTGTGGTAGTTACATAATTTGATGTCAATTTGAGACTCGAGAGGATTAAGAGTGAAAGGGTGGAGTCCAGTCTGTCAATTGGGTTATAGCCAATGAGGCCTCTGTGGGCATGGTGTTCCCCTGAGGATTATGGGAATTCTAGTATTTCCTCCTTGGACGTGGGAGACTCTCTCTCTCCCTGCTCCCTCCCTAAGAGATGCTCTGCTGACAAGACAGATGGCACTACACTGATAGGCCCCATTCCATGGGAACTGGAGAAGCCATGGAGCCACGTGGAGACCCCTGCCAGTACTTCTACCACCACTGGATCCACAAAATTCCCACGCACTGGCCTGTGATCTTCCTGCATTCAGTGTCATTGTATGTGTTTCATGAGTCTGAAGAGGACTTTATAGATTGGTATCAGACAAAGGGGCTAATATCAGACTTAAGGATTTGATGTGGACTGGGTTTGAATATTTTCTCAATATTTAATTGCTCTTGTATAGAAACTTCTTTCTTATGCACATGTGAGTGTCTATGAATTTGTTTCTCTAGTCTACCTGGACTAACACAGTTGCTATGAGCCAAAATCAACTAGATGGCACTGTATGCGTTCCTAGTGAGTATGAGGGGTACCAAAAAGAGACTGTGAATTTTTTCCCCTCAAAGCTATCTATTGAATTTTTTACAAAACAACCTTAACACCTTCAAAGCACTCTCCATTATACTTAATACATTTCTGTGATTTCATTCTTGGAAATATTTTCAAACTCACCTGTTTGGATGGCTGACAGCACCTCCTTCACTTTTTTCTTCACTTCTTCTAGTTCATCAAATCTCTGTCCTTTCATGTACCTCTGCATCCGCAGAAAGAAAAAAAAGTTGCATGGAGTGAGGTCAGGTGAGTAAAGTGTGTGGGGCAAGAGATGCAGGCTGGTTTTTGCCAAAAATTGGTGCACTGAGATGGCTGTGTGAACAGGTGCATTGTTGTGGTGGCAAAACCAGTCCCCCGTCTGCCACAAATCAGGACTTTTTGTCTCACAGTTTTATGTAATTTTTTTCAGGATCACTAAATAGAAAGCCCAATGAACAGTCTGACCTGGTCGAACCAACTCCAAATGCATTATCTTCCTCACATTAAAAAAAAATAATAAAAGCATTACCTTGATCTTTATTTCCACTTGATGAGCTTTTTGGGGTGAGATGATGATGGCATCTTTCTCTGGCTTGATTGATGTTTGCTTTGGGGTCAGAAGAATAGCACCATGTCTCCTCACCAGCAATCACCTTGGGAAAACATCTGGGTTGCTGTGGAGCTGTTCTCTCAAAGGCTGGCATATTTCCTCTCAATGCTCTTTTTTCTGGTCCGTGAGAACCTGGGGCACAAATTTGCAGTGACTTTTCTCATGACCAAATCTTCTGTTAAAATGTGCTGGACTGAGCTCTGAGATAGTCCAGAAAACTTCCCCATCTCTTCTATGGGCTGTCGTTGGTCTTGAGCACAAGTGCATGAGTTTTGTCAACATTTTCAACCATTCGGGAAGTTGATGGATGTCCAGAACAAGGTTTGCTATCAATCGACATTTCACCTTTTTTAAAATGAGAAAACCACTCATACTCTGGAGGTTGTTTTCCCTCCATAATGCTTTCTTTGTAAGCTGTGCTCAACATCACAATAGTTTCTGCAGCATTTTTTTTTCAGAGCAGGAAACAAAAGTTCATACTCTTAAATTGGCTATCACAAAATACGAGGTTCAAGGGAAACTGTTTTTACAAAAAAAATTCACTGTGACCAGAGAGAACATTCCCAGGGGATGGCACTGGGTACACTAACTCAGAGCGAGTTGCTTGATGCTACCGCTTCATATGTCTAGATTGGGCCTGAAATATATATTTTTTAATGTGATAAACAACAAAACCCTCTTCCTGGGACACACAACTATTGGCATTCAGGTTGGTGATTCAAACCCATGTAGCAGCACTGCAGAAGAGAAGTCTAGTGATTTCCTTCCTTAGGAATACAGTCAATGATCTGGTTTTTAATATTTCCTGTGGTTTTTTTTCCTTCTTTTCTTTTTTTTTATATTGGGGTTTATCTCTGTTGTATTTTGTCATTGTGGGTAGCCTCCTTGGATCTTTGTTATGAGTTTTTCTATGTTTTTTGGTATATGAAACCCAGGATAGAAGAACCTATAGAGACAATAACTAGAATAAGGATCCCTGGAGGGCAGGGGGCAGGCTACAGTGGGTAAGGGTGTGGGAGCAAAGGGGAGCTGATATCAAGGAGTTTAAGAAGGAAGAAAATGTTTTGAAACTGATTATGGTAGCAATTGTACAACACTGTTGATGTGATTGAACTATGGAACAGTATGATGTCTGGATTAGCTCCTAATAAAGTGGGTTGGGGAAATAAATCCAGAAAAAAGATAAGAAAACTTAATGGAGCAATTCTACTCTGCAACCATTGGGTCAACATGGGGCAGAAGGAACTCTATGGTCGTGGGTTTATTGTTGTTTTAAAATCCGGGAGACTTTCTAGAGGAGGTGGAATGAATTTAGATCTTAGATAAGAGTAAAAATTCAGCATGTGATTTCCAAGAAAAAATAATCCCAAAACAAACTCGTATCCTTCGAGTCGGTTCTGATGCATGGGAACCCTGTAGGAGAGAATTGAACTAACTGACCCTTTGGGTTTCCAAGGTTATAAATCTTTTGAGGGAAGAAGGCCTCATCCTTCTCCCACAGAGCAATTGATGGGTTGGAACAACTGGCTTTTCACTTAGTAGCACAACGCTGAGCCCAGTATGCCACAGTCACTTGTAAGAAAGAAAAAAAGAGAATTAAGTCCCAACATTATGTATTATCAGTAGAGCTCGGCATGACCTGCTCACACTGTCGGTTCCATGCATTCTGGATCGTCTTGCTGAATGCATAAGGTCCAAAGGGACATAGCATTCTACAGTGCCGTCTCCCTTACTGTCATATCACCGTTGTCAAGGGCAGAGTCTTTCCGCGGTCCATGTCTGTCTAGTGGCAATCAAGGTTGATTGTCCTGGATTAGTTATACTGTTGGGCTGAATTCCCCTTTGCGCTGTCAACCATCCCAAGTGTGCTTACGGGTGTGATTAGCTTGGCTGAGGAGATTTTCTCTTTGGGAACGTGGGTAGCTTTTCAACCCTGCTCTTCCAGCTCCACATGATGCAGATTTGATAAGAACTCTGGTTATAGGAAATTTGGGGAGACAAAGAGATGTTAAGCCAATATTATGCTAACATTGATTACTTTCTGAGCATATTTCAAACAAGGAAGAGAAAGTGACTCCTACCTAATAGGTCAAAGTTAAGAAATGACCAAATGATGTTTAATTATAAAACCTAACTCCCTCCCATCTCCTTAACGTCCTCCCACTTAATCTTCTTAAAGCAAAGAAGCAGCTAATGGAAAAGACCATTCTTTGCCTTCCACATTTTACCTAAAATGACTGTGAAATCTCATCCTTCTCAGGGTCAGAGAAGACAGCATGCTACACCCTTGCTCACATTTCCATCGCAAGGGCGATCCTTCCCATTTCGAGCTGTAAGCAAAGGATGTGGCAGAGGCACGATGGATTTCTGTATAATTAATAAGAGCAGAGTAATACATATCTGAAATAAAAACCCACGAGAAAATCTCCAGCCAGGAGCAGAACTACTCTGCCATGGCGTCCAGGAACACTGGCTCCTTATCTTCAGTCCTGCTGGTGCTACTTGGACCAACTCCCAAGTGATGGTTACCTTGGGCAGGTAAATGGATTTTGAGAGTGAACCTCTTGAGACCTCAGTTTTTCTGGTCTTTTAAATGCAAGTGGGATGGGTGATTCCTCATTTTCTTTCCTTTTTTACAGAGTCTCAATTACTCGATAGATGTGAACTATGCTGTGCACTCTGGGTTTGGGGACATTCAGGTGGAATCCCCCAAATCAGTATCATCAGTGACACTATGATGTGCCCAATATGCATCCTCTCTCTTCTTTCTTCCTCCCGAAAGCCAGCAGTTTGCTGGGGCCACAACAGCCTGGCACCCAGCCTTAAGAAAGACAACCACGTCCCAATAGCAGCTGAAAGTATATGTGGCCAGATTTCTTTGACGACAGTGGGTTTCAGAAGAAAGATTTTGCTCTTTTAGATAAAAACAAAGACCAACTGGTGTCACCATGCCCCTTTCCTCCCGCCTGGAAGAGGGATGTGAATGGCAGTAGCTATCTTATGGAGCTGAAATAACCACACGGGTCTGACATCACTGGGAAGTCACATATCTTCATTACTATTAAATGGCATGAATAGATCCCTATATGTTGAACCCATGATGGGTCTGTTCTGTTACTTGCAACTCCACCCTTCCTGTTGAGGCCTTACATGCCCAAACATGCGATTCTGGTGAGTTGAAAGTAGTTCTACGTAAGTTGAAAGTAGTTCTACGTAAGTTGAAAGTAGTCTGAGTTGTTGAAAGTAGTTCTGAGTTAAAATTTCATGTTATATGCTTTGTAATCCTTACAGTAGTTACTCTTCTAAATAGATATGTTGTGGTGAGTGGGTGGGGCTGGATCAGAATAGGTCAAAGTGTCTATATTGTACACCTATGGTTAGTGTGGCTAAGGTCAATTTCAACTACAGGGTGGCATAGGGCTGGCTAGGATAAAATTTTATTTGGAAATGTGCTTTAATAGAGTTCCACTTCACTCTTTCCTATCATGATGTCTTTTCCGTAAGGAGACAATACAACAAATCACCAAATGCTAAAATCCTCACCATTGAGTTAATTCCAACTCACTGTGATTCTGTGACACAATGGAGAACTGCTGCGTGGGCTTCCTTGGCTCTAGTATTTCTGGAAGCAAAGGGCTAAGCCTTTCCCTTGTGACTCCTGTGTGTGGGTTTGAATTGCCAACCTTTAGTTGGTAGACAGCAAATAGCATGTATACTACCCAATTACCTTATCAGGACTCTATGGATTTAATACTTATTCCCCAGAAAATTAACTAATACATAGGTGCTAAGAGAGAATCATAGACAGTTGTTCAGGAAGGAAGACACTTTGTAAGGCCTTTCAAAAGACCATCCTCTAAGTGAAAATTGGCCTTCACCTGTACATGAGTACAGTCCGGCATCTATAGTGTAGCCGATAAAGACACGTTTATATATTTATTCCCACTGATATGGAGGAACAAGAAGATGAGAATGTAGAACTATAGTAATTCCTAAAACAATTCTTGGCTTTTGGAAGCAATTATAAATAAGCCTTATATAGGTATACTTCAATTTTTCCAAATTTACTGCCATCAAGTTGATTCCAACTTACAGTGATCCTGGAGAAGAGGGTAGAATTGCCCTTGTGGGTTTCCAAGTTTGTCATTCTTTCTGGGAACAGAAAGCTTCATCTTTCTCCCACAGAGCAGCTGATAGTTTGGAACTGCTGACCTTGTGGTTAGCAGCCCAGTTAGTAACCACTGTGGCACCAGGGCTGTGTATGCACACTTACTATATATACACATAAGAACTTTCCTACGACCTGCCCATAACTCTTCAGCATATTCTTATCACGAGAGCATTGCTGTACGGAAGGTGGCATGAGCAAGGAACAGATGGTTACTATTTCACTATAAACCATATTTGCCAATACAGAGTTTCTTGTCAACAAAGCAAGTCTACAAAGATTTCACCCATACAGGAAGCTATGCTTCATCACGGCACCTGCTAGGTCAACAGAGAGATCTTCCCTGAGTCCAGCAGCACGCCCTGGTTGAAGCACTACACTCCCGTTGGGAAGCTCTCCATGTCTTAAACGTGCTCCCCACTCTCCCAAACACACAGTTGCTCACGTGGAAACCCTTGATGTCTGGGCTATCAATACTCAATGTCTTTACAGAGAGATCCCCAACTGGGGATCTCCTGCTGGAGGACATGCTAGATATGATACAGCACACAATACATTTTAATTAAAGCAGGAAGGAGTTGATACTTCATACAGTGCAATCACCAGCTAGAAGATGTGTTTAGCATGAACAGTTTGAGAATGAAAGGATACCTAATCCTTTTCAATTTACAATGGTAATAAAAAAGTCAACTCTCTGGCCATTTGGGGCATTGACAATGTACAGTTGTCAGTAATGAATACTGAGGTGTGAACCAAGGATTACATTGGCTGTGATGTGTAAGGTTATGGGCCAACTTGACTGAGACATGATTCTCAGTGGCCTGGCACTTATGGAATGATATAATTACCCAGTTTCTCTCCTTGGTTGTGCAGTGGGTTATGGCTTGAATAAGGTCAGTGCTTCGAACCTTCTAGTCACACTGTGGGAGATGGATGAGGTTGTCTGCTACTGGAACAATTTTAAAAATCTTAAAAACTCAAAGGAGAGCTATATTCTGCTCTACAAGATCACTATGAGTTATTGAGTTTGTTTTTTGATTTTATAGGTTCACTATAATCTTGAAATGACCCAATGGCAAGTGTTTTAAATATATACTGATATAATTTGCCATGATGTAATTTGTCAGTTAAGTAATTTTGTGATTTTCCAGTTGTATTATGATGTGGTCACCTTCCATATTGTGATCTGATGTGGTTGTTTTCTATTTTTTAATAATGTAAATTTTCTCATAATGACCTTGAATTTGGTATCTCACTATGTAGTGAAGAAAGGAGTGGGTGTAATGGTAATACATAGAAAAGATAATTATCAGTACAATTTCAGTTCATACCTACACAGGTTTACTCCAAGCAAAACATGGTTAAATATATCTCTGTGTATAGTTGCAGACAAATTCTCCCAGCAATATACTTGTCTTAGTCTCATTAGGGTTCCTTCTTATAAAAAAAAAATAAAGATCCAATCAAAGCAGTGGTTTTTGATAGAATCTGTTGGGCCAATTAAATTCCAAGCAGCAAGGTCAGCTCACAAGGTTATGTGAACTGTCATTTTGTTTTGCTTTGTTTGAGGGGGTGTGGGTTCCCAAGGAGTAGTTTGGTAAAATTTCTCAAAGGACACAGGATGATCATGGGGGCTTATTATGAAGAAGCTTTAAACAAATAAACAAACAAAAATATTGTTGAGTACAGAGATCCCAAGTTCATCTGACTATGATGGGACATCCCTTCACAGAGGGGTCCCAGGGAAGGGATGAGTCAAGCACTGATGAGACACACAATACTCCTCTGGTTCCTTGAGGCTTCCTCACAGCCCGCTATCATGACCTAGTATTTCCTTTCATTGAGGGCTAGACTGGAGGAATGTGCACAGGTACAGTTAAGAGATAAGAGCCCACAACACATGGAATCCAGGAACAGAAGTGGGAGTGGGGATATCAGAAAGGTAGCGGGAAGGTGGGAGAGGAGGGCAGGGGAGGAAGGGGGAACCAATCACAATGATCAATACATAACTACACCCCACCCCCACCCCGCCAGGGGGACAAACAACAGCAACCATGGGGAAAGGGAGAGAGCAGTTGGTGTAAGTTATGAAAATAACAATAATTTATAATTTTTCAAGGGGTCATGAGGTGGGGGGGATTGGGAGGGAGGGGAAACTAGGTGCTGATACCAAGGGTTCAATAGAAAGTAAATGTCTAGAAAATAATGATGACAACATATGTACAAATACGCTTGATACAATTGGTGTATGGATTGTTATAAGACCTAATAAAATGAGGCCCCAGTAAAATGATCTTTAAATTTAAAAAATAGAAAGAAACCTGATGATTGAATTGATGAGAAGAAGGCAAAAATGCTGCACTAATGTTCGTTTGTTTTTCCATCGTGATACTATAGCTGTTAATTCTTTAAGGATTGCAAGGGTTATCCCAAGAGAATTTCATTGGAAAAACCTACTCCATGTAAGGCTCTTCTTGCTCCCATACCGCAAAGAACATTTAAATGATCACGGTTTGAGTCTCTGGGGTGAACATCGAAGATCGCGGAATTCTTCAGGGACGGATTGGAGAAGGAACCCCCACCGTCAGAGATGAATAGACATGTTGAACAACCACAGTCTCGCAGTTCAATATTTATGTTAACTACAGGGCTCTGTGCGTTTGCAGCAATGCTGCTTCGCTTACCTCATATTAGATTGCTTTCTAGGCATAAGGTAGCGTGGAACAAATCACATGATATTCCTCTTTCGCTTCCCAACATGTCATTTCAGAGCTAGGTGGAATTAGGTTAAACTACCTGGCTGCTTTGTCAGGACAAAGGAAGGAACGATTGAGCCTGAGGAGCAAGAGCTGAGACGAGAAGAGAGAGGAAAGAGGAGAGTTAAGCCAGGTAGGCAATAGCCGTGAGGGTGAAGTGGTAGCCGTGGATGGATGCTGGGAACATTTTAAGTGCATGGCCTTTTTTGACAAACATAGTTCAAAAAGCCATCTCTTCATTATTTGCCTGCCAGTTTGTTGCACTGGATTGGATTGTGAGCAACTCTTTGGCTGAAAACTAGGCCCCTGCTATTTCCAAGACCAGCAGGGGCACTGCCAGTGGAGAAGGTTTGGTGGAGCTTTCAGACTAATATAGACTAGGAAGAAAGGTCTGGAAATCTATTTTCACAAGTGATCCAGTGAAAACTCTGTGGATCATAGCAGAATACGGCGATGGCCGGTGAACCCCTCAGGTTGTAAGGCATTCCGTATCCCAGTGGCTGTGAGAACAATCCCGGAGCTGGCATGAAGTTGCTGGGACCAGACAATATCCCAGCATTTCACTCTGTTGAACATGAACATGGGATGTCTATGAATCCAAGCCAGTGTGACGATAATGAATTGGGAAGACCACAGTTAGATTTGTACGAGGAAAGGAGATGCTTCATGTAGTAGTGGCAAATCTATTAGGCCCCAGCTTTCCCCTCCTGCCTCTGCGTGGCAATTGAGCTTTCGCAGTTTCTAAATCCAAGTAATTCTTACATAAGTCACTCACTATATACATTGGGCAGGGGTTTTTGGATCCTCTTTAACTCTAGAAAATTCATGGAAAATTTCACTATCATTCAATTCCATTTTTTCATGAACTTTTCTGAAGCCTCCCCCCATGAAGTCACAGTTTTTCCTCAGCATAGTTAGCATTTTCAAAGGTATTTTCAGTGGAGGCAAAAATGATAGTGCAATTGAAGGCTATGTTAAAATGAACACTTATGACAATTGAAAAACGAAATACACATTGTAAAGCTTCAAATGCCTGCATCTTGACCTGCAGATAGCCCAAACGACTGGTCTGGCTTTGGTGTTTTCGTTTGCAGACCCTGATCTTAACTGAGTTTGCACATTTTATATATTAAATGATTATTGGAGCTGTCTCCTGGACCCTTTGTTTCTATTCCAGTGAAAACCAACCAACCTTGTTTCAGTGCCTTAGACTCGCTTGGGCATTTTAATTCAACTCGGTTGGATAGTCTGCTTAGATACCATAATGTCAGCACGCGCAATTCATGGAAGATAACTGGCAATATCTTGACATTACAAACAAATATATTAACAGATAAACAAATACATATGCAGAGTTGACGGCTTCTAATACATTTGTAGGGGTCTGGACAGTGAGTTCTGAGTAGCTCAGATCATCAAAGAAAATGTAATTCCAAAGTCATTCTTGCTCCTTGCTTGAATGGATGAGAATGGAAAAGGTCAGAGCTCACGACATAAAATCTTCGTACCACTCAGGTGCTCTTAATCATTTGCAAACTCCCTCCATCCTCAGAGAAGCTTTCCCCTAAGTCAAGTCCGTGCATCTCTTCCCTTTTGAAACCCTCTCTTTTATTCTGCTTTTCAAAGCCGGAACGATTGCTCTGACCACTCTGTCAGCCAAGCAGCAGAAGCTTCTCAGCAAATTGGCAAAGGAGAAAAGTCTACAAGGTGTACTCAGGATTCTTTATAAGATAAACAACAACAACAACAACGAACTCAAATGCACTGCCATTGAGTCCATTCGGACTGATGGTGACCTTGTAGGACAGGGCAGAACTGCCCTTGACGGTTTCTGACACTGTCATTTTAGGAGAGGAGAAAGCCTCACTTGTCACCACTGTACCACCTGGGCTCCTGGCAGTATAAGGAAGGGAAGAACAAAGCTTAGGGACATGCAAATGTTAATGATATGCTTCCCCATCTCAAGATTAATATTACTCACCATCAGCTTTGGTAGGTCATTTTGTCTAGTCTTCCTTAAAGGGCGAATTGTCCAGACCTCTTCCATCAGTCGCTGCCTATTGCCACTGTCTCTACCCACTTTATAAGATGGGGCCCAAGTCCTTCTGGGTGACTGGTTGACCTATTTTATTTCATTTGTTTTTGAGTTGTTCAGTTAGCAAATCTTTGAGCCAAACAACTTAAGTCTTAT